>NW_024423343.1:94072850-94084201 GCF_017311325.1 Ursus maritimus | reverse complement strand
GGGGGGGGGGGGCTGATCAGTGGGGAGTCTGCTTCTCCTTCTGCCCCCACCCCCCTCATGCTCTCTCTCTCTCTCAAATAAAATAAATAAATAAATAAATAAATCTTTTAAAAAAATAAACTGTACATTCTATTTAAAGATAATGTTTATACTAGTATTTTCACAGCTTACTTTAATGTTTTGGGCTATTTTTTAGGTGCCTTTTCTATTTTCTTTGCTTCATTTATCTCAACAGTTCTCAATCCTGACTGCATATTATGTTCTGGAGAGCTTTGAGATTGCTGATTCCCAGTGCCAACCCCTGGAAATCTGGTTCCATGACTCTGAGGATGCGCTGTGGGCACCCATAAATTGTGAGGCTCCACGGGCGATTCTAATGTGCACCCGAGTGAGAACCACTGAATTAACCAAACCCAAGAGAACTTGTGGGCTTCTGAGACTATAACCCAGGAAACGCCACGCACGCGGTGGCAGAGTATCAGCAGGAAACAATTCTGGAGACTAACCTTGCACACCTGAACTTACAAAGTTATACCACGTAAAGGATTAGCCAAATCCTTTGATCTCAAAAACTTCTGAAAATCTAGTCACTTCTCTTTACTCTTTCCAGTTTTCCAAATCAAAGGCTTCAGACAGATTATCTTTAAGCAGGTTTCAAAAGACTCCCACTGAAAGTGAAATGTTGGTAGTTTCCAGCAGATATCAGAATGAACCCGATATGAAGAACTGCTCCTGAAGTGTCAGAATTACATATTGATCCTATGATGCTTTAAATTATACAGAAGAAGGAAAAGAAAAAGGAAGGAAAGAAGGAAGGGAAGGAAGGGAGGGAGGTGGGAAGGAAGGAGTAAGTTCTTTTCAATTTTTTTTCTGTTGAGCTGATTTTAAGCAGAAATCATTCAAAAGAGTAATTTTTACGGACACCGATTTCTAAGTCTTGAGTCTAAAAGTGAAAGGGCAAATGAAAGAATAAACTTCAGACCTCACAGTCCGTACGGAACAGGTACCATTAAGATAGGATGCTGGGAACGCCCCACAGAGGTGAGTTAGCTCGATTTGTTAGGAGACAGCAGGACGATCAAGGTGAAATAATAATATCTCCATGTAAGTCAGTTTCACTTCCCTCCCTTCTCCAACCATTGACAGCACCCCTAAATCTAACCAGCCATTTTAGAAAAGGTGTTCTCTTGAACAATGGAGAAACATAGTGAGAATCACTGAACGGCTCAGGGCCGATCTATCCCACAAACTGGAAAAACCAATGGCCTTTATGTATGAGGGATGGCAGAGTTCCACCATAGTGCTTTGGTTCTTCTATCTTTTAATCAGGAAGAGAAGAATTTACCTCTTCACAATGGAAAATCCAGTACGAATTTAACACGTAGCCTGCTTCTTCTTTCTCTTTGGTTTTGTTTGGGTTTCCACAGATAATCAAAGTGTGGTATGAAGAGGCTACCAAAAACTATCCTGAGTTTACTCTTGGTTTCCCAAAAAGGAACCAGCACAGTCAAGGGGCCGCCCTCTCCCAGTGGGAGGGCCTGCACTGACATTCACTTTCCACCACAGTACCCCAGCCCTGAGATTAACTGATCCTTGGCAGCTGGCTTTCTAGAAGACCTGCCTAAAGAAAAGTTGACTCCTATTTCCAGACTAACTAGTGCCCAAGTATACTATTTTTCCTTCCATTGACAAAGTGACTATCCTGGTTACCTATGGAAAGGGGACACAACAAGGGGCCATGTTCCTATCCTAGAGCACAGACTCACCATGAGCCCAGCAAGCCTCCCTATGAATGAAAGCCATAGCAGGGGACTCCTGTATTCTCTTGCCAACCCTCATAGTTTATCTCTGCCAAGCTTTCTGGTCCACTAATGGACAGCCGGCCAACCCATGATGGCCTCACTCATGTGTCTGAGTGTTCACTGGCTTTTGACTGGGGTGCACCTCGGTCCTCTTCCACATGGCCTCTCACTCTCCCCTAAGCCAGTGTATTATTTTGCTAGGGCTGCTGTAACAAAATGCCACAGGCTGGGGGTTTAAGCAACAGACATTTCGTTATTTCGTCCCAATTCTGGAGGCTGAAAATCCGAGCTCAAGATGGCAGCAGGCTTGGTGTCTTCTGAGGGCCTCTCTCCTTGGCTTATAGATGGCGATCTTCTCCCTGTCTTCACATGATCTTCCCTCTATGTATGTCAGTATCCTAAGCCACTCTTTTTTTTTTTTAATGATAAGTGAATTGTTTTGGGGGGTTTTTTTGTTTGTTTTTTAAAGATTTTATTTATTTGACAGAGACAGCCAGCGAGAGAGGGAACACAATCAGGGGGAGTGGGAGAGGAAGAAACAGGCTCCCAGTGGAGGAGCCTGATGCGGGGCTTGATCCCAGAATGCCGGGATCATGCCCTGAGCCGATGGCAGATGCTTAACGACTGCGCCACCCAGGCGCCCCCTAAGCTACTCTTCTTATAAGGACTCCAGTCCTACTAGACTAGAGCCCACCCTAGTCATCTTATTTAACTTTAATTACTACTTTAAAGATTCTATCTCCAAATCTAATCACATTCTGAGGCATTGGAGCTTAGGACTTCAACGGATGAATTTGGGTGGAGGGACACAATTCATCCCATAATAGCTTGCATGTGCCCATTCACCTCATGGTCTCAGGGTTCTAAGCACAGCAAGAGAAAAAAAGTCCCAATATATAAGTACTTTTTAAACCTCTGTGTGTGTTGTAATGCTTAGGTACCATTGGCCAAAGGTGGTCTCAATGCAAGTGTAGGGTGGCACTATCAGAGGACAGGGATAAAGGGAGGGGAATCATCTCTGGCCATTTTTGCAGTCTACCACATGTTGTGATGGAAATAGATAAGAACTGGGCTACTCCAGCCCCTGGAGCACTGCAACCTGGTAGGCATAGAGTTCAGACACCTCTTTGTAGAAAAAGAACTTCTAGTATAATGAAATTCATCCTAGTAGGTTATGACATATTATAGTGTCAGCATGAAAAGTCATTCAATTCCCTCATAAAATGAGAAAAGCAATCCCACCCTTCTCGTCCTCACACAGACCTAATGAGATCGGATGCGAAAACTCCTTGGAAGAAATATGTTCTACCATCTATCGGTCTCTTTCAGTGATGTATGTATTATACTAACAAAATCTGGGGTATCCAAATCCAAGTAATGTAGCTATTTAAATCAACACCAAGTCATTTAATAGAGAGATGTTGCCTTGGGTGTTGACCTATCTCCAAAGTCTACCCAAATGCTGGCTTTTAAGAAGACGCTTCAGAACACAGGAAGCCTTTCAAGTGACATTTTGACTGTCACTGCTGTTTCTGTCAAGCTAAGCTCTCTGTCCAGAGGTCAGTAAATAGCATAAAATGTGCACAGTTCATTTTTGCCAACCTAGTTGGAGTGGCAGTAGAATCTTCAGAGGTTCCAAGAACCAACAAGCACAGAAAATGAGTTGTTGTAATAAATGCTTCATGTGGAAAAACAAGGTCAGAGGTCTATCTGTACCCAACCCATTCTTTTAAGGCACAGCTCAAGACTTTCCTATTCCATGATACTTTCTCTGCCCGTCCCTGCCCTCAGAGAGCTCTCCATTTGAACTCCAGAAATGTCTTATCGAATGGGCTGGATGTAATGGGGAGCAAGCAAAAACCAATTTTATTTTTTCTCACCTTTCTGTAAGTTTGATTAGCACCGTCATTCCTCACTACCTCTTTTGTTAAAATTTGGGGCAGAGTCCCTCTGCTTTGGCCATTTTTAGATATGAAAATGTCCAGTCAAAACTAATAACAGCAGAACATCAACCCGGTCCAATCTCATAATCCTACAACTTTAACATGGGGCAATAGACACCCCCAAACTGCTATTTAATTAAACCTTCTCCTGCTCCCACATCTGGCACCTGCCTCGGCCTTGGAAGCCTGCAGCGGAGGAGAAGCAGTGGTCATCTTTGCCTCCCTGCCCTGCTTCTCTGCTCCATGTCCTCTTCCACTCACTAGCTCCTGGCATAGCTGAGGTCTGGAAACGTCCTTGTGCCATTGCAGATGTCTGAAGCAGACTCTACCTCTCCGGATGTGCTTTTGCTGGTTTCTGGGGATTCTCCACTTCTGACTCTAGTTTTGTTGCCTCAGACAGTGCTTCTCCCTTGGCTGATTGCTTCTGACCCCCACTTCATTTCCCGAGATTGATCTCTCAGTTAGGGTTGTATCAGCCGTCCAGATGAACTTCCCGGGCAGGCACCCAAGCTCTCTCCCTCCGTGAGGCCCATCTCTGAGGCAGTGTGCTCCCTTGTTCCACTGTCAGCACTTCAGTCATCTCTTTTCTGATTCTGCTGTCCCAGGGCTGTGGGCCAGGCACAGCTCCAGCCACCAGCCTTTCGTCACTTTAAACAAAATGCAGGTATCGGTCTCTGAGTCTCCCAGATTCCAAGGAATGTGGCCAGCCTTTCTGAGAATTTTACTTGAAACCCCTCTTCATTTGGCTTAAGATCATTAAAATCATTTGGCTTGAAAAGTACTGATGAATACTGATAGAAGAAATGCACATAACCCTCTTGGCTCCCTCCAAAGAAACCCCTTCTTTCAACTCTTCAATCTGTCCCTCCCATAGATGCCGAAAGTGGATGATGGGCTAATGAGGACAGACCAATTCCACAGCCTCTGTACGTACTCGGCCCGGGGGCCTGATCTAGCACATCGCCATGTGAGTGTGGATACTTGGTACCAGTTGATTTGTTCTCTGAAATCTTTATGGAAAATCTGAGACAACAGTAATAGCAACATCTAACAACTTGTTACTCTTCTATATGCATTGTCCTTAACTCTTATTTTACTGAGTGCCACTATAAGATTAGCCCTCTTTGAACCTTGAGAAGATAAGAGTTTGGAGAAAATGAAATGAAGAAGAAAATATGCTTTGTATTCTTGAGGTCCTCACAAACTAGTGGAGACTACAGTTGAAACTCTTTGGAATTATGTATCTGTCCCATGGCCTGATGCCCCACTTCTTTGGAAGCTCATCCCCATTCCCTCTGATGGACCCCAACAGCCATGTTTGTATGGTAATGCCATTCATTAGGCATGGCTCACTGGACCTATGGCTGACATCTTCCTCAAGATGGGCTAATTATATTACTCTCTTGGAAGTTAAGGATTGGACTAAAAATCATATCAGACTCTGTAGCTGGAAGGGTAGGCATTTTCTACTCTGCAGAACAGAGAAGAGAGAAAATCAATCCACAGAAAAAGAGAGAGAATGGGGTAGACATACAAAGATGCACAGAAATGAGGGAGAGAGAGAGTCTGTGAACCTGGTTTCTAGTTACCTCCCTATTGACTGGCTGCATCCCTGCCCTTGGGCTTATGCTACTGCTTGCATGCATATACAAATCCTCTTCTTTTCACTTAAACTAACTAAAGTTACTTTTAGTTTCTACAATTCTAAGTACCCACACAACAGAAACATAATGCACACATAAAAAGGAGTTGAGAACACGACACCAGCATATAGGTAAATGTAGCTGATTAATGAAGATATCACAGAGAATCAGTATTTGGGGTAATCTTCATAAGATGAGTGGAATTCCTGTGGGGGAGATGGGAAATTTCTAGGTAGAGAAAATGGTATTAGCAGAGGAAAGGAGGTGGAGAATTTAAACATTTAGCTGAGGCGTCTAATGTGTCAAAGGAGTCATCGGGAAGAAAATTACATGAGGGTCAGATTTTAGAGAATCTTGAAAGGCATGCAAGAGAGAAATTAGGAAAGTTTGAAAGGCTTTTTAACTGGGGTAACATGATAAGATCTATGCTATCAAAGCTAATTATTAGAATAATCCTCGGGAAAAATTAGAAGGTAAGGGAACTGAATATAGGGAAAGCAGATGAAAAAGGTTAATGGGAGACCAGTCTAGGATATGGATATTGGACGAGGAAGGGGAAAGGCCATTTTGACATTTTAGTGCTGAAATCAGAGTAGGGAGTGGTGATCCCATGGCAGAACCAATTCCAGATCCTAATGGTGCCAAACATGACCACATCCTAACCCATGTCTGAGTAGCTAGTGCCCTGGAACACTGCTGTTGGGCAAGTACGTTACAGGCATGTTGTAGCAGACACATGCTGTTTCCCAACTAGCAGCAGCTTCCTCCCTTCTTTGGGGTATAGCACTCCACTCTCTTTTGAGAAATTGGGTCAGGAGCTCTTCTAAATTTGTATGTCTCTCTCTCACTGGGGGACTTCAGATGTGATGCAGACATCAATGTCTCTGCAACGTCTTTGTCATGGAAAGAGACACACAAAGCACCTTGGGACCCTGTAGCTCTCAACCCTAGGGTTATAAAACCCCCACCCTGGATTCACCTGCTGTATGATTCCCACTCCCAATCAGACATCACTGGTGGGAAGGAGGCTCTGTGGGTATTCACAGCGGTCATAAAATTAGGCTTTCAGTGACCCCTTGTCCTCTTCTTTGTACTTGACAGGATCTATGTATGGTGTTAGGCTACCTGGGATTGAATGTTGGCTCTCCCACTCACTAACTGGCGACCTTGGGCAAGGTAATTAACTTCACCATGAGTCATTATCTTCACCTACACCAATGGGGATGACAATAGGACCTATCTGATAGGGATGTTATGAAGATTAAGTACCTTCAGACTCACCGAGTGCTTAGGACAATGTTTGGTGCCTAGAGAAGGCCCAAAATGTTAGCTTACAGGATCAGAAGCACTTGAACATGTTGGAGAGTGACTGTCCAAAAAGAGTAGCTCAGCTTCTCATTGCACAAGAGCTAAGATGGTTGCGTTTGGCACATTCTCCCCACATGTCCAATAAACAAGATTGCCCATAAAGTAATTTCACGTATCTACTTAAGGGTATACTTTTACAGCAAACTCTTCCTGGTGGGCCTATTCCAATGATGCAGCTAAATTTGAAGTCAGAAGTTTCGCCAGGATTATACTAAGATTCTTTGATGAATGAAGCCTTTGGCTGATAACATCTGTCTTAAAGTTTTTCCTAATAAATGATACATACCTTTGAGACTAAACCAGATTCCTCTGCCAACAGTTATGACATCTGCATTTCTCTCTCTCTCTCTTTTTTTTTTTTAGTAAAAACTGAGTGTCTTGGGTTTGAATAATACATGTTTATGTGCCAACACGACTTCCTCGCTTCCCTCACATCCCCCGATACCAATCCTATCTGCCAAGTTCACATGCAGCCTCAGACCTTTCTCAGCCCACAGGAAGACAGCTGCCCCTGGCCCTTTAAAGCTGATAGGAAATAAGATCCATTTGCCACTTAGGATGATTCGGCCAGGGTGATAGACCTAAAAGGTGTCACTCTCTCAACAGGATGATGACTCTGTCTCCCCAGTCACTCGAATCAACATTGCAGAATTCCCAAAATACTGAGAATCAATGCTGTAGACATTTGCTAGGTAAGCTGACTCTCAATGGACGGGACACTGAGACAGCCACATTAATGAACAAGTTACTGACATAATTTCCTTAGGGTCTCTGGGCTCCTTCCTTATTATGTCATTAGAAAGCCAAGGACTTGGACCTTACACAGCACAGTGTGAAGAGTTCAGAGTAGAAGACTTGGACCCAAGTCCCAGGCCTACCACTTATTTGCCATGAGACATAAGGCCAATAATACTAGTGTTGTTGACCTCTAGCAGTTTCCAATAATGAGCCATGGTGATCATTCATGGTTGTGCACATGCTTTGAATACCCTCAAATGCCCTGCTACCACAATATAGATTTCCCAGCACCCACAGAAATGCCTTGGTAAGATAGGCCTCAGGGATATGCCACAGGCCTGCTATGAGAGGAATCCACTAAGTGGTAGCATTCATGTTTAACGACAGTGCTCACTAATGACTAAATGCCCTGTTTAAAGGACCTTGTGGATAAGCCCCACCTTGAGTTTAGTCCCAAGGAGTAGCTATGATTTGTCATATTTTTATAGGATTTCTTTTCTCTGACAAGGAAAATTATGTAACTTTATTTCACTTTTTGGAGCCAAAATCAATGAAAAACTGTTAAATTAGCACCTCTTAGGTGCCTGGGAACATCTACTCATGCTGTTCCTTTCAAAGTGTGAGCTCTACTGTTATTTTTAATTTGATGCTTCCACATTATATTGAACTATATCTGAGAGCTCACATTCTCTCACAAGAAGAAAGAATAAAAAGGAGGTATCAGTGAAAACCGACTGAGAAATACCACCCTGTCATCCATCCTAAAGAGCTTCCAGAAGAAAACAAACCCGTGTCCTGCAGGTCAGAGGGTCACTTACCTGGAGGCACTTTCCAGAGCTCTCTTTCAACACACAGATTCTCTGATTTCATCTGCACCCAAGGCATTCTGGCAACTTTAAGATTCTTCAGGTCAAAGGAAACAAATGCAAGAAGCCCACCTCAGTCCACAGCCCAAGTGGGGGCCCCTCTCCAGTTTCCACTAGTGGGGAAGGCCCCAGGCCGGCCACTGCCCAGTTCCTGGGACTGAGGAGAGGTGGGGCAAGAAATCCCAGGGACCTACAGCAATATGCTCTTTTTCCAGGGAACTACTCTAAAGGTTTTGTAATAAAGTTAACAAACACATAACGTTTGCCCACTACGTGCTAGCAACACCTTATAAGGAATGCAACACAAATATAAGACACAATTCTGAATCCCAGGGAATTCATGGTGTGGCAGGGGAAGAGGCAAGTGTTGGTCAAGTAATAATAGAGGACAGGGTGGGATAAGAGATGGCCAAGAAGCATAAATCAGGGCTGAAGGGGCGAGACAAGAGGCAGAGGGGTGGGCTCAGAAGTCAAACCACTGCCTGGGGACAGATGCCCACTCTGTTGCTTATAAAATGTGTGACTCTAGGCAAGTCACTTAACCTCTCTGTGCTTCAGTTCCTTCATAAGGTCGGGATAATAATAGTGCCCACATTACCGAGTTGTTAGGATGCCTGAATGAGTTAAAAAAAAAAAAAAGGGAAAGCACTTGGAACAGTCCATATAGTCCATATGGAACAGACATACAGTGCATGCCATGCTGGGGTGAAAGAATGACACTTTCGTTGTCTTTACAGGGGCAGAACAAAGAGACAGAAAACAAAGCTGGTGACCAGTCCAATTTCCTGTCAACCAGACTCCCTGGTAAACCATCTAATGACATCTGCTAGGAAGAAGGGCCCTGGAGAAACACTGCTCTTCCCTCCACAGTCCAGCCCCCTCGATCATGCCACCTAGGAGACCACCCCTCAGTCGCCAGGGCAACAACTCTGGATTAAATACTGAGCTCCATTGAAATGTTTTTAATGCCCTTAAAATTAACTCAAAGCATTTTAAAGAATTAAATTGAACAGTCCAGTCTCTCTTTTGCTCAGTCTGTTCAATAACAAGCTTCTCCCCATTTACTTTTGGGATTCAGCTTCTCTTTAAAACTTTCCGTAATCTAATGGTAAGTTTCCCTCAGTAACCCTAACTTTGCCTCAAATTAAAAAAAAAAAAAAAAAAAAACGCCCCCTTTAAAAAAAAAAAAAAAAAAAAAAAAAAAAAAAAAAAGGCCACCTCGTGTTTCCAAATAGCACCTAAGGAAGGGAAAAGTTGGAAAGAAAACGTGGTTGCAAAAGATGAATGTCTCTCTTTCCCAGCTTTGCCCGTGACCTGACCCTTCCTTACCCACAGGGATGGGAGGCCAGAACTCCCCGGGCGTTGTATGAAGAGCATCTTGGGAGCATCCTAACCTGGCCCAAAGAGAGACCCAAGCTCATAAATGTCTGAGTCTAGTCATCTAACCATTATAAGTAATAAACTCTCAGGATCAAAGATAGAGACATGCATACATACATACATACACAGATGATAGAAAATTACGTAAATAACGTCTACTTTTGAAATGTCAAGAAGTGTTTCATCACCCCAAATATCTCCCCCAATCCAAGATTTACTGTGTCTAAAATCCCACCATTAATATGCCTTTCAGCTAAGCCACGCCTTTTGCAGGCATAATTTAATAAATTTAAATATTCTTAAGATTGACAGTTCATTAGGTCTCTAATGCCTTGGCCTTGGTCAGACTGCCTTCCTCCTGCCTGGAGGAACAAAGCTGCCGACAGATGGGCAGTCTAGGGAGAGCTCTAGCATGGCCCGCTGCAGAGAAAGGCGGGAGGCAGTGCCCAGGACACTTTCTACCCTCACCATTTGATTGAGAGCTGGTCTTACATCCCTGCCTTGTCCAAATATCATCCTCTGACTTCATACAAAGGTCAGGAAAAGATTTATCATTCCGTCCTTGCTTCTAGGCTTGTAAGTAGAATTTCAGAAAAGTGAGGTGCCAGGATGGGGGGAGCGGGGGAGACATGCTTCAGTTGGTAGGTCGGTCATAGTTTGGTTAGCACACTTCTTAATTGCCAGAGGAAATAAATGGTAAATGGTTAATTACAGTTGGTGGTGACATAACTGTGAGCTGCTCAGGCTGTAAGAAGAGAAACTGGTGGGAATGAAAATAGCCAAAGAAAAGCGTTGTCATGGGCATTTCCAATGCAACACAGCCAGCCAAATCAATCAGGGTGAAAACACTGGCTAAAGGCCACCCTCTCGTCAATCCTGGCAGAGAAAAACCATAGCGACATATGTTCCCTTAAAAATGGAAAACTGCAATTCATTTCATTTCCAAAGTAATCATTTCTAGCGCCTGCCCCAACTTTTTATGCCTCTCTGAACTTCCTGGGTATATTTACAGAGCAAAACTTTCTTCCTGTGTATGTGTTCACGCTGTGTTTTATTTGCATTGCAGAATATCACTGTAGCCCCCCCAGTCCTTATAAATTAAGTTTATTTTGAGATGAGAGGAATGGAGCAGAAGTAGCCCCCGCTGTGACTTAATGTTGTAAGAGTTTATTTCTTTGTTTTTCTTGGGAAACTATATTGATGGGGCAGGCAGGAGAAGAAACAAAAGATAAAAAGCCTGCCCCCAACTCCATGTCTGTTTTGACTCTCATTTTTAAAAAGCAAATGTATCCAAATAATCTCCTTCCAGATGTACTCAGATCAAATGGGGACACTGAGTAATTGAGAAACAAGATTTCCATCTGCTCTATCAATTGAAAGGCAAAAAGTGGAAAGGAAAAAAAAAATTGAACCGCTCCTCTGTTGCCTGTGAGCATTGTAAATGGATGGGTAATTCCAGGGCTTGCGGACCTAGAAAGAGCTGAGATCCTCACTCGAGTGACTGACATCCGTGGGCGGCGGGGGGAGGGGGCGCTCTCCAAGGCTTTCTCCAGGCAGGTATTGTCCCTGTGCCCCACTCCACTGGCTGTTGTGGCCCCGCGCCCCCCCCCC
>NW_024423343.1:93757369-94072840 GCF_017311325.1 Ursus maritimus | reverse complement strand
CCCCCCCCCCATTGGCCAGCAAGCCTGCATGCATGTATTCATCTCTCCAACCACTATTCCTTGGGCCCCCCACCACCTTCACCTTCACCATGACCGTATGCAGCAGGGGCAGAAAGATCGCTCATGGCTGTCTTCGCGGTCTCACATCCCATGCTGTATTAATCTTTTCACATGTCTCTGCTTTGTCTTTCAAGCTAGATTGGAAGCTTTTCAAAAGCGAGAGGACATCAGAAACCAGGGATGTACTGTATGGTGACTAACACAGTATAATAAAAAAAAACATTAAAATAAAAAAAAATAAAAAAAATAAAAAAGCGAGAAGACAAGCCGAGAGCCCTTGTCTTTCATCGCTCACATTCTCCGGATGGCCGGTAGCAAAGAGCCCTGCATATAAACACGAAGAGTAAAATAAACCCATTTTTTTTAAAAAAAGGTTGACTTACTTCACTTTTAAGTACAGTGATGTGCCCGATAAAGCAAAGCTCTATCACTGGGAAGAAAACAGACTTTCTCCAGGCCTGGCCCTCCCTGTTTCTAGAGCATGAAACGCCAAGTTGGAGGACATTGCTACTCCGAAAAGAGGCATTTGAGAGGCCTTCGGAGCTGCTTAGGTTAAGGCCAGTGCTCTAAGCGCTCGTGCGTTCTGAAAGAATTGCCTGACCAGTTGTCCTTGTCTTGGCAAGGAGCTCTGCAGTCAGAGGTGGGAGAAGTCAGTCCCTGCCCTTCCCGGGTGGGTCTGTGCGTCTGCTAATTTACCTCGAGGCTTGGGAGCCTCGGGAGAGGAAGGGAAGTAGCGGCCAGGGCCCTGCCTGGGACAGTGGGGCTCCCTAGAAGAAATGTGCCACTATCAGGAGCATTACTCAGCTCAGAATTTGCTCCTCGGTGGGCGGGCTGGGACTGGACTGCCGCACTCCTTTTGGACCTGCCTCCCCCACTGAGGAAGGTACTTGTGGGAAATGGCTGCATGTCAGCTGTTATGGACTGAATTGTGTCCCTTCCCCAAGCCCTAACCCCCACTATGACTGTATCTGGAGACAGGGTCTTTAACAATAGGACTCTGGCCTTAGAAGAAG
This sequence comes from Ursus maritimus, assembly GCF_017311325.1. NCBI lineage: Eukaryota > Metazoa > Chordata > Mammalia > Carnivora > Ursidae > Ursus > Ursus maritimus. The sequence goes on along the minus strand of NW_024423343.1, from coordinate 94,071,767 downwards.
AGGAAGATCTCTGTCTCTCTGTCTCTGTGTGTGTGTGTGTGTCTCTCTCCCTCTCCACCATGTGAGGACAGAGAGAAGGCAGCCCTCTGCAAGCCAAGCAGAGAGCTCTCACCAGGAACCAACCCTGCCTGACCTCGATGTGGGACTTCCATCCTCAAGAACCGTTGAGAATAAGCACTTGCTGTGTAGACCTCCGGTGCACGGTGTTGTTTGACAGCCCAAGCTGCCGAACAGCCCTAACCTTATTTAGTGGATTAGAAAACGGAACCCAGAAAGGCTAAGTAATTTGCTCAAGATCACGTAGCCAGTAAGTGACAGAGCCAGAAGTCTACTCCACATTCTTTTCCCTTTGCCAAACTGAAAGTCTGATGGAAAGCCCCATTCACTCTGACCCACACTGTTACAGGAAGTGGAGGCAGGCTAATTAGTCAGCCAGTACCGAGAAATGTGTAAGCCTTAGGTGGCCTGAAGTAGTGAAAGCGCAAGGTTTACCAAAAGCCCCTGCATAGTAAATGAGTGAGTGAGTGAGTGAGTGAGTGAATGAATGAATGAATGAATGAGTTCCTCCAGGCTGGAGCTAGCAGGGCTTCATGGCAGAGGCTGACAGGAAGCTGACATTCTTTCCCCAAGACCTGAGCCTTCCCTTGGTGAGACTGTCCTCACTGTCAGATGCCGGAAGGGTCCGTCGCTCCCTGGCCACACACCAGCGTCCACCCGGTTTGCAGACTGCCCCCGTCCTGCGTGTCCCTGTGGTGTCTCGTATGGCAACGACAACAAACAGACGCGTGCTGCTTGCTTGCTGGCACCCTCTTCTGCTCTCCTTCTCCTGTGTTCACACCTTTCCTGCAGGCTCTGCAGACGCTTCGTAAACCGAACAGGACTTTCTGTTTTTCTTTTCCCTACATCTGTGCAGGAGGCGCACGTTGCCTGGAGACTCAGAGTTGTCACGTAGAGGGAATGAATACTTAACATATTTTACTGCTAGAACAACAGAAGCCCTGTGACAAGCAGGAGTGAGCCGTGTGCACGACAGAATTGCCCAGGAGAATGGAGAAGGGAGGAGACCCCCCACCCCCACCCCATTCCGCCCTTAGGGAAACAGGAGAGGGGCAGCAGGAGGGAGTGGAATGAGGTGTGACCTCAGAAGAAACCTGGTGGAGAGGCAACCTATTCTGACCTGGGGGGCCAGGGTGAGAGGAGGCGCTGCTCAGGAGTCAGGACCTGTGTGGCTGGCTCCAGGGAGGGGCAGGGGAGCAGTCGCAGAGAGTGCAAGCCAAGCCACCCCTGGGGGTCCCTCACTGCCATTCAAGGCTCCACATTATCCAAGCAGGAAACCCCATAACTGTGCATCTGCTGGCGCTGGGGCAGGGCCTTCCAGCCTCAGCTGTCTGCACCCTGCCTGTGGATTCTCTACCAGAGCGGGCAGAAGCACAGCCACCGGGGCCCCACGCTGGCCGAGCCCCACCCCTACTGCCTTCTGTGACTCCCCTCTCATTCAGCAGAAGGACAGCAGCTAACCCGTAGAGCTTACTGTGGAAACACATGTATACGTACGTCCATACGTGTGTGTATACATGTCTGTACGTCATTCACACATTTATTCTTTACAATGACGCATCCCCAGTGTAAACATCTCTGTGGCACAGAGAGATTAAATAAACTGCCTAGAGTCATACAGAGCTGACTGTCAAACCTGGCAGTCTGGTTCCAGAGCCCTGGTTTCACCCACTACTCAACACTCTCTCTCATCACTCAGGATACATGTTAGATCCCTTGAAACAGAGGGTGCGAATCCTAAGGGGTAGTGGTTTGGTAAGTGGAAAAGTAGGCCAGTGGGGTAATTTATTGAAAATCCCCACCCCCATTACTTGTGACCCACCCTCTACTTTGTACTGGGCTCTCCAGGTCCAGGATCTCTCTCTCTCATAGTGGAATTAAATTCCAGGTCCAGAGCCCTGAGCTGATTTATCTCATTTATCTTGATACATCCATAGCCCAAGGACCACACCTTCCATGCACAGAGCTAACTGAGTAAATGCTAACTATATTGAATTGCTGGAAGTTAGCAATAAAAGCTTTAGGTTTGAACATGGTTTTAAGCCCCCTTCAGGGTCCTGGAGCACCTCTCAAAGAGGCACACGCAGATACCACGAACGGAGCCCCCCTACACATAGCACTCTCCTGTTTGGACCAACAACCAGTCTTTCATTCTCTAGAGAGCATGGAGGGAGAAACAAATTTATCTTTAATAATGCTTTACACTTTTCAGGGGCGGCTGGGTGGCTCAGTCGGTTAAGCACCCAACTCTTGATTTTGGCTCAGGTCATCATCTCATGGTCGTGGGATCCAACCCCGAGTGAGCTCCTCACTCAGTGCAGAGTCTGCTTGTCCCTCTTCCTCTCCTCTCTCTCTCACTCCCTCAAATAAATAAAGAAAATCTTTAAAAAATAATGTTTTATACTTTTTACAGTTTTTAAAGTTACATCACCTCAGTTCATTCTCGCCAACTCTGAATGATAGGTAAAGGGGGCAATATCACTCCTACTGTACAGGTAAAGAAATTGAGACATTGAGAGGTTAAAGGATACATCCAAGATCACACAGCCACTCAGCAGCAAAGCCAGGACTGACATGCCAATACCTATTTCCCAGCTTCCAGTCTGGCATTCTTTCCTCTATACCTTCACGCATCCCTTGGGCAGTGGGTGTAGTTCTCATTCTCAGAATCCATAAGCTTTACCCCACAAGTACCTTTCTGGTGCACAAGTACCACCTGTTGGAAAGGATTTGTGGGAGGCATTTCACACAGAGCCTTGCAGGCTAAGCTTTCCAAAGGCCAGCAACATCAGCATCACATGGGAGCTTGTTAGAAATGCAGAACCTTGAGCCCATCTGGGATATATTGAACCTAAATCTGCATTTTAAGAAGATCTCTGGGTGATCTGTATACACGCCAAGTTTTGAGAACCACCAGTAGAGAAGACATACACACAAGGACAGTCAGCAATGGATAGAAAGAAGTTGAATCTTCTCAGGTACGTTCCATGAGAGTTCCATGGGTATTTTATGCATCTGACTGCATTCAGACACTGACCTGGTGAGCATCACCTGGTTCTCACTCACAACAAGTATGTGCAGGAAGTGGCACATACTGTAGACTTGCACCTGTTATGCTGGGGAACGCATAGGTAAGTGCCGTGCACCAGGTCATCTCCCGCCTGGGAAACCAGGGGAAAGGACATCCACCTAAAGACATTTGCGTGTGAATTTCCTGCCCATAAATAGGGTACTGACTGGCACCACTCTCTTACCACGTGTCTTCTGATGTTGCCCTGGGGCACTGGGTCGCTCGATATTCAGAACACACAAATCTAATTCTGCTTGGCATAAACCAGAGAAGTGGCTCTGCATTACAGACCATGCTGCCTCCGTTGATTTCATGGATGTCTGTACCCTTGTCTGTGGACAGGTGGTAGGCTGAGTTGAATTCAACCCCCTCCGCCCACCCAAATTCTCTCCATCAGCTCTCATGCCAAAGGAAGTCTGAGTCAAACACTATTTTTGATTTTTTTTATAAATTGTCTCTACAGGATGATGTTCAGGCTACAACACACAGAATGTTTTAAAGGACCAGCTTTTAAAATGTGTCTGAAAAAATTAAACATACTGATAAGATTTTCCTCACCAAGAGAAGCACCTGCTAAACCAGTATGAATTCGCCCAGTAACCGTAATGGTGCCATAGTAGGTGAGTAGCGTTCCCCAAAAATTCATGTCCATCAAAACCTTGCAATGTGACCAGACTTGGAAATAGGGTCTTTGCAGATGTAATTAGTTAAGATGAAGTTATACTGGATGGGGCAGGGTTGGGCTCCAAATCCATGACTGGTGTCCTTGTAAGGGGAGGGATATTTGTAAATACATAGACGAACATACGTAAAAAGGCCATGTGAACGTGAAGGTAAAAATTGCCGAGATGCAGCTACAGGCCAAGGAACCACCAAAGACTGCCAGCAACCACAAGAAGCCAGCAAAAGGCGAGGAAGGAGTCCTCTTCAGCATCTCCAGGAGGAGCATGACTCTGCCGACACTTTGATGTTGGACTTCTGGCTTCCGGAACAGTGAGAAAATGCATGTCTGTTGTTTGAAGCCATTCCATCTGTGGCACGTTGTTAAAGCAGCCTGGAAAACCAATACAGTAGCCAATAAACTAATGCTGCTCACGTTACTTTGAGAGCTCGCCCCATGCCAGGCACTGCTCTGAGCACTTCCCACATGTTTACCCATTTCATCCTCCAAGCAACCTTCTGAGGGAGGTACTGTTCTTCTCATCTCACGTAAGAGATATTAAGTCCCTTGCCCACATTGGTTACCCAGCTGATGAATTCTAACTCAGATCCTACTCAGAACCTCCAACCGTGAGCTCTGACAGTTGGAAGGAGACACTGAGAAGAGAGTGCGGGCACAAGATGGTATGAACCCACAGCAGCCATGTTCCCGCTCCAGCTCCACTCCACTGACAGAGGAAATGAGGACCCACAGGAGGCAGCTGAATGATCAGGAAGCTTGGTTGCCTAGGAGCAGAAGTTAATGCTGTTTGGTTTCTAGGAAATTGAGTTATTAACAAGTGCTCTCAATTAAGAAAAGCCCCAGTGTGCTAACCTAAGCTAAAAAGAACTCAGGGGCTCTGTAGCTGACGTTCCTGGGAGGACCAGCAGGGCCAAAGCTTCAAAGAGTACAACTAGGAGAAGACCCATTTCTCTCCTAGGCTTGAAAGGGAGTGGACTTGCAGCAGCAGCTGGGAGGAGTTCCAAGGAAAGAGTGATCTTGCTGAGTTCAGATGTTTAATTCTTTGAACATATTTCCCTTAAGTCTGTTACGGCATTTAGGAGTTATTTCTAAAATTACCATGCTAATGTACAGCTTGGGCTGGTTGAAAGGGTGGGCTGGTTCTCTGGAATCTGTCAAATCTTTCGAGGGGGCCCCCACTGTTGAGCCACATACTAGGAGGAGCTGGAATGCCTCGTGGTCGCAGACGGTCCTCACTGTAAACACCATGCCTGAAGCTTTAAAAAGATGCATGGGATGAATATATCCAACACACCAAGTCTATACCAGGGTTTCTCAGGCCTCTAAGTTGGTTTTTTGGGCTGGATGATTCTTTGCTGGGGTGGGGAGAGTGTGTCCTGTGCATTGTAGGATGTCCAGCAGGATTCCTAGCTTCTCAGCCACTGGATGGCCAAGAGCATCCCTGTCCCAGTTGTGATAGCCAAGAATGTAGCCAGAATACCCACCCCACTGAGAACAACTAGTCTATACAGACAAACAGAAATATGCCACCATCAACGTGGGAAAGTCTTCGTATTTGCAAAGTTCATTACGCAGCGCAAGGGAGGGACTGGATAACACTCCCCCTTCACATCAGCTCTGCTCACATGCCCTTAGCCCAGATTTGGTCACCTACCCAAAAATCTTCTCTGCCCTCTTTCTCTCACCCTCCCTTATTGTCTCCAACACTACGCTCTCCTTTCTTCCATTCCTAACCCTTCCCCATTCTCCTTCCCTGGCTCATTTTCCTCTATTAGTTCCAAAACATTGATGTGTCAGTTTCCTTAGCTGTCATTTCTGCTTTCCTTGGTGAAGTGTCACTTACCCATAACCCCATTTCTCACCTACATGCTGACAATTGACTTCTTAATCCCCGTCTTTAGCCTGACTCTGCTCTAAGCTTTAACTAAAAAGTACTGAATTAGTATTCCAGTATTCCAGCTAGATATTTATCTATACACATTCCACAGATATGTCAAAATCAAATTATCTATAACCAGGCAAAATATTTATTAAAATTCCGGGGAACCTGGGTAGCTCAGTCGATGAAGAGTCTTCCTTCAGCTCAGGTCATGATCTCAGGGTCCTGGGATCAAGCCCCATGTCAGGCTCCCGGCTCAGTGCAGAGCCTGCTTCTCCCTCTCCCTCTGCCTCTCCCCTCTGCTCATTCTCTCTCTCTCTTTCTCAAATAAATAATAAAATCTTTAAAAAATAATAAAATAATAATAACATAAAATTAAAATTCTAAGCAGCTTGGTCTCATACCACCATCCATCAAAATCTCATCAAAATTCTGAGAGGCCTCCCTTCTGTAAGTCCCCCAGAATCCATTAGTCACCAGGCATTGTAATAGATTCTATGGTGGCTGCTTCCTCCAGTCTGTGACCTTCTCTCCACTCTTGCTGTACTGCCCTGGGCCAGCTCTCTTGCAGGACTGGGTCTCTCCGTTGCCATGCCCCCACTGTTGTTAAAGCACCATTCCAAAACAGTTAGGATCCACTCCCCCTCTTCTTCCTATGCTTCTACTACAACAACAGACTCCGTGATTCAGCCAGGTACTCAACCCAGAAACCTGAGCCTCACCGTTCACTCCTCCTCGTGCTTTCCATTCAACTGGTCAACATGGTCATCATTCTACCTGGAGTTAATCTATTCCTCTCTTTCTACTTCTGCTACCGTACTCTCAGCAACTGTTATATCTTGTCTAGACCAATCGGTAGGTCTCCCTGACTCCAATATTTGCCCCATCCAGTTACCATTACATGTAGTCACCAGAAAGATCGTTAAAAATAAAAATCTGCCATACAATCCAGCAATCCCACTTCGGTATTTATCTGAAAGAATCAAAAGCAGGTTCTCAGAGATACCTGCACTCCCATGTTCACTGCAGCATTTTTCATAATAACCAAGAGGTGGAAGCAATCCAAGCATCCATCAACGGATGAATGGATAAAGAAAATGTCCTATATACATACAATGGAAGATTATTCCACATTAAAAGAGGAGATCCCATCACAAGCTACAAGATGGATGAACTTTGAAGGCATTATGCTCAGTGAAAGAAGCCAGTCACAAAAAGACGTATGTATAATTCCACTTACAAGAGGTATCTAAAGTAGCCAAGTCTGTAGAAATAGAAAGTAGAATGGCAATTACTGGGAGCTGGGGAAAGGGAGAAAAGGGGAGTTGTTCAATGGGTATAGAGTTTCAGTCGCAAGATGTCAAAGTTATAGAGATCTATTGCACAAAAATGTGTATATACTTACACTTAAAGATGGTAAAGATGGTGAATTTTATATTACGTGATGTGTTCCACAACTGACAATTTTTTTTCTAATAAAAACCTGTTCCTATAATTGCCTGTTGTAAACCCTTCCCTGGCTCACCTTCTCTTCTGGCCTTTGCAAAATCTGTCTGCTGTGCTTGGAACCATCTTCAGAACACCTCCCCTCCCCCACTTCCTCAGTTCCCAGCAAATGCCTCCTGGTCCTACCGGGTGACTTCTCTGACCTTCCTCCTTTGTGCTGCCATGGTCCCTACACTTACCCACTGGGGCACTCACACTAAGTAGCTGTTGCCCATTTTCCGTGTCTGCTCACCGTAAGAGACTGTGAAGGCCTCCCACACGGGTACTTTAGCGTCCTTGCATCCTTCATCTCTGGAGACCAGCATGCTGCCCAGCTCATTCAGCAAGGCATCCCTCAGAACCCAGTGCCGTGCCTAAGAAGACTTCCATTGAATTATAGTTTTTCCATTTTATTCTACCTGAAATTAATGTTTCTCCTGTTTCCCCAATCTGATTTTTCTACCTTCTTTTTTAGGGTCTCTTTCCTCAGTAAACTTCCAACCCTGGTCTGGTCCTGCCTTGACTAACCTCAGGCTTTCCAACTGCATTTTCTTTATACTTCTCTCCCATGGCTGCTGGATTCCAAAGCTTTTCATCAATGTGGTTTCCCTCCGACAGTATGGAGAACGGCCCGTTGAAGTGGAATAAAGTCTCATTCTAACTGAGACCTATTAGAAGAAAGCAGTGAGTAGCCATCGGGATTATTTACATGCAGGTTGAGGGATAATCTACTCCTCTGAGCTCCTGGACAGGAGATTTGTGAACATTTCTCCACTTCTGTTTTAAAATGTAGAGTTTATTATTACTCCATTCTGGTGAGGCCAACAGTTGAGGAGAGGGCTGCCACTGAAGAGAGAGTTGTTTACTCACAGTGACCAGGAGGAAGGGGCACACATGACACTGTCAGAGCCTTAGGAGGAAGGAGTGAGGTTAGTCCAGAGGCAGAGGAGGCAAGGAGAAAGCATGGATGAGAACTTCTCTCGTGGTTTTGGCTGGAAGAAATGGATGAGGCAGGGTTAGCAGGCCTTGAACATTTAGGATTGGCTAGTAGGAATACTTAAAGGAGGTTTGGGGCATAGGGGCTGTCCCTAGCTGTCTGGTACCTGGCCCTGTGGTGATTACAGCGGCAGGGAATAGTGGCCCAGAGTGTGAGAGCCCAAAAAAGGAGGTGGGTGGGGGAGATGGGCTTTGGATCAGTCGGTTTTTGGTTTGGTACAGAGGAGTCATAGCTCTCTCTAGGAATTGGCTTACCCTGAGAGGGTCAGTGTCTCCCCTGTCAGCTAGTCTCCAAGATATCAGAGCATCATAAAATCTAGAAAATAAAAAACATGATAAATATACTTCCCAACACCAGAATCAGACCATAGGACATGAAGCATGGCTGTAGGGAGGACAAAAAAGAGGGAAAAAATTACAGATAATATTGCTACTAACATTGCAGATAACGCAGAGCATTCCCTGACTCTTAAAAAGTTGTTAAGAAAAAATCTTCTAGCTATAGATTAAAAATAGCCACTCACTTTCTGAGAAGCCAGCTTCTAAAACATTTACTTTAGATTTCTTTTTATGTGAAGTGATAAATATACATTTTTCCCATGGAGAATATTTATGAAAACTTTTCTGGGAAATGTCTTTTCACTAAATATAGGGTCTCTGGAGACAGATCAGGAAAACAGCCCCCCAAATGTGCTGTCAATTGTGACCTGACAGTCTGAATTACCATATTTTTATATTGTAACTCACTTCCTTTAATGATATATATATTCTACTAATGGTGTGAAAGAGATGGAAACTGGCAGCTTTAATGGTGCATGATATATGTGCTCCCTAACCATTAAATGCAAGGTTTTGCCTGAGATAAGAGGGAGCTCCAGCTTGCTTTCATCTGGGACATGGGCTTCAGCCCTGACACTCAGCAGAGGTGACTTTGGTGGTGACGTGGCACATGAATCCCATCTCCTTAGTGCATATGAAAGATGACCCCCCAGCCAGACTTTGACAGTTGGTATGCCACTTCCTTTTTCCAGATGGCCTCCCCCTCCTCCTACTTGGGTCCCTCCTCTCTCTCTCCCTTTTTTTTCTCTCTTCCTGGATGAGGCTCTAGCCCTCAGCACTTACTGGAACTGATTGTCAATTCAAATGACTGCACCCAGGGGTCATCCTGCTGGAGGAGAGGCATGACCACATGTGTTTGCATTTTGGAAACTGGGATTTTGGAAATGAACCCGAGGTGGTGTTTAGACAGGAGACTGCCCGAGTGTGCCCCTATCTGGTGGCCCTTCCTGGAGCCCGGGACACTCTGTCTTGCTGGCAGCCTATGGTGTCCTCTGCGCACACAGAGGGCGTCAATGCCTTCTCCTCGTTTGGCTGGACACTGAAAATGCGCTCAGGCTTCCAAGCTTGACAGAATTTCCAGATAGGGCATATCTGTCATAGCCACTTTCTGTGATGTGCCATGTCTGTCCCTAACACAAGCATGGATGGTGCTTGTGCCTTGAGCCCTGTGAAGGCGTCTGGGACCCTGTTAGAGTTACCTTCACTTCTCCCAGCTCTACTTCCTCTCCTCCTCTTTGTTAGGACTGAAAGCTGTGAACCTGCCTTCCCTTGTCTTAGCAACCCCTGACTACTATTTGGCTTCTCAACATTAGGTCTACAATTTTTTTAAGTCAAAAATTATAGATGCTTTACATAAAATCCAAAAAAAAAAAATAGAATGAGCTAAAGGGACTACTCAAGAGACACCTGACTGCTTAAACATCAATCAAAGACTTTTGTCCCTGAGACAAATCCAATATCTGTACTGGCCCTTAAGGAGAAAAGAAATTCTGGATTTTAAATCAAGAATGTGGACAAACAGCTACATAAATTAAATGCTATTTTTTGAAAGTTTCAATAAATGAAGAGATATACCATATATATGCACCTGTATTTGCAAACTAAATATTGCAAAAACATCAAATATTTCAAGATGAAGTTCAATGAACTCTTAATCATATTCTCAAAAAAAAAGTTTTTCTTTGGACTTAGTGCATATTAATTATGGAGTTTATCTAAGATAGAAAACAGATAAGCATAACAAAGGAAAACAACAATTGAGACTATTTAAATTCAATGAATAAATAGTCCAGAATTAGACCATATTATAAATAAGAATTTTGTATGTAGTAAAAAGATATCATAAATCAATGGAGGCAAAGTTGGAACTATCCCATAGCATTGGTTTTGCTTATTAGCATTAGAGGAAGAATTACTTTAGACCCAAGTAACATGATAAATAAATTTAAAATGAATAAGAAGTTAAATGTAAAACTGTAACCATGAAAATATCATTATAGATTCTCATATCACTGATAATTTTTTACTTCTGGAAAGTCTGGAGGAGGGACGCCTTTCTAAGAACAAATGTGATAAAAGAAATCAGAGAGAACAGGGAATAGATTTGTAGGAAATAGTTAAAAACACCTAAGCTCCAAGGAAAGTTATTAACCAAAAGAAAAAGAGTAAGCTGGCAAATATGATATAGAAGTGACTGACATTTATAGCATGTAAAAGTTCAAGCAACTTTCAATAAACACATTCAGACCCAATACATAAACTAGAAAGACAATGAGATAATAAAATTCGCAAACAGGAGAGATGACTTTGCCAGTTATAAAAAATAATGCAAATTAAACAAACAAAACCCAGCTTACATATTAACAAAATAAAAGTCTAATGGTAATTTACATTACTAATAATGACAAATCAAAAATATTGTCACCCACATTGCATATAGCATTTTAAATCTATACTATCCCTTTGGAAAGTTCCTTGGCAATATAGTTCAGGGACCATAGGAAAGATTATATTGTTGGAAATGATAATCCTACTTTCATATAAAATATGGGAAAAGCTATACACATGAAGATGTTTATCACAATATTATCTTGGCAGCAAAAAAAAACAGAAGTAAACAAATGTCCAGTGATAAAAGAATAACCAAACGGGTTGTGAAATTGAATTTTAAAACATCTCTGCAGACTCTTTCATCACCCAGCCGGCAAGACATATTCCTTCCCCTTGAACCTAGGCCAACCTTGATGACTGGTTAGTGTAGCTGGAGGGGCACTGTGTGAAGGTCATAGAAGACAACGCAGCTTCTGCCTGACAGCTTAGAACACTCCTGCTAGAGCCCTGAGCCACCACATAAGAAGTCGCAGCATCCTGAGGTTGCCATATTGTGAGGAAGCCAAAAGTAGCTTGAGTCAGGGCTCCACTCTGAGATGCTCCGAGACTACATTAAAGAGAGGTGGAAGCCTGGCCAGCCCCCAACTGCCCCAGCGCCTGTCCCACATCCAGCCACCATGTGATGGCAACTGCTTGAACTTAGACCACCCGGGCAAGCTTTCCCAAGCCCAGGACACATGAGAGATAATACAATGGCTATTGTTGTTTTAGGTCAGTAAGTTCTAAGTGGTTTGTTGCATGGCAATAGATGACTAAAACAGAAATCACTATTACACAGAACATGAAGCAGCCATTAAAAAGCTTATTTTAAAAGACCATGTAAAAACACAGAAATATTTCTTTACATGGTATTTAATGAAAACGCAAGACATAAAATTTTTGTACATTACAATTGTAACCATTTAAAAAAATACCAAAAAGGACTAGAATGGGGTAAGGGCCATGTTGAGAGTTGGATTAGGTTGGTAGCATTAGGATGATATTGTGCTAATGTCTAGACATACTAAAATGTAGCTATAATGATTGTGTAATTAATTAATGAGAACCACTTGTCTCTTAAAAGAAAAAAAAACCTGAGAGTCCTATCTTAAGAAACTGGCTTAGCAAAGTGAAAAAAAAATTGAAGATATTAGACGCACGAAAGTACGATGGCAAAATTTGCCCCTTTCCCAAGAGTGATTATGAATTGGAATGGAAGCCCTGACGTATGTGTGTTGAAATGGCAACGCTGTGACTCCCATTGTTCCCAAAGTTTGAAAAGAGCTCACAAATATTATCCGCAGCTGAATATGTACACCAGAATTTTTCTTTTTATTTTCCTGCTTTTATTTTTAAGACAGATCATTATACAGGTATTTTGTATAAAATCCAAATGATGTAGGGGCATCTGGGTAGCTCTGTTGGTTAAGTGTCTGACTCTTGATTGTGTCTCAGGTCATGATCTCAGGGTTGTGAAATCGAGCCCCATGTTGGGCTCCACACTGGGCATGGAGCCTCCTTAAGATTCTCTCTCTCAGACTATAGACTCCGGGAAACAATCTGAGGGTTTTAGAGGGGAGGGGGTTGGGGGTGCGCTAGCCCGGTGGTGGGTATTAAGGTGGGCACGTATTGCATGGAGCACTGGGTGTTATACGCAAACAATGAATCGTGGAACACTACATCAAAAACTAAGGATGTACTGTACAGTGACTAACATAACATAATAAAAAATTTAAAAAAACCCACACACAAAAAAACAAACAAAACAAAACAAAAAGATTCTCTCTCTCCTCCCTCTGCCCCTCTACCACTCTCTTCAAAAAAAAAATACAAATGATGTGGAAATGTTTGAACTGTCTAAATGAAAATATGGTTTTACAGTCATGTCTCCTGGGACTAGAATAGAGACTACCTTCCACTCACGTCATGTCGCCTCGGAAACACACATGGCTTCTCAGTGCCCAGTGACCTAACAACTAAAGGACACACTCACACATACACACACACACGTACACACACAATATGGGATGAAGGACTAAGACTCCATAGTGGGAAATAAAACACCCGTCAGGAAAAGGGTGACTACAGCGACACGTGGCAGTCACTGGCTTCTTGTCGTTTTGTTAAATCCCACAGGGCAAGGATTGCCACAGCGCCTTCTCAGGCCTCAGGGTAAGTTGGCTGGTGGCCTATCTGGTACTTCGTGTGCTATCCTTGGAGAGCATGTAGGCTTTGGAGAGAGTGCCCTTCTTAGAGGCTGACAGCCTACTTCCTGCTGGGGCAGGTTTGGGATCAGCAGCATTATTTCAGGGGTTGAACAATTCCAGACGTTTGCAGGTGAAGACAATAGTTACAGCAATAAAACTCCTTCAAAATTCTGCTAAGCTTCTTGTCTATTTATTTTCCCGTAGTCAGTCACTGTGTGTGCAAGATCTTATCTTGACCTAATCTTTATGCCTAAGACTTAAGTCTAGACATTGGCAAACTTGTCCTGTCAGAGGGCTAAACAGTAAATATTTTGGACTTAGTGGGCCCAAAGGCAAAAATCAAGAGTATCATGTAGGTAATTACATAATAAGAAAGAAAACATATGTCCACATTTTTTTCTCACCTGTTTTACGGTCGGGGGTGGTTGGCGGGGGGAGAACCAATGGCAGGTCAGATTTGCCTGACAGATTGCAGTTTGCCAACCACTGCTCTAGTCTGTTATTCCTGGCCTCGGTGCGGCATACCCTTCCCATTCATCCTCACGGTGGTCCCCTTGAAGTCATGGAGATCAGTCGGCTTTAGAGCAAAGATAACGCCCTATCTGATCTTTGTTGCTATTATTATTTTACATCGCTATGGTGATGCAGAGAACACTTAACAGAGGATGCTGAGAGAGGCCTGCGGCCATAAGCTATATCCTGGTGAAGCTACCACTGCAGAGTCTCTACTAACCTCTTCTGTCTGCAAGAGAAATGTCCTTCGTGTTTTTAGCCCTGCCAGGTTCCCACAATGATTGCACCCTCAGTTGACTTAGATTCCAGGATGCAGGTAAAATCCTATTTTAGCAAAGCCCGACTCCCTTCCACCAATGCCTACAAGGCTGTTAACCCAAGCTAGACAATTTTAGGGCAAGAGTGTCAAGAAACAGCCAGCACACACCAGGCTGTAAAAATTTCCCAGCTGTTCCCTAATACTGTGGACTCAGTCTGCCCCTGCTCTGCCTCCCAGTGAACTCAGAGAAGAGTGTTTAATAAATGTTTTACCACCATATAGCAAAGCTCACCAGGTAGCCTGCAATCCGTGTATTCTCACCCACTACCTGACCACTTCAACTAATCCTATGCCACATGCTTAGGGTCTATTACTTGCAGCCTCCCATTTCAGGAACCAAATTCCATATTATAGTTTAGGCTTTGATCATATGGTCCAGGATTATAGCGTCAGCTTCCAGGGAGCAGGGTGGAGGAAGAGATCAAATCAAAAGGGGAAAGCGACATGTGCCAGATGTCTTTAAAAGAACGCTCTTAGAAGCTGCTAAATGATGATTTTGCTTGCATACCATTGGCCAGAGGTAGAGACAAGGCCATATCTAACAACAGAGGACCTAGGAAGTACAACCTTCATCCCGGGTAGCCATGTCTCTCCAAAGAATGGAGCTTTATCACTTTGGAAGTGAGGATGGTAACTAAGGGCTGACGGGTGGTCTCTGCCCTAGAGAGGTGATGGTATAATTCCCATTTTGAAGATGTGGACACTAAGGCTTAAAAAGGTGGAGCTAAGTGCTGTTTTCAGAATAAGTGGTAAAAACCAAAATTCAAACCAGGCAGTCTGACTCAGGAGTCTCATGTTCTTCACAAAGGGTCACCCAGCTTCTATGTAGGGATCCACAGTTTGGAGGTGCCCATCCAATGTGCATATAAATAGAATCTGGTAAAGGAAACAGCTGTGTGCTTTTTCTCCAGTGACATTTGGAATCATGACATGTCTTAGCATAATTAGGAGAGTAAGTCTGAGAAAATAAAGTGGAAAAAGGAAGCGATGGTCCATCAACAGATGAATGGGTACCCAAAATGTGGTATATATCCGTACGGTGAAATATGATTTGGTCATCAAAGGGGTGGAGAGTTAAGATGGCGGAGGAGTAGGGGACCCCTTTTTCAGCCGGTCCCCTGAGTCGAGCTGGATAGGTAACAGACCAGCCTAAATAACCACGGAATCAGCCTGAGACGCAGGAAGATACATCCAGATCTCTACAAATGAACATCTCCAGCGCTGAGTATTGAGGTACGAAGAGGGGAGCTGTAAACCGTGCACAGATATCGGAAGATAAACGGAAGGGGGAGGGAGCCGCCGCGTTTGGGCGCCGGGAAGCGGCAGCCACCTGCACGGGGGAGCGGGCAGACTCATGGACCGGCACCCGCGAGAGAGCGGACTGAGACCGTGAGCCGTGAACGCGCGCCACCAGGCTTCTCACGGAACACCAGAATCCCGGTGTGCTCACCGGGCATAGACTGAGACCGGGAGACCCGGGAGCTGGGAGGCGGCCTGGCTGGCGGTTAGAAACACAAAGGACAGAGACGCGCCGACCCTGGAAGTGAGGGCTGGGACGCCGGGTGTGGTGCGCACATCCCGGGACGCTGCAGGGTTGAGCAGCACCAACAGTAACGGAGTTAAAGTGGCCAGAACATCAGTGGAGAACGGGCCGCAATCCCTCTGTTCTGTGACAATGCAGCCGCTGCTGCTCTGACCTCAGAAGAGGCACCGCCGCCAGGGAAAGCCCCAGAGAACAAAGCCTGGAAATACCGGCTCAGAGAGTGCCCATCCCCATCCCCCTCACAGGGGACACGGATGACTCTAACAAACAGGGTGCCTGAGTATCGGCGCGGCAGGCCCTCCCCAGAACACAGAAGGCAGGCTGAAAAATCAAGAAGCCCACAACCCGGGCGCCTGGGTGGCACAGTCATTGAGCGCCTGTCTCTGGCTTAGGGCGTGATCCCAGCGTTCCGGAAAGGAGTCCCTCATCGGGCTCCTCCGCTGGGAGCCTGCTTCTTCCTCTCCCACTCCCCTGCTTCTGTTCCGTTCTTGCTGACTGTCTCCCTCTCTCAGATAAGTAAATAAATAAAATCTTTAAAGAAGAAGCCCACATCTCTAAGTTCCCTATAAAACAAGGGGCACGGCCTGGGACCCAGTCAATAATCTGGGCTCTGGACAACCCCGCAACCTCTCCTCATCAGAATGACAAGAATGAGAAGCCCCCCCCCCCAGCAAAGAAAAGACAGTGAGTCTGTGGCCTCTGCCACAGAAGTAACGGATATGGATGCAACCAAATTATCAGAAATGGAATTCAGAGTAACAATGGTCAAGATGATGAGTAGACTTGAAAAAAGTATTAAGGAAAATGTTACTGAGAATATATAATCCCTAAGGGCGGAAATGAGAGCGAATTTGACAGAAATTAAAAATTCTATGAGCCAAATGCAGGCAAAACTAGAGGCTCTGACGGCCAGGGTCACTGAAGCAGAGGAAAGGGTTAGTGAATTGGAGGATGGGTTAATAGAGGAAAAAATGAAAATAGAAGATGGTCTTAAAAAATCACGCCACGAATGTTGGCTACGGGAGATTACTGACTCAACGAAACGATCCAATGTTACAATCATCGGGATCCGCATCCCAGGGGTAGAGAACAAGGTCTCATAGAGATATTTGAGCAAATTGTAGCTGAAAACTTCCCTAATCTAGCAAGGGAAACAAACATTCGTGTCCAAGAGGCAGAGAGGACCCCTCCCAAGCTCAACCACGACAAACCTACGCCACGTCACGTCATAGTGCAATGCGCAAATATTAGATCCAAGGAAACAGTATTGAAAGCGGCCAGGGCAAAGAAATTTCTCACGCACAAGGCAAAGGCATCAGAATTACGCAGACCTGTCTACACAGACCTGGAATGAGAGAAAGGGTTGGGGAGCATTTTTAAAGCTCTTTCAGAGAAAACATGCAGCCAAGGATCCTTTATCCAGCAAGGCTGTCATTCAGAATTGATGGAGAAATAAAGACATTTCAGAATCAACAGTCACTAACCAATTTCGTAACCATGAAACCAGCCCTACAGGAGGTACATGCAGGGGTTCTATAAAAGTAAAAAGGCCCCAAGAGTGATACAGAACAGAAAGTCACAGCAATGCAAACAAAGACTTTCGATACAACATGGATCAGTAAAACATATCTCTCACTATATGAATATTAATGGTTTAATTCTTCCTTAAAAGCCACAGGGTTGCAGATTGGATAAAAAGAAATGACCCATCCATGTGTCTTCACAAGAGACTCATTTCGAACTCAAAGATGCATTCAGACTGAGAGTAAGGGATGGAGTACCATCTTTCACGCAAATGGACTCAAAAGAAAGCTGGGGTAGCAATTCTCATATCAGATAAACTGGATTTTAAACTACAGACTATAGTTAGAGATGCAGAAGGGCACTATATTATTCTTAAAGGAAGTATTCAACAAGTGGATATGACAATTATAAATATATGCCCCCAACAGGGAGCAGCAAGATACACAAGCCAACTCTTAACCAGAATAAAGAGACATATAAATAAAAATACATTAATAGTAGGGGACTTAACACTCCACTCTTAGAAATAGACCGAACACCCTGGCAAAAACTAAGCAAAGAATCAAAGGCTTTGAATGCCATACTGACGATTAGGACTCTCTAGATATATATAGAACACTACACCCCAGAACCAAAGAATACTCATTCTATTCTAATCCATGGAACATTCTCAAGAATAGACCATGTTCTGGGACACAAAACAGGTCTCAGCCGATACCAAAAGATTGAAATTATCCCCTGCATATTCTCAGACCACAACGCCTGAAATTGAACTCAACCACAAGGAAAAATTTGGAAGAAACTCAAACATCTGGAGACTAAGAACCATCCTGCTCAGGAATGACTCGATAAACCAGGAAATCAAAAATCAAATTAAACAATTTATGGAGACCAATGAGAATGAAAATACAACAGTCCAAAACCTATGGGATACTGCAAAGGCAGTCCTAGGGAAATACATGTATCCAAGCCTCACTCAAAAGAATAGAAAAATCTAAAATGCAGTTTTTATATTCTCACCTCAAGAAGCTAGAACAGCAACAGAGGGACAGGCCTAATCCACGCACGAGGAAGCAGTTGACCAAAATTAGAGCTGAAATCAATCAAGCAGAAACCAGAAGTACAGTAGAGCAGATCAACAGGACTAGAAGCTGGTTCTTGGAGAGAATCAATAAAATTGACAGACCACTGGCAAGACTTATCCAAAAGAAAAGAGAAAGGACCAGATTATTAAAATTATGAATGAAAAGGAGAGGTCACGACGAACACCATTGAAATTGGAAGGATTATTAGAAATTTTTATCAACAGCTATATGCCAATAAACTAAGCAATCTGGAAGAGATGGAATCCTTCCTGGAAACCTATAAACTACTAAGATTGAAACAGGAAGAAATTGATTTCTTAAACAGGCCAATTAATTATGAAGAAATTGAGTCAGTGATAAACAACCTTCCAAATAACAAAACTCCAGGCCCGGAGTTTTCCTGGGGAATTCTACCAAACATTCAAAGAAGAAATAACACCTATTCTCCTAAAGCTATTTCAAAAATAGAAACAGAAGGAAAGCTACCAAACTCATTCTATGAGGCCAATATTATTGATCCCAAACCAGGCAAAGGCCCCTCAAAAAGGAGAATTACAGAACGATTTCCCTATAATATGGACGCCAAAATCCTCAACAAGATACTTGCTAATAGAATCCAACAGTTCATTAAAAGGATTATCCACCACGATCAAGTGGGATTCATACCTGGGATGCAAGCGTGGTTCAATATTCGCAAATCAATCAGCGTGATACATCATATCAACAAGAAAAGTCTCAGGAACCATATGATCCTCTCAATCGATGCCGAAAAAGCATTTGACAAAATACAGCATCCTTTCCTGACTAAAACCCTTCAGAGTGTAGGAATAGAAGGTACATTTCTCAATCTCATAAAAGCCATCTATGAAAAGCCTACTGCAAATATTATTCTCAATGGGGAAGAGCTGGAAGCCTTTCTCTTAAGATCAGGAACACGACAAGGATGCCCACTCTTGCCACTATTATTCAACATAGTACTAGAAGTCCTTGCAACAGCAATCAGACAACAAAAAGGGATCAAAGGTATTCAAATAGGCAAAGAAGAAGTCAAATGTCTCTCTTGCAGATGACATGATACTCTATATGGAAAACCCAAAAGAAGCCACTCCCAAACTATTAGAAGTTATAGAGCAATTCAGTAACGTGGCGACAAATCACGTCAGAAATCAGTTGCATTTCTGTACAATAACGAACGAAGAAAGAGAAATTAGGGAATCCATCCCATTTACAATAGCACCAAAACCATACATTACCTTGGAATTAACTTAACCAGAGACGTAAAGGACCTTTATTCTAGAAACTATAATCACTCTTAAAAGACATTGAGGAAGACATAAAAAGATGGAAAGATATTCCATGCTCATGGATCGGAAGAATTAACATAGTTAAAATGTCCATGCTACCCAGAGCACCACACTTTCAATGCTATCCCGATCTACTGATATATTAAAGAACTGGAACAAATAGTCCTTAAATTTGTATGGAAACAAAAAAGACCCCTAATCTCAAGGAACTGTTGAAAAGGAAAAACAAAGTCTGGGGCATCACAGCCGGATTTCGAGCTGTACTACAAAGCTGTGATCACAAAGACAGCATGGTACTGGCACAAAAACAGACACATAGACCAATGGAACAGAATAGAGAGCCCAGAAATGGACCCTCAGCCCTTTGGGCAACTAATATTTGATAAAGCAGGAAAACATCCGGTGGGAAAAAGACAGTCTCTTCAATAAATGGTGCTGGGAAAATTGGACAGCTACATGCAAAAGAATGAAACTTGACCACTATCTCACACCATACACAAAAATCAACTCCAAATGGATGAAAGACCTCGATGTGAGACAGGAATCCATCAAAATTCTAGAGGAGAACATAGGCAGCAACCTCTACAACATCGGCCAAAGCAACCTTTTTCATGACACATCAAAGGCAAGAGAAACAAAGATAAAATGAATTTATGGGACTTCATCAAGATTAAAAGTTTCTGCACAGCCAGAAACAGTCAGAAAAACTAAGAGGCAGCCCACGGAATGGGAGAAGATATTTGCAAATGACACTACAGAGAAAGGACTGGTATCCAAGATCTACAAAGAACTTCTCAAACTCAATACACGAGAAACAAATAAACAAATCAAAAAATGGGCAGAAGATATGAACAGACACTTTTCCAATGAAGACATACAAATGGCTAACAGACATATGAAAAAATGTTCAAAATCATTAGCCATCAGAAATTCAAATCAAACCACACTGAGATACCACCTTACGCCAGTTAGAATGGCAAAAATAGACAAGGCAAGAAACAACAATTGTTGGAGAGGATGTGGAGAAAGGGGATCCCTCCCACATTGTGGTGGGAATGCAAGTGGTACAGCCACTCTGGAAAACAGTGTGAGGTCCCTTAAAAAGTTAAAAATTGAGCTACCCTATGATCCAGCATTGCACTACTGGGTGTTTACCCCAAAGATACAGACGTAGTGAAGAGAAGGACCATATGCACCCCAATGTTCATAGCAGCAATGTCCACAATAGCTAAATCGTGGAAGGAGCCGAGATGCCCTTCAACAGATGACTGGATTAAGAAGTTGTGGTCCATACATACAATGGAATATTACTCAGCTATCAGAAAGAACGAGTTCTCAACATTTGCTACAACATGGACGGCACTGGAGGAGATAATGCTAAGTGAAATAAGTCAAGCAGAGAAAGACAACTATCATATGATTTCTCTCATCTATGGAACATAAGAACTAGAATGATCGGTAGGGGAAGAAAGGGATAAAGAAAGGGGGGGTAATCAGAAGGGGGAATGAAACATGAGAGACTATGGGCTATGAGAAACAAACTGAGGGCTACAGAGGGGAGGGGGGTGGGGGAATGGGATAGGCCGGTGATGGGTAGTAAGGAGGGCACATATTGCATGGTGCACTGGGTGTTATACACAACTAATGAATCATCGAGCCTTGCATCGAAAACCGGGGATGTACTGTATGGTGACTAACAATATATAATAAAAAATCATTATAAAAAAAAAAAAACAAAGGGGTGAAGTATGACGCCTGCTACAACATGGATGAACACTGAAAACACTGAGCTAAGTAAAAGAAGCCAGTCATGAAGGACCACAGATTATAGGACGCCACTTATGTGAAACGCCCCAAATAGGTAAATCTACAGAGACAGTAAATTAGTGGTTTCCAGAGGCTAGAGAAGTGGGGGATGGGGCATGACAGGTATGGGTACAGGGTTCCTCTTTGGGGTGATGAAAATGTCCTACAATGGACTGGGTGATAGTTGCTCAACTCTATGAATATACAAAAAACCATTGAATTACACATTCTAAATGGATGAATTGTATAGTATGTGAATTATATCTCAATATAGCTGTTGCCCACAGTGACACTGCGACAGGAACGTTAACATGGGGCCATACCTTGATGATACACGAGCATTGTGTGTGCCTGCAGAAATAGCTCATGCCATCAATGTCGCGGATGATGGAGGCCACAGGAAAGCCACGCTCATGTCAGGAATCCCAGGTTGTAGCTGCTGCCCCACAGAATAACAAAAGGGAAAGAAAAGAAGGAAGATTTTTTTAAAAAAGAACTATGACGTTCAAGGAATGTAGGATGAATGAACTTTCTTTTTAAACTGTGAAAATACTTTTATCTTTGTTATAGACTGAGAAACCATCCTTGACATGTTTTATGATTTAATATAGGGCCACGCATGGTGCGCTTGCACTGCAAATCCTATGAAGAGGGAGAGCCTTCTCTCGCTGTGTTGTCTCGTCTGACAATATAGATGGTGCCAGCGCCATCCTGCACTCCTTGCCCGCCCCACCGGGCGATTACTTGGGATTCCACTTAGTGTAGCATCAGAGGCCTGAGATCCAACTGATCCGTCTCCTCTTAGTTTATAGTGAAGGAACCAAATGAACCTGGCGTTCAGGGACTTTTCCAAAGTGATGAATCCAGTGGGGGCAGAGTTCCTGACCACCCAGACCGGGACACTTTACCTTATACCATGCTCAGTCCCAGAGCTGAGTCCCAAGAGCAATGAAGAAATGCTGTGGAAATGTTTGAAGGTCAGGAAACTCATATTTCATGTAAATATTCTCAATATTTAACAGAGACAAAAGTATTATTTTGGAACAGGGACAAAAATGGGTGTGTGACTACGCTCTCTGGCATCTACGGAGGGAGCATTCTTGCAAGCCAGCTCAGCTCCTGGGCTGTTCTACAGTTTGGAGATTCTGGAAAGGGCAAAAGGGAAAGTGGAGAGAACAGTTATGTTTAAAACTGTCCGGCAATGGTGTTTAGGGACAGGGAAATGAGAGTAGAAGAGAAAGACTTTCAGGGAGCAAAGGATAGTAAAAGGAGAAGCAAGGGAAGGAAAACTATTTTAAAGAGGGTGGCCATGTATTAAGAACACACTAGCCCCTTTCCCATTTCAATAAGAATTTGAGTAAAGAACTGAAATATTGGTTATAACCTTTTGGCCACCATATTGCTCCTTTGAATATAACGCCCTGCCCAAACGGAGCCTTGAGGTATTCTCTAATTTATTCAAGTTATACTGAGAATCAAATTAATCTATCTATCCAAATCGCCTACTTATAATTCAGGAAAAGAGTGCTCTCAGAACCTCTTTTAACATACTATGTCTTGCTCTCCATTACTGCACTATATGAACTGACAACTCGTAGTGAATATTCAGAAAGCAGAGAAGTTCTTACTCATCTTTCTATCCCCAAAGTACCGAACTCTGCTTTTACATAGGTGTGAGAACTTTCAACATTTACAAAGTTAACAAGCGATCTGAACTTTCCGATGATTCTCAGATGTGAGAAAGAAAAAGGAAAGGACAGCCATGCCTTGGGTTCTGTGGCATAGCTGATTGTTATCCCCCAGGATGGCCCAGGATACCTTGGCTGGTGTTGAGAAGAACAACTCAGGCTCCATCTCCATAATGTGTGGTTCTAAATTTCAGATTTGAGGATTGATGTTTGGCTTGTACTAGATTCTTCTCTGGAAGAAGAAAAGAAAGAGAGCAAAGGGTGAGCTCAGAAGACCATTCCAGGAAATCGATCTGAGGCAGAAGCAGCAGGGACAATGTTTTTTGAGAAGATGGCCAAAACGCATCAGACCAAACATAACAAGAGTTCAAAAGATCCCAAGTTATTTAGCTGAAAGACAATTCCAATGCTTTTTCTTGCACACAGCCCATCAGAGCTGAAACAAGTGAACTCCGAGAAGGCTTTAGACGACACCCTGAGAGGTATTTCCTTAGAAAACCAAGCTTGCAAATCCAACCAGCTCTCCGTCGGCCAGAGGCTGGCAGTTCGATCTGTGAATCCAGACTAATTCTTCATCTCTTTGAGACCCCTGCTATCTGCTTTTTAACACTTCACCAACTCCCTCAAGCCTGGGAGGGAGCATAAAAAGAAAACTCAAAAATAGTTCATCCAGGAATTTGGATTATCAGCGCTTTTTTTCTCTTCCTCTGTCGGTAAAGTGATATTTCTCTCTAGACTACAATTTCTACCATTGACCAAATTTTATGGCCTGTTTCTTTCTCTATCAGTTAGGTTATGCTAGGTGACACTACAGTAACTAACAAGCCCAAAATCTTAAAAGCTTAAAACACAATAGTTTATTTCGCAGTATATGCAAGTTCTGGCACCTTCTAGTCGCTGCCTTGGGTGTTATATCACCCATCGCCCCAAATTGATGATCACCCCAATTTGTATGATCACCATGAGGAAGAGAACATGGAAAACAACACCAGTTTTTTCTTTCTTTCTTTTTTAATTTTCTGGTATTCTTTATTTGTTTGTTTGGAGTACAAGTATTATTTTTCTTTTTTCTTCTTTTAAATTGAGGTTTAATTGACATATAATTTTATATTGGTTTCAGGTATACACCATACTTGTCTTCGATCCTTGTATACATTGTGAAATGATCACCACAGTAAGTCTAGTTAATATCCAACACCACGCCTGGTTACACATTACGTTTTCTTTTCTTTTTTTTTTTTTTTAAGATTTATTTATTTATTTAACAGAGAGAGAGACAGCCAGCGAGAGAGGGAACACAGGCAGGGGGAGTGGGAGAGGAAGAAGCAGGCTCATGGCGAAGGAGTCTGACGTGGGGCTCGATCCCATAACGCCGGGATCACACCCTGAGCTGAAGGCAGACGCTTAACCGCTGTGCCACCCAGGCGCCCCCACATTGTGTTTTCTTATGGTGAGAACTCAGATTTCTTTTCCTAGCAACTTTCAAATATATGATATGCAGCATCATTAATTAGAATCACATACCAGTTCTTAAGTGTTTCCACTCAGAAGGGACCTACTCCTCTCCCACTCACAGCTCATTCACCAAAAACATCACATGGAATATCCACCTTCAGAGGCTGGGGAAGTACAATCATTCTGTTTGGCCGAAGGAAGGAAAGCAGGAAATACTGGTGGGCAGCCGTAGTGCCTTCCATACCTGGTCTGCTCCTAAATATAAGAAGACTTGTTATTGTTTGCTTTTTACTTTGATCTCTGAAAGCCCCAAGCATGGTAGGGAGTGCTGTCCAGATGCTTGGGAGTACGAGTGCTTGAATGAATGACCTTGTGAAACACAAGTCTGGCCACCCTCGTCCTGACCATCCTCTGGTATCAATTACTTTTCGAAAGCTACCCTTCAGATGCTACCGTGACCCCCGGGGCTCTGTTGGCAGTGCACATTCGATAGGGTTCCATTTTAATGAGCCATCCTCAGCCCTTTCATCGCTCCTTGTAAGCGATGCCAAGCATCTGTACAATTAGAGAGCCTGTGTAACTTTGGAACCAAGTTTCAGAAAGTCTAAACTGACAACACTGTTTAAAAACAGCCCCATTTCATGCACAGAACATGACAGAGGAGAAACTTGAAGCCCAGAAATGAAGTGACTGGTCTAAATTACAAAGCTAATACATGGGTGTTGTTTTAAGTTGCTAAATGTATGGTAGTTTGTTGCACAGAAATAGAAAAGGAAGACAAAGTTAGAGTTCCTCAAGAGTATTTATATTTTACGGGGCTCAAACTAAGACCTAATGTACTAAAAAATCGGAAAGACAGTAAAAAGATCTTGACATTAACAGTCACTTCCATATGTAATTCAAAATAAAATGGAGTTTTATGGGGCACCTGGTTGGCTCAGTGGGTTAGGCGTCTGCCTTTGGCTCAGATCATGATCTTGGGGTCCTGGGATTGGGCTCCCTGCTCAGAGGGGAACCTGCTTCTCCCTCTCCCTCTACCGTTTCCTCTACTTGTGCTCTCTCACACTTTCTCTCTCTGTGTCAAATAAATAAATAAAATCTTAAAAAAATAAATAAAACATCGTTTTTGAAATGTTTATATGTATAGTATAATTAACAAATTCCTTACAGATTTTTTTTACTTCAAGAACCTGGATCTTTCTGTCAACACAATATTTTTCTCCTTTTTCTCTTTTTAACTAATCTACCATTGATTTTTTTAAGATAAGATAAGGAACCTTAAAGTTAATGCCTAATTATAGAATTTCAGAAATCGAGAATGAGGGCACGTGGATGGCGGGGAAAGGAATCCTTGCCTGGGGTCCAGAAACCATCTGAAGCCCCCTTCTCCTGCCAGTCACCCAGCCACCACCCGGGTAACCGGATTTCGTGGCAGCAGGCTTTAGCAGGTGCTCCCGCATTCTCCTCATTGGGTTCTCGCACTCCTCCTGCACCATTTTGGACTCATGCGTCTACTGCCATCCTCTCCAGCTATGTCAGGAAACTAAACAGTACACAGTGCAATTATCAGATGCCTTTCAAATCACATTCAGGTTGCCTCTGAGGTGGCAGAAACCAGTGAGGTCAACGGACTTCCCCGGGGCCATGGCTGCCAGGCTCCCCATGTGCCGCCAGCCAGCACCCCACTACAAATAGACCAATGGCTATTGAAGTAACTGCCTCTTTCAGGTCAACCTCTACCACCCCTTCGTAGCCATAGTTTGCAGAGGGCCAACTGGGAAAGAGGCAGGGGGAGAGAAATCGAGGGAGCAGGTGTGCACACCCGGCGAGAGAGCAGATGTCAGGCCACCATGAAATAGAAACCCAATTCTACACACCTCGAACCTCTGCAGAAGCCCGTCGGGCCCCCTCAAAGCCACCTGTAGAGGTGAAGAGCAACGGCCTTGACATCATTTGCTACCCATGACCCTAGGCAAGCTATCTAACTGCCCTAAGCATCTGTTACCTTGTCTGTAAAATGAGGATGATAAAAATAGCTTCCTCATTGGGCTGTTTTGGGGATTAAGTGAGTTAAAACACGAAGTGCTGGGTCCGGTGTCTGACAGATAGAAAGTACTTTTTTTTTAAGACACTCTCTTCCTCAGCTCTGGTAAACTTGCTCTCACCCTGAAAGGAAAGAAGAACCATTCTCCACCTCCCTTCTCAAACACACTTGACTTGCTCACAGGACCAAGGTTGGTACCACTGCTGAAGTTCACTCTGCACTTGGAGGAAGCAGGGTGTGATGTTGCATTATCCTATCTTTCTGTTTCAACAACCGCTCATCCCCTCAGCTCGCCCCTGAGCTGCCTCTAATGCCGCAGCTCATCGATGTGGGCAGTTGAGTCTTTTTTCTTAATTTGGGGCCAGAGGCAATGGCGTCTTTTAAGTAATGGAATCATAGCTCTGATAGTTCTCAGTTAGGAGGAGGTCTGGACTCTGCGAGGAGAGGCTGTGTCTCTTTCCCAGTCCAAGTTTCCCCTGGAATGAATCCACTTGGAGGTAAATACGGCTGGCGCAGACCCGCATTAATGTGCAACCCTTGAGTGCTAGAGCCCATCTGGAGAGAGGAAATCACAGATCCTGCCCTGCCCGAGGCAGTTAGTGAACCCCAGGCCAGCGCCCCAAGCTGCAACAAAAAATAATGAGATGAGAAAGAAGAAACAGGCAAAAGGATTGTGGCTTTAAGCTGCGAGGTCTTAATTTAAAGAGGTGTCCAGCATGCTCTCTGAACCAATAGAGAGAGTATAGGAGGGTGATGGAAACACAACCCCGACCAGCTTTTGAAGCCAACTGGCCAGGCTGCATCATACTGGAAAAATATTACTCAGAAGATTTTTCAATTTATAGTTCAAAAATTACATTCCCTTGGTCAACTTTCTAACCTACCTTTGAAAGGACTTTCTCCTCTGAGCCTTGTGCTCAGGACGAGATGAAAATAGAAAGAAGGGATTCTAGTGAGCTCTTTGATCCCCATAGGGCTGGTCCAAATGGCTGGAATGAGCTCCAACATTTCTGAGTAATGTTGTCTGTCACTCAAAGTCACAGATGGAAAACTCTGATTCCAAAAACCCTCATGGATGAAACAAAACAGCATATATATTATCTGAGCAAAAGGAAGTTAGGAAAATTTTTCCCTCATCGCTTTCCAGTGTAGAATCTTTACCTAAACCTCGTGTTGTCCCATCCTTCATTCCAAAATGCACTGGTTCCATTTGTCCAAGAAGTGGTAGTTAATACGCTCTTTCCCAAAGGGAACGGCAGCAAGAATGGAATGTAATTTATTTTTTATTGCTGAGTTGGGCTTTTGCAAATGATTCTTGCAGACGTATTTTTAATAGATTTTCAGACATATTTTATTTGTTGAAAAATTTCCATGCCCTAGCATAATTTCAATTATTCAATGGAAACCAGAGTTTGGGGAATTGTTCGAGCCACTCATTCAGCCCTGTGAATAAGCTATATTTATCACTTGAATTGATTACTTTGTCCATTTGAAAATTAGCTCAGATGAAGGGGGATTAGGAGAGGATATGTTTCAGATCTCTTTTCCTCCTGCAACCGCACAGAGGCTCTTTGCTTCCTTGGAGCAGTTTGCAGCCTGGCCTTTCAGGCCACTCGTTCCTGATGAAGAGGTTCAGGAGAAGGAGGGCTTCATTGAGGGCACTGTGTTCCTAAAGATACACTCAACAGAGGTTTGATTATTCACAGTACAAGAAATCTAGAGATGAACAGTCATTGCTCTTGGTTGGGGGGATCGACAAAGCCCCTGGTCAATGTCTCAGTGTGTTTTTGGACCAAAGATGGATGCTACAGGTCAGGTCATCACATTCATCAAGAAGAGTAAAGGGAGAAGAATCGGTTTAGTATGGTCTGTCTCTTTTTATTAGGAAATCAAAACCTTTTCCAGAAGCCTGCAGCTGATGTCCACATACTTCCACTGTCACCCTTGGTCAAGTCACCATCATATCACCCCATCGCCTCCCAGTTTGTCACCCACCTTCTTCCCCTTGACCCATCCTGTCCTTTCTCAATATAGAAAGCAGAGTGAGCACATTAAAGTAGAAATCGAAAATGGCACTTCTCTGCTCCAACCCCAGTAGCTTCCCAGCACACTCAAGAGTCAACTCCAAGCTCCTCAGATGGCCCATGTGATCTGGCTATCTTGTTCCTGCTCTGATTCCCTCCTGACTACACAATGCTTGCCCATTCCACTCCAGCCACACTGGTTCCCACTGTTTTAAGGCGGCCAGGCCTCCCCCTTGCATCTGCTGTTCCCCTCCACTTGGCATGCTTTTCCCCTCTATCAATACATGGCTGGCTCCCTCACCTCCTTCAGGCTTTGAGCACATTTCAACTTTGCAGTAAGACCTTCCCTGACTACCCTATTCATAATTCCAACTTCCCTTCCTCCATTCCTTTCTGTGTTTTATTTCACTGCTTTTGCATAGCATTATCTAACATATATACATATTTTTTTCTCTCTCCCCCAGTGACTAGAACAGTGTTTAGCTCATGTCAAATGGCCATATACTGTCTGTCGAATAATGCATGGCAGCATGCAATCATGAATGGGACAGAACTGTCTTGCATGGCCTCTACTAGCAAGTATTTGGTGCTCCAGCCTCTAGTGCAAGAGCCTACTGGGAGAAAGGGGGCTCGGAACGACTTTTGAGTGGTCAACAAATAGTGTGTGTCATATGGATCTACTTGTGAATGGTTGCAGCAAAATTGCTCAAATTAATTCTGCTTGTTCTTATTAAGTGAGGATCCCAAAAGTTGCTTAGAGTATTAGGTGTAAGGGAAGGAGAAAAAAATTAAGACAAGTCCAGAATCTTCATAGACACTTTATGTGTTACTTACTTCCTTAAATTCTCAAGACAGCCCTGGAAGAGAGTGAAGTTCAGAGACTTCAAGTAATGTGGCCACAGACCTTCAGCTGGGACGGAAGGCTGGGGGTTTTAGTCTCCAGGTTCTTTGTTATTTCCACTGTACCAGGTGTCTCCTGATGGA
Source organism: Ursus maritimus (assembly GCF_017311325.1). NCBI lineage: Eukaryota > Metazoa > Chordata > Mammalia > Carnivora > Ursidae > Ursus > Ursus maritimus. The sequence goes on along the minus strand of NW_024423343.1, from coordinate 94,042,393 downwards.
CACATCGATGCCCTGATGTTTACATCAGTAGCTGAGAACATGCCTTCCAGAAGCCTGGGAGATCAGCATCCTTACCTGCCCCCTTGGCCAACTATGTGGCCTGAAAAGGATAGGAAACAATAAAAAGATTTCAATCTCAGGCAAATTATAAGTGTGATTCAGGAAATCTGGCAAAGTTACCCTGTACACAGCCCAAAATATGTCCCACCCTCTTCCACATTGCTGCTCAATATTCCTTTACCCACAGTTAAAGCGTTCATGATTTTAACTGCTAAGTGAACATATCTAGTCTCATAAATTTCTCCTGAAATTATTTTGATTTTTTTTCTATTTCAGTTTGTTCACCTGTCACAGGTATTTGTGTGTCGTACTTGAGGAAGAAACCATGTCCTACATACTTACCACGGCATTCTTTCCCATCAGTCAGTATTAAATAAGTGCTTGCTGATTGATTATAAAGTTGAAAATGCAAATCCCCAGGGTTGCGTATTGTACTCCAATATTCGTGTTTGGGGTAGTGTGCTGTGGGGAAAGCAGAGTGAGTCACACATGCCTCAGTTTCCATCCTGGTCCTACCACTTATCACCTGTTACACCTTGGACAATCGCCTTTAACCTCCCAGAGCCCTAAGTGTCCACGTTTGTATAATGGGTCTGTAAAGGGCCCAGCACAGTGCCTGGCCTATCTTGTCCCTGAGCCGGATTCAGAATTAATGACCCTCAGTTATGGCGGCAGAACAGAGCCACTCCAATCCTGACCCTCAAGGGTGAGATTCCCCAGCACAGAAGATAGTGACCCTTTGGTGAAAAGATACCCCAAGGCTTAGATGCATCCCAAGCTCAGCACTCATTCAGAACAAGATCCACTCAGATAGAAGAGGAAACGAAAATCATCACCCCCCCCCATTCATGCCACTGTCTGACACCCAGCCAGCCACTGGCCTGAGAGAAGCTGAGGACCACAGGCCCACAGAGCTCCAGAGTTTCTGCATGAGCCCCCTTTCTAACCACCATGCCCTGCCCTCCCAACCATTTGCAGGGCAGCTGTTCACCTGTCACACCTGTGTCTTGGGCCAGGTGGCAGATCCATCTTCCTATACCTCCTCTGAGCCCTTCCAGACATTACCTGCCACCCTTAGCCTCCAGTACAGTTGATTATCCCTTCTCCTGACCTACCCCTCGGGTTCGACAGCAGAGAAGTTTCTCTCAGCCCCACTGTAGAGACCTCCACTGTCAAGGGTGGCTTGGGGGCCCTGAAATGTGGCTGGTCCAACTTGAGATGTGCTGTAACGCCAAAATGCAGACCAGAGTTTGATGACCTAGTATGAAAAATAGTAAAATGTCAAATATCTCTTTATATGGATTATATATTGAAATGAGACTATTTTGGATATATTGGGCTCAGTAAATGTACTATTAAAATGAATTACACCTGTTTGTTTTAAATTTTTTTAAGTGACTCCTAGAAAATTTTAAATTACTTTTTGTAGCTCATGTTATATTTCTGTTGTATAGCACTGGTGAGGACAATTCATCGCATTATACTGTCATTATTTGTTTTCTTTCTGTCTCACCCACTAGACTGGGAGCTCAAGGAGGACATGAAGAGTGCCTTCCAGGGCCCCGAGAGAGGTTCTATCCATGGTTAACCTTCTACAAATGCTTGTTAAATGAATGAAGTTATGACCAAAATGAACAAAAACCCCACAACTATTCAACGTTTCTGAAATAATATAAAATCACTTGGAAATATATGCTATGAATTGCTATTGAATTGCCTACTGATCTCTTTGATATGGAGATGACTTTCAATACATATGGTTGCTATGCATCCCCAACGATGCCCACAGGTGTAAATAAAATGAATATTCCAAAACAACACTGAACTTTATGCATGCGAACTTGAGCCTGTACATTTATCTCATAGGCGAGCTGGGATGGCTACCAATTTATAAAGTGTTGTAAGTGACAATTGCCCTTTCTCAAAGCTTGGCTGTTTAGTCAGCTGTTCTGTTTATTCCCTTGGGCGAGCCAAGGACCAGCAGCATGAGCATCACCTGGGAGCTTGTTAGAAATGCAGACTATCTAGTTGCATCCCAAGCCTATTGAATCAGAACAAGATCTCTGGTTAATTGTATGCACTTAAAATTTGAGAAGCCTGAGCTATGCATTTTTGTTTCTCAACTCTAACGAAGAGGACCACCTGGGAACTTGGCTATCATTCCCTTCTACTCTTCACATTTTTTTTTCTAAAAATGTGTTGAACTTTCACTTTATGTAAGATACCATCCTAGGGCCTGAATATGAGGATGAACCAAACACGTGACTCTGGGTTCTGTGACTCATGTCTCATGTGACTGATCCTCACTGAGTGTGGGACAGCTGGACATACTATGTACAGGAGTGCCTGAGAGCTCTGCAGAACTCTACAGAGAGGGGCAGACAGGAGTGTAGGGGTCAGAAATGGTGCAAAATTGCCCCCTGTCTGGAGCAAATCTACAGACAGATGCTTTATGAATCATGCATGCTGAGGGTGTCCAGAGGAAAGGAAACAGCCAAAACCGCCCTTCCCTTCAAGAAGAAAACTTTTCCAGAATCTGCCTGTTTCCATGGAGACCCAAGAATCTGCCAAGCTGCCATCAGCTCTCTGGTCCCCAGGCTCAAGTTCAAGCGAGCTTAATTCCCCTTTGACTAGGTCTCTGGGATAGTGTGAGTTTTCTTCCTCTAGGGGAATACGAGTTTGTCAGTCTCATCTCTGTGTTCCTGGAGAGCTGAATCAACTCAAACTCTAACTTGGCAGCAGTCCCCGGACACTCTGTGGATGGTGAAGTACAGTAAAACCTCAGTACACCGTCACCCAAATAACCAGAAAATTCAACTACCGGGATTCTTCTCCTCTATTTCTGCAATTATAATTGCATTCACTTCATTAGTCAAATTCCTTAAGCAACTATGGAGTTTACTATGAAGAATACAGAATGGCCCTTCCTAACAAGAGAAACTGATGTGAGAACAAGCTATAGCTTAAAAATCTTCCCATGTCTCCCATTGCTTCATATATGGAAATTTTGCACAAGGGCATGGCCTACCAGTCTCTGTCCTGAATGGCCCTGGTTCCTTTCACCCCTCCCTGCTGCTCTCTGCACTCCAGCCATACTGGCTGCTCCCACCTCCTCCCCATCCTCCTTCTCTCCTCCTCCTCCTCCTCCTCCTCCTTCTCTTTGAAGGCCCTCATCTGGAATGTTCTTCCCTCCAGTCCTCCTTATGCCTAGTAAACTCCTATTTATCCTTCATATCTCAGCTCAAGATCACCTCCACAAGGAGTAGTCCAGTGCTCAATGGACTACATGCCCTGGGTCCCTACTCTGCGCTCTTGAGCTGTTCTTCCTTACACTTTCTTCATTGATCCCTTAGAGTGTGCATCTCCTTCCTACTGGTACAAACTTTATTCCACAGTCTATGGGAATCTAAAAATTTTCAAGCCAGAGAGAGATGAGATTAAAGTTTGGGGAAGATGAATTCAGCAGCTGAGAGCAGAGTATATTAAACAAAGGGAGAAATTGCAGGCATAGGAAAGAGACTGGAATGATTATCTTTGAAGCGCCAGGCCTGGGGCTATTTCTAAAATATTATCTTATTTGTTCTTCATCATAGATTTATGGGGAAAGAGTTGATGTTCCCATTGTTTAGTTGAAGAGACTGAGACCATGAGGGGTTTAGTAACTTGCTCCAGGCCACAGAGCTGGTGTGCCAGGTCTGCCTGGCATCTATAAGTCAGCCTCCCACAGAGACTATTGTAAATGTTCCTTTATGGGAAGATATGGAAAGGAAAGAACTGACCTAGCAGAAGTATTGTATTGTGTTGTATGTGTGGACATTGAGCACAGAAGAGGAACTCATTGAAGATGACTGAAGTTCTCACCTGGCCACTTCCTCCCAGAATTACTCCATATACATCTCCCATGTGTTCCCTTAGCACCCTGTGGATCCCCCAGAGAAGGCTTCATAGACTTTTACAATTCCCAGTCTTTCCCACCAAGGCCATGCCTGTGGGATTCACTGCTGGACCAACCCCCACACTGAGGAAGACAGCCTGTAAACGCCCAGCAAATTCTTGCTAGATGAATATAAGCCAATGAATGAAGGAAGGACCACATGACTGGGAGAGTGAAGATGTCAATGACAGAGTCACAGACAGAAGAGCCTGGAGCAAAATGTCAAGCATCAGCCAGCCAGAGCAAGTGGGGCAGCTCTCTGGGGACGCCTAGAGTGTTTGCCTGTGAGGATCCTGGTGACTTAATCCCACTAAAGAATGGGACACTCTAAGGTAAGTGAGGTGATCAGATAGGGCAGGGCTCCAGTCGCAGAGGAGACTCAGCTCAGTGCATCCAAGGCTAGGTAAAAAATCAATAATGCCACAACTGCAAAACTCAGAGAATCCTTAGTGATTTGTTGGTGGGAACAGTTGGCACTTGAAGAACAATTTATGCCACAACTTTGTCAATGCCTTCTCCATAAATCTATGATGAAACTTTAACAACATGAAGAATTGGTTTCCCTTGAGAGTTTGAAAGAATGTTCTACAGAGAGAGAGAGAATCCATATGTTGGCTCCTCAAATTGCATCTACCTCAAACTTTCTCTGTTCCCCATCTGGGGAAGGGTCAAAGAGCCCTGCATATCCGTCATCACCACTTTATTCCCTCTGGAAGTTGTAAAAACTCCTCTTCACACTCTAGGGGAGTCTCAGTTTCTCCCCTACATCTCTCTGTGCTGGCTCTAGTCAACATCTCCCCTCCTGAAAACACCATTCCAGTCACCTCCTTCTAATCTGCCATTAGTATTTCTCCCCTTCTCACTCTTCCCTCCACACTGTTAAACAGATAAATTTTTCTAAACACTGATCAGAACCAAGAATAGAAATTACAAGTTCTCAAGCTGGCATTCATGATCCTTCATGCTGGCTGTCACCTCCCTCGCTGGACTTACCTTCCACTGAGCCTCTCTTCATGTTCACAAGCCAGAGTCAAGCCAATTTCTAGCTCCTCCTGTATCCTGCGCTCTGCTTTCTCGCCATATTGTCACTTTCAGCCTATGATTCCTTCTCTTCAAGGACTCTGCCAAAAATCCTACTGTCCTTCCAGAATTTTCTCCAATGCCACTTCCTCTCTGAAGCTGATCCCAATTCTCTTAATGGGAATTAGCCCCTCCCTTTATATATTCCCATAGTACTTCTTTTTTATGGCTGATAAAATTTTCAAAAGATTGCCTCATATTGTAGTAAGTTCCATGAAAGTTTGTGAAACAGCCCCGTTGCATGATGGTCTCATTTTGCATGATATGGTTAAGGTACAACACATCAGCACATCAGTGGGTGGTTCTGGTGTTCTCTGCAACCTAAAAATTTCTATATTTAATGACCCTAATTAAAACTCTCAACATATCAAAGCAATTTTTTAGAAAAACAACAATTAGCTTTGGAAATTTTCACAATTCGTTAACTTTGTCAAGTTCAATAAACACTGTTTCTTTCCACTTACAAGACTTCCAGGGAAGCTTTGAAATCCTGAAGCTTCCCCTTTAATGAGTGGAATTAGCATGGGCAAACATTTTAAAACTTTTCTCTTTTTTCTTTTCTCTCCTCTCTCAAGTGAGAAAGAGATTCTATATAGTCTTTAAGGAGAGCCAACTCAAGTATTCATTATCAACTGTCCCCTTTCTCTTGGATAATTCTTAGCTTACAAGAATATGCTCAAATCTCCATGTTTAATTATCTTCTCTTAACCTAGTTTCTCCCTCCAGAAATGACACCTGCAAAACTTCTCAGAAGGAATCGTTTATATACTCCCTATCTCTAATTTCTCACTGTCTCTTCTCTATTTTTAATTAAATTTATATTTATATTATACTAAATATGAAATCATTGTGGAAATCAGAAAATACAGATAAATTATGAGAAAATTAAAAGTACTTATGTGGGAAACTGCTACGCACATGGTAAAAACTATATTTCTCAGCCTCCATTGCACAAGTGAACACTTACTTTCCACTGGTAAGTGAAATGTTGTCTCATAGTCTACTCACTAATGAAATGTGAGTGGTAGTGCTATGTCCTACTTACTGGCATGGGCCACAAACCACCCTCCACACCCTTCTTTGCTCTTTCCTCTCCCTGGAAGATTGAAAGGAAAGCCCAGAGCAACTTAGAAAGCCAGGTTTTTTGAAAATGGCAGAGTCAGTATTAGTCTTGGTCCTAGGGCTTTTTGGAGAAAGGCCATCTGCTAACCTTCAAGTCTAGCCCAAGACTACGCCAAGACTAAGAAATAAACCTCCATTAAGTTTGAGCCATTGAGAAATTGATTTCCAGCATTAGGAAGTGCCACTGACTTACTTCCCAGTGAAACTGGTGAAAAAAAATTTTTTTTTAAATAATTATTCAAAGCCTTTGGTAACAGTCCTAAAGGTAAAAAGCAAATGAAGAAGTACCTATTCAAGAAAATCTATGAAAATTCAGAAGGAGAGATGAGAGCCAAAGATGAGCCAATACTGTTCCTTTCTTCTCCTTCCCTCCAGCTCAGTAGTCAGACACTCCATCCCAGACTTCTTCAGTCAAGAGCCCAGGGCTTCTACTTGGGAACAGGATATCTGTGTTTCTTATTCCACCCTCAGTACCTTATTGCCAAAGCTAAGCTCTGGGCAAGTGTGAGTAAGAAGTGGAGATTCTCTTCCTCCACCCAGTTCCTATTCATGGAATAGAGGGTCTACCTTGGGTGTGGCACATTGAGAATACTAGGTTCCTGATGGTCCTTCCTTTGACTCACGAATCAGTGGTTCCACACCAGAAGATGCAAGCTGAGAGAAATCCAGGCTATTGCCCCCTGACAGGGTTCATCACCTAGAGTGGGGGGCTGTCCCTCGGAGAAGCTCGCCATTTTCCCTACTCTCAGCCCCAGAGTCCTGCCTCAAAGATTTTTGCTTAGGGGAAGAAGCAGGTCATAAAGCAGATAGCTCCTAATCTTTTCCCAAAAGAAGTGACTTCATTTGCAACAGAGCACATAGAAGTTCAAGCCTAAGAATGGCTCTCATGAATAATGAGGATTATAGTGAAAGGCAATTGGAAGGAGATCCGTGGATCAATGAAGATACAGCTAGAATGTAGACTGGTTACTACAGGAGAGAAATGAGGAATAACACAGCTGGGAGGAGCTTTCTTGAGATCAGATCAAACATCAAACGCTAACCACGAAAATCATTCCTACAAAAGAACCACAATTTAATTGGATTAGTTTGCAGAGGAATATATACTCCAGAGCGTTGTTAAAACCCTAGAGCAATCAGCTGGCAATTAGTGGAGTTTAATAGCTGTGTGGGAAAGGTGTAGAAGAAAGCTTTATCAGTACCGTTGTCATGTGGTGTCATCCTAGAGTGAGGAGCAACATCGGATTAATACTGTGGAAAAGGCAGGGAACAGACTTCACTAAAATAATCCAGCCAGTCACTAAACGAGTAAGCAAGCAAATAACAATAACAAGCCTAGGCAGTGTTGAGGGGAGTTAGACAGTACCCAGCGTTGCTGCAGTATATTATCTAAAATGTCAGTTTCCTTAAAAAAATTACAAGGAATGCAAAGAAATAGGAAAGTGTGACCAATAACAGGCAACAGAAACTGCCTGTCAGAGCAAACAGACAAAAGATTTAAAAAAAAAAAAAAAAGGTTTCAAGGTAGTCATTATAAGTATGTTCACAGAACTATAGTAAAATTAGTAAAGTAAAGCATGATTAAAGAAGTAAAGGAAGGTTTAATAACAATCGTGCATCAAGTATAGAATATCAAAAAATAGAAATTATTAAAAAATGGAAATTCTGGAGCTGAAAAGTATAGTAAGTCAAAAAAAAAAGACATAAGACTCAAATTACTAGAACCAGACATGAAAGAGGGAACATTATTACCAATCCTACACAAATAAGAAAGATTATAAGGGAATACTATGAACAATGCACGCTAATAAATTAGACTAGATGAAATGGACACATTCCTAGAAAGATACAAACTACATAAACTGACTTATGAAGAAGTAGACAATCTAAATAGACCTAAGACAAGTGAAGAGATTAAATTACTGGTCAAAAAAACTACCCACAAAGAACAGCCCAGGTCTTGATGTCTTCACCACTCAATCCCACCAATCAGCTAAATTAGAATAACACCAATTCTTCACAAACTCATCCAAAAATAGAAGAGGAGAGAACACCTTGCAAATCATTTTGCGAGGCCAGTATTACCTTGATAACAGAACTGGGAAGATACCAGAAAAAAAGAAAATTACAGACCAATATTTCTTATGAATATGGATGTAAAACCCTTCAACAAAATGCTAGCAAACAATATCCAGCAATGTATAAAGGAAGTTATATACTATGACCAAGTGGGATTTATCCCAGAGATGCAAGGTTGGTGTAAAACAGGAAAATCAATTAATGTAAGACATTATGTCAATAGCATAAAAACAAAAATTACATGATCATCTCAAAAGACACAGCAAAAACATTTGGCAAAATCAAACATTCTTTCAGGATAAAAACACTCAACAAACTAAGAACAGAAGGAATTTCCTCAACATGACAAAGAGCATCTATGAAAAGCCCAGAGCTAACATCTTACTTACTGGTGAAAAATTGAAGACTTTTCCCCTAAGATCAGGAACGAGACAATGATGGCCATGCTTGCCACTTCTATTCAACACTGTACTAAATATTCTAGCTGGGGCAATTAGCCCATTTGAGCTGCTATAAGAAAAATAACACAGATTGGATAGCTTAAACCACAAATATTTATTTCTCACAGTTCTGGAAGCTGGGAAATCCAAGAGCAAGTCACCAACAGATTCTCTGTCTGGTGAGAACATGTTTCCTGGTTCAATGACCAGTCTTTTCACTGTATCCTCATACAGCAGAAGGGACAAGGGAATTCAATAGAGTCTCTTTTATAAGACTTTTGCATTCAAGACTTGATCACCTTAATAAAGGCCCTATCTCCTAACACCATCACATCAGGGGTTAGGATTTAAACATGAATTTGGGAGAGATACAAACATTCAGTCAATGATAGCACTTAATGAAGAAAAATAAAAGGAAATTATACTGGAAAGGAAGAAGTAAAACTATCTCTGTTCACAGATGACACGATCTCGTATACAGAAAATCCTAAAGAATCCACTAAAAAACCATTAGAACTAATAAGTGAGCTTGGCAAAATTGCAAAATACAACATCAATACATAAAAATCAACTGTATTTTAATACACTTGTAATAAATTATCCAAAGATGAAATTATGAAACAATTGCACTCACAATAGCATTAAAAAGAATAAAATACTTAGGAATACATTTAACAAAAAAAGTGCAAAATTTATATGCTGAAAACTATAATACATTATTGAAAGAAATTAAAGAACTAAGTAAATAAATAAACATGCCATGTTTATGGATCAAAGGCTCAACATTGTACTAAGATGGCAATCATCCCATGTAACGTCGTGAGTCAACTATACTTCAATAAATAATAAAAATTATAAAATTAAGTTAAATTTTAAAAGATAGGAATCATCCCCAAACCAATTTACAGATTCAAAGCAGTATCCATCAGGATCCTAGCTGACTTCATTGTAGAAATTGACAAGCTTTTTCTAAATTCATATGGAATTGCAAGGAACCCAGAATAGCTAATAAAATCCAGAAAAAGGACAAATAGGAAGGATTATACTTCCCAGTTTTAAAACTTACCACAAAGCAATGGTAATCAAGACAGATTGGTACCAGCACAAGATTAGATATGCAAATCAACAGAATAGAATTGGGAGCCCAGAAATAAACCCATACATCAATGGTCAACTGTTTTTCACAAGAGTGCTCAGAACATTCAAAAGAGAAAGGATAGTCTTTTCAACAAATGGCACTGGAACAACTGGATAGCCACATGCAAAAGAATGGAACTGAACCTTTACCTCACACCATATACAAAGATAAATACAAGATGAATCAAAGACCTTAATGTAAGGACTAAAACTATAAAACTCTCAGGAGGAAACACAGAGGTGAATCTTCATTCACGACCTGGTATTTGGCAAAGGAGCCTTAGATATGACCACAAAAAGATAAGCAACATGAGGGAAAAAAATGAACCAATTGGTGAGGATATGGAAAATTGAAATGTTCATACACAGCTGGTGGGAATTTAAAATGATGCAGCTACTTTAGAAAACAGTCTGGCAATCCTTCGAACAATTAAATACAGAGTGACCAATATGACCAACCAATTCCACTTCTAGGTATATACACCCAAAGTAAGTTAAAATATATTCCACACAAAAAATTGTACTTGAATGTTTATAGCAGAATTGTAACAAGCAAGGGTGGAACTGATGAATGGATAAACAAAATGCAGTAAATTCCATCAAAAGAAATGAAGTACTGATACATGCCACGACACGGACCAACCTTGAAAACATTATGCTGAGTGAAAGAAGTTAGTCACAAAAGCCCACATATTCTATAATTCAATTCATATTAAATGTCAAGAATAGGGACATCTACAGAGACAGCAAGTACATCAGTGGTTGCTAATGGTTGGGAGGTTAGCAATGTAGGAATAAAGGGGTGATAGTTAGCTAAAGGGTATGGGGCTTCTATTTGAGATGATGAAATACTCTAAAATTCACCGTAGTGATAGCTGTATGTATCTGTGAATATACTAAAAAAACCTCGAATTACATTTTAAATAAGATAACTGGATAGTGTGTGAATTATATCTCAATAAAGCTGTTTTTAAAAGTTTGAGCCATTGGCTACTGGGGTATATTTGTTACAACGGTTCAGCCTATCCTATCTAATATAACCCATAATCTCACAATCTAGTGATATACTTATTTTAATGTATATCCTCTGGACTTTGTTTTGCATGAATATAGTTTTAAAAACAAACCAATATTCTTTAAAATGCATTCTTCCACTTAATTATAACTATTTAGGTCAATAAATGTCTCTTTTTCATTTCATTTAATATCTAGCACTAAAAACATTCTGTTTGATTACAGTTTAAAATCTTGAGTTTGTCAAATAGCTAAAATTTCCTTTTCTTTCAGTTTTATTTTTTATAGTAGTATGAATTTTTTAGCTTTTTCCCCCACATTTGTGTTGTTTTATGTTCTGAAAGATTCCTTAACTTTATCACACCAATTCTTTTAGCACATTTTACATTTCCTAGCTTCTATCTTTTCTCTGAATATTCCTTCATAATAGTATCCTATTGTTTTTCATGAATGTAAAATCTTCTCTTTTGCTGAAGGTATTGGAAGTTTTTGTCTGATCTCTGTATTGTCTGACTTCTCCAGGTTCTTTTTTTTTTCCCCTGTTTGTTTGTTTTGTGCTCTGTGTTTCATCATAAAGGATTCTTCTGAGTATATGTTCTTCATTGGCTTTCTGTTCACGTCTAAAAGCAAGGCACTAAAACATGACTGGAAGCTAAGTGTGTCACAGTGCAGTATGCTAACTGGTGAGCTCATTGAGCAGAGAGGGAGCGAGTATCTGGCTTCTTTATTGTGGTTCCTAGATGTCGGTGTGTGGCATTATTCTATCTTACACTACATAGTTTCTCCAGGCCAAAGTCCTCCCACCTCCTGGCCTTCACACTTACGGCTCCCAGCTTTCTGGTTGCTCGGAAAGGCAACGAGGTGGAGGTTACCCCACCGCGTATGTAGAGTTTACCTTGATGCCCTCTGCATGCCTTGCCTTACTTCTGTGTGGCCACTCCCAAGCCCAGAGCTTCTCCCTCCCAGTCTCTCTCCCAGGCATCCTTCTCTCTTCGGCTCATTCTGATCAGTTTTCCATCCTGACCACTGCAATGAAGAGTCTCTTATCTAAGTCTTTAATGGCCTCCATCTTGCTAAATCCAAAGGATGTTTTTCTGTCCTCATCTCAGCCTCTTAGAAGAATTGAACACGGTTGAGTTTTCCTTCTTTCCAGAAACTCTGTATTTACTCCATGACAAGAGATCTCTCTGCTACCTTGCAATCCATTTCCCACAATTGTTGTAAATGTAAAATAGACATGCCATGCCACTCTCCTGCTTAAAACACGTGAAACCTTCTCAACACACTTTGAAAGTATCTGGTTTCCTTATCATAACCCACAGTGCTCCACATTACCTCTCCCTACCTGCCCCTCGGCTCATTTCTGACCACCCACTGTGCACTCACTCTGCCCCAGACATCCTCACCTTCTCTCTGCGGCTCCAACAGACCGACTCAGTGCCAAGGGAGAGTGTTGCACTTATGTTCTCCATGAAGCACTCTTGCCTCAGATCTTCCTGAGGCTGGTTCCTTCTCATTATTCAATTCTGAGCTCAAATATCACCTCCTTACCCACCACCATCACCCCAGCTACCCTTATTGTATCAATCTCTCCTGCTGCCACCGTGACATTTAAAATTATGTGATATTATCTTATTTTTTATTTACTCTCTGTCTGAATTCCCCTCAAGAACGGAAGCCCACATGGACAGAGGTGTTGTCTGTCTTGCTCACAAGTGTCATCAAACGGAGCCTGGAATGCAGCAGCCCCTTGATAAGTGTTCGCTGCGTGAAAGAGTGAAGTGACCCTACAGTCATGCACTGAGCCCTCTGTGAGAAATCACTGCAGTACAGTTCAATGAAGGATCTGTTTTCAGCTCAGACTACCACCTAGAAGGAACTCTTCCCCACAGAGCAGATTTAAATTCTCCTTGACCACCATGGTTCCTGGAACTACTCATCACCTCAGAGAACACAGAATTTTTAACTAGAAAGTCAGGGAACGTATCTCATACAGCCATTCCTCATCAGCAGAAAAACAGGCAACTAGATGATACTAAGCAAAAAAATTAGTTACAATAAAGTCAGCACCTTAAAACAGAACTTTGGACAAGTACACAAGTAAATATGAAGAGTTTCACACAAATAAGTGCAATATGCAATAAGCAGAAGGATATCCAAAATAGTCTAAAAGAGGGTCTGTTCTCTCGGTCCCACTGATCAGGGGTTCCCGCCACTTTCTCAGTGTGAAAGAATTAAACGTTGCCACCAGAATTTGCTGTAAGTCTTTCAGTTTTCAAGTTATATAAATATGCAAAGTGAACTATATGCTAAAAGAGTTATGGGTTAGTCACTGTCAACGAATTCTGATTTAAAGAAATTCTCTCAATATTTCATACATACAGTACCCAAACAGATGGACTGTGCTGTGATTTCTTAAAAATTTGAACACTTTTTGGCCCTACAATTCTACTTTAAGGAGGTTAACCAAGGGAAATAAGTAAGAATGTGTATTAACTTTTTACTATAAGCATAGTCATTACACCAGCATTTATAATAGCAATCTAAATGTCCAACAATAGGGGGCACCTGGCTGCCTCAGTGGTAGAGCATGTGACTCTTGATTTTGAGGTTATGAGTTCAAGCCCCATGTTGGGCACGGAACCTACTTAAATTTTTTTTTAAATTAATAAATAAATAAGTACATAAATAAATAAGTAAATATCCAACAGTAGGAGATTGATTATAGCCATTTACAAAATTATTCCACGGATAAATATTTGTTGGCATAGAATGAGTTCATTAGGTTGAAAAGGGCAGTTTACAAAGAATATGATCCCATTGTATTCATATAATATTATACAATATAAATTTAAGAAAGATAGAGTAAGGGGGCAAGGAAGGTCATACACTACCCTGATATTTTAAAAAAGTTTCTCTAGATAATAATTTTATAGAAGTTTCTTTATGTGTTTTTTTCTTTATCCTAATCTAAATTCTTTTTTTCTTATAATAAATAGTTGTTACCACTGCAAAATGAAAAAAAAAAGCTGTAAAATTGAAATTGAAATTTTGCTGATGATCAGAGTGGGCATAATCAAGGAAGAAACACTCTTTATAGTGTTTCTTAATAAGTTTATTCCACCCAAAAGTGCCATATACTACACACACATGGACGACACCAACCATTAAGCCCAAAATAGCCTGACAGAGTCCACCAGACACCTCCAGTTCAGAGGTTTCCCAGCTCTTTCTTCTCCCTGTCTGATGCTCACCCCACAAAGCCCTCTCCATGCTCTCCCTCTAGCATCCCATCAGTCCTCGCTTTCTTTCTCAGGGGCTCCTGTCTCAGTCACCCTGGGCTGCCACCACAAAATACCACAGACTGGGTGGCTTAAACAGCAGACCTTTATTCACATGGTTCTGGAGGCTAAAAGTTCAAACTCAGGGTGGTAGCTGATCCCTTTCCTGGTGAGAGCTCTCTGCCTGGCTTGCAGATGGCACCAGCCCCCTTTCTTCACAGGACCTTTCCTCTGTACGTGCACGCAGGAAAGAGATCTCTCTCTTCCTCTACTTAGGCCACTAATACCATCTTGAAGGCTCCACCCGTGCAACCTTATATAACACAAATTACCTCCCAAAGGCTCCATCTTCAAATACTGTCACTTTGGGGGTTAGGCCTTCAACATATGAATGGGGGAGGGGCGGGGTACAACACTCAATCCATAACACTCCTCTTCTCCTAATTACACACGGATGTTTTCCAGGGCTCTGCCTGATGCCTTACACATTCTTCATCATTCACACACATTGATGGTTTTCATCCCATTTCTTTAAATCTCAAAGATGTCCCAAAAGATTCAAACTCCAATTCCAAACTCCCCTGAGTCCCACAAACAGTTCAAACTCACATGCCCTGAAGTGTCCACCCTTTTCCAATCCTGCTTCTTCACCCTACTCACCCCTGTGGGAGATGCATGGCACGACCATCCACTCATTAACTTGTGCTGGAAGACTGACTAGCAGCAGATGGCCTAGACTCTCCCTTTCACCCATGATGGCTAGGCACCCACCTTGTATCAGAAGCCTTGGTGGCTCCTGGCCATAGAAAGACACAAAGTACATAAGAGGTGTCCAGGCCCTGAAATACTGGCAGAGAAAAGGAGAAATTGCTCAACCCAGAATCTCAGGACTCAGAATTCAGAGCTTAGCGTGACAGGTGTGACTCGCCTTGTGTGGAACTATCAGAGGCTTTAGGTACTGATGTGGCCAGGCCACGAAACACACAGCCTTTGGCCTCCCTGACCTGGTGGACATCATCTCGCTGGACTGCCAAAACCTCCAAAATACAGGCCCCATCTAAAAGCCAGAGAGGCAACAGTATGTCACAAATGGCATATCATCTGCTTACCTGAGGTTTTGTGAGCAAAGTAAAAGCAGTCTTGGACTGAGCTGAAGTCTTCCTTCTCACCAAATCTGTCCTAACTCACAATGGCTCTGCAAGTTTCTAGAACACGTCCTAAATTTCCTTTTCCCATTCCTCCTCCCTCCTGCTCCAGTCATTTCTCATCCAGATTACAGATTAGGTCCTCATTTCCTCCTTCATTCAAACCTCTCTTCTGACTCCCAACTACTGTCCATATTGCCCCAGAAACGGTCTTTCCAACATCTAAATCTAGCACATTTCACCCATTGAAAACCCTGGGGTGGCTTCCCATTATCCCCTGGAACAGGGATCCTTTATGACCTGGCTCCTGCTTGCCTGCCCACACCTCCACACCTCATTCTCACTCACTCTTGCCAAATTTGCTATTCCCAAGCAAGCCCTGTTTCCTCTGTCACCTCCAATCCTTGCATAAGCATTCACTTTCACTGGGTCCCCCCGTTCCCAGCCTCCCAGCTCCTCTCCTTCCCTGGGAGCCCTCCCCGACACCACCCCCAGAGATTTAAGAGTTCATTTGTACTTGCCCCTGCTGTAACTCGAATAGCCCCTGGGGTAGACAGACCTCTCCATATTTTGTGGTCCTCTCTCTCCTCCATGATGTGAGCACTTAAGAGAAGAGCTCTGGAGTCTTCTTACCTTTTTTCACACCTCCATTTTTGAGCTTAGATACAAATGTTCAATATTATTGAATGAGTTTATTAACAAGATGAAGAACAAATCAAAGAATGACTAGATGGCACCAACGACAATAGACATTACCTCTAGGGTTAAAATATGCTTCAAAAGTGCTTGGGAATCCTTGTAGTCATAGATATGGGACATTGGAATTGGAGGAATAAAAAGGGTAGGGGCCTCTCTGTGATTCATGGAAATCAGAAGAACTGGGGTAACCCAAAGACAGAAAGACATAAGATGCTAGCATGAAGAGATTTGCAAGCTTCTGTAATATGGATTTGGTGATTTTCCAATACCCAAGAGAAGGAAACATTGGAGCTTTTCTTAGCAAATAAACCCACATTTCCTTAGCAAATAAACCCACCCTACCTTAGCAAATAAACTCAAAAAAAAGAAAGAAAGAAAGAAAATGACCCTGGGGAAACAAATCCCAGTGGAAGCAACATCCTTTTAACCAGGAGCTCTGAGATGTGACCTGTTCAGGCAGCTACTGGACCTCTTCTGCCATTTTATATTTCCTCTTTAATCAAATCCCTGGATGCTACAGTTCTCAACTTGCAGAGATTTAAACGGCACTTTGATTAATGGACTTGATCAGTGTCCGCTCTTGTTTAACCACGGTGTTCTCCTCCACGTTTCACATTTCACACCCACATAGCACCATTCCCCTTTTATTACAGGAACTGAAGAATGTGATGGCCTGCCAGACAGCAGAGTAATTTATGAAAAATATATTTTTAAAGGGAGAGTGTATTAAAACTTGAAAAGAACTCAGTGCCTGTTGCTATTTTAATTTTAAATAGGCTATGCAAATAATTAAATGTCAGGTCATATTGACACCATCAAATTTAGGAGAGTAGAGATGGTATACAACTCCAGAGTCCTAGGGAATATTAAATCAGATCAGATTTACCAGGGCACTGAAACATAGCTTGCTTTTGACATGAAATAACAGTATCGATTGAGTTAAAAATGAGCCAATTTCTAAAAACCTCTACCTGCTACAAATGTTTCCATATATACCACAATTCTTTAAAAAGAGATAAAAAGAAATCGAGATGAATTTGTAACTTTATATGTAAGCACTAAATCCCTCCTTGGTTTTTTGTTTTGTTTTTTTTTTCTCAAGCCTCTCCGGCCTTACACTAGCCTATTTCAAATATTGACTTCCAAGAAAGGATGGATGAGAACAGCCAATATTCAGGGCTAAGGTAATGGATGCTGCTCACCTTACTTTAAAACAGCTTAATTGGGATATTTACCTGAACTTTGCTCATGGCTTTGTACACTTAAATCTTAATTGGTCACACCAGTGTGCACTGTGTACTGTGTACTATGGCACAGCTACTCCAGATTAATAGGAAAGTCAAAAAATCCCTAAAAATGGCACTGAAGCTTTTTATCTCGATGAAGTCCCAAAAGTTCATTTTTGCTTTTGTTTCCCTTGCCTTTGGAGACATGTCATGAAAGAAGTTGCTATGGCCGATGTCAAAGAGGTTGCTGCCTATGTTCTCCTCTAGGATTTTGATGGATTCCTGCCTCACATTAAGGTCTTTCATCCATTTTGGGTTTATCTTTGCGTATGGTGTGAGAGAGTGGTTGAGTTTCATTCTTTGGTATACAGCTGTCCAGTTTTCCCAGTTCCATTTATTGAAGACACTGTTTTTCCAGCAGATATTTTTTCCTGATTTGTCGAAGATGAGTTGGCCAGAGTTGAGGGTCCATTTCTGGAGACTCTATTCTGTTCCACTGATCTGTGTGTCTGTTTTGTGGCAATACCATGCTGTCTTGGTGATATAGCATGGAATCAGGCAACATGATGCCCCCAACCTTGTTTTTCTTTTTCAAAATTTCCTTAGTGATTCGGGGTCTTTTCTGGTTCCACACAAATTTTAGGATTGTTTGTTCCAGCTCTTTGAAAAATGCCAATGGTATTTTAATAGGGATGGCTTTGAAAGTGTAGATTGCTCTGGGCAGCATAGACATTTTAAATGGCACTGAAAAAACACAAGTGATCAACGAATAAATATTTGCTGTGTGAAGAATTATATAATATCACAGAAGTCCTGTGATGAATAAGACATTAAAATACTTTTGAGGTAAGAAGATAACAGCAGAAAATGTGCCCTTCTTTTAAATTCTAAATTGGTGATTAAAGGAATTTCCTATCCAGAGTACCTAATGACTAGTCAAGCTGAATCAAACTGCATGTCAGGAGGAAACCAATTTTTCATCCAGGATTGGTTATCCAATGACCCAACCCTATGATGACAAAAGCTTGGCACTAACATCATGACTTGTCTATCCACTGCCTATGGCAGACACCACTAATCAATTACAGCATTTGGCCATCAATTCCACAAATATTTACTGAGTTTTTCCTACACGTCTGCACCCTAATAAGCACAGAGACATTGTAGTGGACAAGAGAAACAAAGCCCTTGCCCTCTCGGAGCTCACATTCTAGCAGGAGAAGAGGTAATGCACAAGAAAGATTGATCATTTCAGATAAAGAGGGTGCTAGATATACAGTTAAGCAAGGAAAGGCGATAGACTATGGCTGAGAGAATGGGGGAGGGATGTCACTTTAGCTAGGGTGGCTAACGTCCTCTCTGTAGAGGTCACTTTTGGGGAGAAACTTGACCAGTGAGAGAGGGCCAGCAGTGAGCAGATCTGACTGAGTCCTCCTCAGCACAGCACTGCAGGTGGCCATTAACAGTCAACTGCTGATTGGCTGTGGATGAGCCCTGTGCAAGGCATGCTGGGTAATGCAGAAAAATCCAAGGTGAATAAGCATTCCACATAGCTATGGGAACACATTTAACATCAAACATCAAACACCACAGGATTCTGAAACAGGGTATGGAAGGAAGACTTGGAATGCTTGGATTCTAGTCTTCCTCTTAGAACCTTGGTTTCCTCATTGGTAAAATGATCATTTGGTTGGACCAAATGATCTATAAAAATCCTTTTGGATACTGTGGTCAATAATTCTAGCTAAAAAGTAGAATAGGGTTTTAAACAATTGGAGAGATAAGGTAGATTAAGTAGCGAAGTCCTTTCGTGAGTGGGTCATATGAACAGTCAGATGAGAACTAAGGTATAGCTTTGCCTTCCTGGAGGCTTCTGGGAGATTTCAGAAAAAAACCATAATCAGTCCCTAGTTCTTCAAACAGCTTCAACTGCCACAATCCAAAGCAGTTTTCACCTTGAATTCTGGATGAAAATTAATTGGTGTGATCTTCTCAGCCATACACATATTTCAAATCATCAACGTCCCAATATGTCATCTGGTCATCTCAGAACACAAAGGGCTGCACAAAGGTAAGTCATAATGCTGTGGG
This sequence comes from Ursus maritimus, assembly GCF_017311325.1. Taxonomy (NCBI): domain Eukaryota; kingdom Metazoa; phylum Chordata; class Mammalia; order Carnivora; family Ursidae; genus Ursus; species Ursus maritimus. The sequence continues at coordinate 94,023,085 of NW_024423343.1, read as the reverse complement.
ATAAAAAGGAAAGAGGTGTCAGGGATTCATATGAAAGAATTCACCTTTTCCTGCTGTCTGCCAACAGGAGAGCCAGCACAGAAGCGCCACGGGAGAGAATTATAGGCTTGCATGGTAATGATGGGTCTGGATCAAGACTCAGGTATTTAGTTAAAAAATTCCTGATCTTTCTTCACAATGGCATTAAAGACAGGTCCCAAGTGCATGGAAATATCCCCTGTCTTACAGGCAGTAGTTCAAGTTTGGGCCACCAGCCATAATACAAACACTTACATGTTACTGTGATAGTGTGAGTTTGGATGATAAATGATTGAAATTCACTTCGTGGGTACGAAGTGTTTCATAAATACTTAACCTCCAGAGAGACTTCAACTTCGAGTTACTCACTCCATCTGGACTTCCAGGGTTACACAGGGTCCCTGTTCCATTTATAAATATTACGTGTTCCGCATGAGCCCCTTCACAGCTCCCACTGTGGCTGATGTGTATTGGCTTGGAACGTGCCATTCCGGCAGACCCAGAGATCCAGGACAAGCCAGGAATGGTCTTTTGAGTAACTTTCGATTCATGAACAGCCCCACTGACTTATTATTTCTCAGCTTTTCCATGCTCTGAAGCAAAAATGGATCTATCTCTGTGGCTTATCCCAGACCATAGGGATGGATGGTTTCATGGGAGGATGCTTTCTCCAAAGAAAAGCCCATAAAATCAATCCATGCTTTGGGCCCACAAACTGTTCAGTGGCCAAGTTACAGCCCCCACTTCTCAGCCAGGAGCTAAACAGGAGGATAACCAAAATCTTGCATTCTCTGGGAACATATAGGAAAGGGCAGTGCTGACATCATCTCCTCTAACTCCCTCCCTAAAGCAACAGTTCTAAAGACACTCACTCAATATGGTTTGGGCCTGCACTCTAGAAACCTTTTAGGACCAGGATGGAGTGGTCCTGGCCAGAGAATTCATGGTTATTGATAGAACACAGCAGCAATACTACGCCCTCTTCCTGGTCCTCAATCTTCTCATCTATAAAATGAAGGTTTGCATCTGTCTCATAAGGCTTTAACATTCATGGTAGCCTATTTGGTAGATAAGCCTGCTGGGTGTTCAAAACTCATCTCTGGCACTTCCTGTTTCTGCAGCCTGAACTCAACTCACTTGTTTATGTAATAAAATAATGTCTACTTCACAAGGTAACTGTAAGAAAAAAAATTAATTAAGCATGTGAGTGTTAAACCACAGTGAGCTGTTTTACCTTCTGTAGCAAGACCTAGTACATTACCATCCACCATAGTTCCCTCCCAATGGAGGGGCTCACTAAATGCTAGATTGCTTACCTGCTGGACTTAAGCTAAGAACAACGTTGGACCCTCAGGGTAACCCAAACCCTGTTTGAATGAAGAGTTTATCTGGATCATCCCTGTTGAAGGTGGAGATCCCAGGCTAATCATACCTCCCAACTCATGAAATCTGGTTAGACCATCCAGGCACGCAACATGAAGGATCTATGTTAAGAGAAAAGGAAAACCAGGCACCTAGGCATGAGTAGTAAGTGCAACTGTATCTCTTCCATTATTTTCGTGTCTTAAGAAAACACCATTTTATTATATCTCATGATTTTGTGGGTCTGGAATTCAGGCCAAGTTTAACTGGAGGACATTTCAGTTTTTAGCAAATCAGCATTAACTGAGGTCAGTCTGTGGTATTTCGATGATGAGTTGGTGGGACTGAAGGGTCCAAGACAGTTTCACTCATATTTTGGGAGCCTTGGCAGGCCTGGCTGGAAGTCTGGGCTCAGCTGGGCTGTCAACTGGAGCTCCTGAATGCAACTATGCCAACATAGTGGCCTCAGGGTAGCCAAACTTCTTACACAGTAAGTTGGATTCTTGAGGTAGCATTCTAAGAGACCTAGGCGGGAGCTGCAAGGCTTCTTCTGACCTAGCTTTGGAAGGCATGCATTATTGCTTCAGCCACATTCGATTGGTCTCCTGGTTCTACTGAATGACTGAGGCTGATCCAGATTTCAGGCGACAAGTATCTTTAATTTACCTCAATACCCGAGCCTTAGTTCTGCTGCATGGAACCAGCTATGGGTACCACCTCTTTCATCTTCTCATCCTTCCCATTGTCACCACCAATTTCTTCATCTTATAAAAAAGAATGCCAAGACTGAGACATCACCAAGGCAACAGAAAACTCCAGCAGGTAAGGACGGAAGGACCCTCTGACTTGCCACCATCTTAAAATATCTGGCTGTGTCCAGCCAGCTTTCATTAGCCCAGAACCTAGAATACCAAAGATCTCCCCACAGTCTCTGCTCCACAGAGATGAATACTGTCAACAGGAGGTTCTCTGGAGGCTGGCATTGCCCGGGATGCTCTTGATTACCTACTATTGATGGCAGGCATGCTGAAATGTGAAGGGGATCAGTCTTTCTCAGAGAGGACAGTAAAACTGGGCAGCTGCAAGTCTGTGTCCTTCTGCCGTTGGTAGCCATCATGCAAGAGGGACCCAAGGCTGCTCAGAGTTGTCAGGGTACCCAAGCCCTCTTCATTAGGATTAGCATCCAGGGTCTTATACCAACAGAACTTTAATTTTTCATATGCTGCATTCCTCGTGGGTTGGCTGTGGTTTGTTCTGCATTACCTTTACTCCAGGACCAAGACTGGGAAAGCAGCTTCTATCTGGAACGTTGTCAATTGTCATAGCAGAGAGAAAGGTGAACACCGTGGTTCTTAATCCTTCTGCTCAGAAGTGCCTCCTGTCACCTCTAACATGCACATGTCATCAGCCAAACCAAATCAAATGGTCACACTGAGTACCAAAGGACCAGGATGTAGAGCCCTCCCACCACAGGGAGAGGCCCTGCAGAGAAGGGTGTCACAATACTTGGTGAATATGAACATAACCCACCACAGTCTGTATGCTGTACACCAGACATGCAGTTCCTTTCCCTGCACACGTAAGCGGACACTTACCCTTCCCAAGACAGACAACTTCAAATTCCCTCCAGGTGGCCTTCTGAGCTCAAAGTCCAGGATCCATGCATAAGGCACGTCTCTAGCAAGTTTGGATGTGCCTCCTTTAGGTGGGGACACTTTTGAAATTAAGTAAGTCACTTGCTCCCACAGACAAACTCAATACACAATTAGAGGCGGGGACACAATAAACACTCCCATGTGGAAGTGGCAAGTGTGGGAGTCGTTAACAGTCACTGGACCACGGGAAGTCTACAGTCCCTCCAAGCAGACGTTACAGGCAGCCCCGTCCCACATTCCATATTAGCTCCCACTGATGCTCTTAACCCTGGAGAAACTCTCCAGTCCACTCTTCTCCATTGTCCTTGGCTCTGCCCACTCAGAGATCCTTCCTTTTTCACTGTCCTCTGTTGCTATATCTAAAAAGGAATATGGTCTCTCTGGGCATTAAGCCAAGCTCTCAGACCACTCTCGACCTATAAAATGTTGGGGTAGGCAAAGTTTGTTTTAAGTATCAAATGGGTGCAGTCTGTTTTACTCCAAGCTGATGGCGTTTTTGCCCATACAATTCTCTTAAAATGTTAGTGGGTTTCTCATATGTTTGATTCTAGTCAGCCCCAAGGACCAGGAAAGATAATAATAAAATGACTACTTTTGCCTTAAGCTCCTCAGTTTGAGGTTGGTCTGTTATGTAGCTATAGATAAGGGAACAAAACTGCTAAAAGATATGGACACCCAGGCCCAGGCAAGGCCAAATGAATCTGAATCCCTGGTGGAGAAGCCTGTACCTCACCGATTTGTTTCTCCAGGCGATTCTGTCGTTGCTGAGGGCTGAAAAACTGCTGATCTTCTGTAGACAATACTAGGAACAAAAACAAAGTGTTACGCAAAAAGCCATCTTTGGCTTATCCCTACAAGGAACTACCTTTTCTTGCTATGTTTTGGTTTTTTCCCCATCACATTCACTTCATAGTCAGATATAACCAAGGAGACAGTGACCAGATGGTAAAGGGTTGGAAACTATATCACAGGAAGAAAGTACAGGAGGCATGGGAGGGGTTTCATGCTGAGAAGAAAAGTTGAAAGGTGGCGTTCAGTTGTCTCCACATATTGAAATGGGTAGGGGAAGTTTTCTCTGCTTACTAGAAATCAATAGTAAGCCATTAGATAGAAATCACAGGGATAAAGATTACACTTGATATAATTTATTGTAATAAGATGGAGAAAGTAGTATTTTCTTAGCCGCTGTTACCAGAATATGTAATTACGGCAGGGATTTGGGCTTTTCACAAAGAGCCTGGTGTTCTCTCATTCTGAGCACACGGCAGGATTGCATTGCCTCACCCCTTTGAGGTTAGGAATGACCAAATGACCCACTTTGACCAAAAAAAAAGAGGATTGGAAATGCTGTATATTCCGGAAGAAAACGTCAAGAGCCAGTGTGCAAATGGCCACATCCCCTTTCTTTCTGTGATGTTTAGGTAGTAGAGGCACCATTAGCCTGGGTCCAGAATGGGAACGAGAAACAGAGCCCCCAAATAACATTGCCAGATAAATTATAGGATTTCCAGTTAAATTTGAACTTCAGAAAATTATAATTGTTAGTATACATTTTGGGGGACATATTTATTCCAAAAAAAAAATTACCAATTATTTGAGGGTGTCCTGTATTTTTCCTTGCTAATTCGGGCAACCTTACCCCCAAGTGATCCACACAGGCCACGTAGCATTAAGAAGAAATAAGCCTTTGTTATTTTAAGCTGTAGAGACTTGGGATTATCTGTCATGGCCAAATAATTTAGCCTAAACTGACTTAACGATTTCCCATTTTTGATACGAAAATATTTTGATGAGGCCTAAGTGTAGCCCTAATATGTGAAAGGAGGTAGGGAGCTTCCCTGCATATTAAAGGAGAAAACTGAGAGCTCCAGGACGTACTTTGAGAAGGGGAGATGGAGAAAAAATTGTTAAAAACAGAGCCTTAACCATCAGGGACTTTCTTGTCTACTTGAAAAATAAAAGAAGACGAAACAACGGTAGAGAGGAGTCCTGAGGTCATGGAGGTCATTGTGGGTTTGGAGTAGGTATGGAAGGACTTCATGGAAAACGCAGGCTTGCCTGCCCCAGGGATGGCCGAGTAAACAGGCGTGAGACTGCTGAAGAGCTGGTTGAGAGCAGAAACGCCCTGTGGGGGACCCGCCACCTTCCAGCTTCATCACTGAGTGTGGGCCCTGGCTTCGGGGCAGGGCTGGATATAAAGCTGTAGGTGGCCACCTGGACCCAGGTCACAGGCCTGCTCTGACGCTGAGATACTGACTGCGTTCCATGATGCAGCCTCTGGCAGACAGGAGGATGGGGGTGGGGAGCCAATATTTCAACGCCCAAACCCAAACATTGCTGCTACCTTTTGTTTGCAACAGCAGCATTATAGGAAAGCTCCTTGAGAGCAAGGGCCTGGATCTCTCATTTCCATTTGTCTTCACCCCACATGGCCCCTTCCTAGCACAGGGTGGGTGTTAAATAAACATACAAGTAATTGCTGGGAGGAAGCCCTAAGGGTGTTTTGAGACCCCTTTAGCCGCTACAGCCAACTCCTTTTGGCCACGAGGGGGCAGCATAGTGTCATGAACTATAACCTGGTAGGGCCTTCAGAATCAGGGTGGATGTGATCCTATCGTAAACCGGTTGGTACTGGGATGCCAGTCTCTGCCAACATTTTCCTGGGCCCACAGGAAAGGGAAATAGTCATTTTTTCTTTTCCTATAAAGCTATATTCATCCAATTCAAAAGGACTGTCCTTTATTCCGAGATTTTCTTTCCCAATTCTTTTACCATTAAAACATCCTTTCTTTTACATGGTAAGGTTTTTGTTTTATTTTTTACATTCTTATTTAACCAAATAAGTAGTGGCAACCTTCTGGTGTTCCAGAATGCTTTCAGTAAATGGTTTTTTAGGTGTGTGAACTCATGTCAGGAGATCCCTGAGTGTTGAATGTCAGAATCAGACAGGGTCCCTAACAAAAAAAAAATGAAGGAAGTAGATGAACTTTACCTTTGGGTCCCCCAGGCCCTTTCCTGCCACCATTGCTCCTTCCTTTCTGCTCACCCCTGCCCTGGCCACCGAGCCACCTCAGGGTCCTCCTGCTCTGCCTGCCCAACCTCCTCCCCCAAGTTGAAACCTGTTCTCAGGAAAGAATCGGCTATCGGCAGCTCCGACCTCAGCGAGAATTTAAATCGCTCCCTTTCCTTCCTAGAAACCTTGCCTCCCGTGTCTTATCTCTGATTCCAGGATGCAGGTGCGTGTGGCCAGTTCAAGGGACTTGCAGCATCTGCAGAGGAAGATACGAGAGTGAAAGGCAGTCAGCAAGGTGATAAAATCAGGCCACCCATGGGGCTCGCAGATGCTACTCTGCTTTATTAGGGAGGCAACGGGAGCTGCCCCAAGTGCACGTGGGCCAAGTCCTCCAACAGAACGGCCCCAAATATTTACTCTTCCCTCACCTTTTTGGAAAATCATAAGCCACCCCCTGTAAGTGCTTATGATATTTCAGTCCTGATGACAGAGCCTTCTGTCCATTGGACCGTGCAGCCCAGGCAAGAAGCCATGTCCTAACTCATAAAGGGCCTGCTTTGGTCACAAACAAGACATACGGTCCACAGTGCATTGTGGGATACGGTAGCATTTTTGGCAATGATTAAACCCCATGCTACTGTTGGGGGGATAAAAGAGTATGAGACACCGTGGGGGCTGCCATCAGAAGTATTCCAAAACAATTGCCAGAGTTGAAAAGGAGATGACAATGTGTTTGGGAGGCTTGGAAAGCCCTCCTGGGCCGGGCCTGGCAAAACAGGTAGGATTTTGACAGGAAACAGCAAAGGTACAGCCTGATCTAAGGGCTAGAGTAGGAAGTACAGGGTTGTGCTTGCAGCACAGGGCCCAGTCCCATTTGACCATAATGTCAGGCATGTACCAGGGAAAACTGGAAATTATAATGAAGGACAGGAGGGCTTGGCAAGCGGGCAGAGGCAGGCCTGAATCCCACTGCCACTGCAGACCACTCAGTGGCCGTGGTTGACTCGCTGGTTGATGCCCTAAGCCTCAGCTCCTGGAACAGCAAATCGTAGCCCACAAACCCAAGCAATAAGACACATTTAATAGTAATCATTACTTTTCTTACCCACTTTCTGTGTCAGGCCTCATCTTCCTGATGTCGGAGAGGTCACTGCCCATAGTCCGGGCTCCCACTGTAGGTGTCCCGTGCTGCGATGGGCCCACCCGGTGCTCAGTGCTGGTCTCTGTGCTGACATCTACAGAGACGTCTCCACCTCTCTGCTTGTCAGCTGTGGCCATGCTAAGTGCCTCTCCATCATCCTCGTGCCCATCAGGATCATTGGCCAGGGCTGCCAGAACAAGGCACCACAACCTGGGTAGCTTAAAATAACAGATACTTATCCTCCCACAGCTTTGGAGGCTGGAAGTCCGAAATCAAGGTGTCGGCAGGGCCAGGCTCCTTCCAAAGGCTCTAGGACAGAATCCTTTCCTGCCTCTTGGTCACTGTGGTGGCGGCAGCTGGCAGTCCTGGGCATTCCTTGGCTTTGCCTCCATGTTCACAGGGCACCTTCCCGTGTGTGTGCAGCTCTGTGTCCACATTTCCCTTTACTTATAAGGACACTAAGTATGGCATTAGGGCCCACCCTAATCCAGTACAACCTCATCTTAACTTGATTATACCTGCAGAGCCCTGTTTGCAAATTCAGCTGCATGGTGAAGCCCCAGGTGGACAGGAGTCTGGAGGGGCACTATGCCGCCGTCTGTTCTCTGAGAGGCTCCTGCAAGCCCACAGACCTCCCCTGCTGGCCCTGTGCCTCTCCGAGGCACCCCGAGCTCTCTGGCACTCTGCTCTGGGCCAAGAATACCACCCTCTCCTCTCTGAGGTCTGCACACCCGTCCTGGGCTATCCCCCAGCCAAGGGGGCTTAGGGCCCTCACCCTGAAAGCACACACACCCACCCTTGCCGGGGGAGTGGGCAGAAGGCAAATGAGAATCAATGTGTCTCCCTGCTCAGAGGCCCAATCTCTCATCACCCCAACCACTCTCTCCTCTCTCCCCAACCTGAGAAAATTGTGTTTATTTACATCTTCTCCCAAATCTATCGGCTAAAGCCTAAACTTCTGAAACTCAAAAACCAAGAGAAGACCCCTTTCCTCCATAACGTTGCCTTCCCTGACATAAGTCTCACTGGCAAAAGGGGCACGGGAATCTGGTAGGAAAACAACAGTGATGAAAGGATTCATAATTTGAAAATACTATTGTGCTGCCCCAAATCCCCCAGCTCCCTCCAATGTGTGTGTGAAGGTCTAGCCTCGTCCCTGGTGTGTAAGTTCCAGGCAGCCAGGGTGACCAACCACCCCAAGTGCCGAGAGCAGGAAAGTACCAGACAAACCAGGACATGGTGGCCACCCTGCAGTAAAGACCAGCTACCTTCCCATTCCAAGAACACTGAGCAATCCGGGAAGGCTGCTGCTCAGGCCTCGGAACCCCAACTGTTCAACGAGCAAGTCTCTCCAACAGAGGCTTTCTTTATGGGACAACTGGCTATGTTTCAGAGCACTCGGCTGCGCTGAGCGGACGCCCGAGGAATACCACCAAGGCGACACCAAGGACTTTTACGACCCAGGCCTCTGGGGAGCTAAACTCACGGTGCTCCCCTCCCTGGGAGATTTCTCCATGACACTCGATGCCACACATCCACACGTGGCTCTCCCCATCACAAAAAGGACACTTTGGCTTCAGTCCCATACTCCTGAAAATAAAAACACTGTAACGGCGCCCACCCCGCCCTTCAGCGCTCCCACCCTGGGATGTGTTCTTATCAGCTTCCTTTCCTGTAACGGTAGCCCGGGCAGGCATCTGATTCTGTAGCTGGTCTGCGGGGTGGAAGAACAATGTGGAGTTCCACAACCTGAAACCTAATTTCTGGTAGGAAGGTACCATCTGGTGGATAGTTGGGAAACTGCTCACATCCTGCATTTGAAAACGAGCGTCTGAGGGCGGCTTGTGCAGCCGCAGCAGCATGCCGATGGAAATGTCACTCCGAGACGGAAGGAGAGCTCTGCATTCAAACACGGGCTGAGCCCCTCAAATGCGTGTAGACATGGTTATTCTTAAAACCAATCAGAAGCATCCAGAAGAGTCTTCTCTGTTTCCTGGCCTCCTCTGTCCAGTTTACCATGAATTCAAACAGCTATTCATTGTCCTCTTCCACTCGAAGTATAGTTCTTGCTTCTCTTTATCACAGAAATTTATTGATGAGGGTTTTCTCTTGAGAAATCTAGTCACACCTTATTCCATGAACACATTTGCACAGTCAGTGACCCTCTGTGGGGTCCTCTCCCCAGCTTACCATGGCCCCTTCTGCTGGCTTTTATATCCCTGCATCAGCCAGTCATTGGCCGTGGGTCACATGGGAAATGTCAGGACCTTGGACAAGGAGGCTCTCTACAGCTGAAGGCAGTCTGCTGACCACTAGGAGTGGTGAGATGAGTCTTTCCCCAAGGGAGACCCCAATCTGTGAAAACACGCTAGGCTCTTAGTGTAATCTTTACCCACTTGCTAAGGTCTTGTTCCCACTAAGAGATGGCATCTTCCTTGTTCTCTTCCTTCTTTACTTCATTCAATGAGAAATGGACATTAACCTAAAGTAGATGAAATCATCCCCAAAAGATCAGGATCTCTGTGAGGAATACTGGGAAGTCATCAATATCTGTCCCATTTCTACCCTTGTTCCTTTGTCCTTTCCCTTTGCTGTACCCTCTCTCCATTCCTTCCTTCTACAGTCAGAGTTGTTTTCTAGAAAGATAAGCAACAGGACAGACTACAGAGTGAATGACTGCTAACCAACCATTTCTGTCCAATGTAGTCTTTATTCCTGCTGTGTTTCAAATATTCATCACAAGTGTATTTAGACATTCTTCTACCTGCTCTCCCTTCTCCATTTCTTCTCTGGTCTACACTGACTACTGAAGCCATACCAGTAACCTTAAATTTTGTCATGTCACTCCCTCATTCAGTGCCCAACTGCAACATGTAAATCTCAGTTCTACCACTTACTGGCTGGACGTTGGGCAAGGTACTGGTACTCTTCTGTCTCAGTTTTTCCATGTGTGAAAATACCATTTCAAGGGTGAAAATAACATAACCTGCTGTATTAGATTAGTTAATATACTTGAAGCACTTAGGATAGTGTCTTAGCGATTGATAGCACTGTTAGTACTATTATTAGGATCACTAGTTGTAGTACTATTAATCACAGGGTTGCAAACAACAGTGAACTTGACCTTGAACACCCACTTTATCTTGTGGAGAAGGGGCTTCAGTTCCCTCATCTTTAAATTGAGGGGACTGCCCAGTGTCCCTTCCAGCCCCAGAATTTGTTTCTCTCACCCTCTGCATATCATCCAGGACCCAGCCATCAACACGCATTATCATGTTATTGTGTGGTGGGTGCAATTTTCAGCTCACCCTTACATAAGCCTTTGTTCAGACTCCTGCCAGCCTAGAATTGTCCATGCAGCCTTCCATGTGCTGTCCATCTTCCTAAACACAGGACAGAATGTTGGTCTGTCTGATCTTTGTGTGTGCCCATGGAACCTGGAATAGCTTCTTCTATCTAGGTGTTCGGAAGTGTTTATTGATCAACTTGATGTTGAGTACCAAATAGTTCTGGCCACGTTCCAGCGATTTGTCTTCCCTGCCTCTCCCCCTCTGGAATGGCTCCTCTAACAGAGGTCCTGGAAATGCTCCGGCTTTTTCAATTGCTAGTTTAATTTGCTGCCATCTGTCATAGAGTATGTGTTCCCAGAGGCCTGGAGCACATCTTCCAGGGGCTCAGTGCTGTGCCGCATCCGACTCCAGGCAGAGCGAGTTTACGTGCAAGAAGCCCAGGAGGGGGGTGGGGGGGAGAAGGAAGGTGGGAGCTGGAGGGCAACACATGGTTATGGCCTCCACTTCCTGAAATACCCTCACTCGGTGCGCACTGATAGAATTTAGGAATCGATTTCTAAACATTTAGAAAAACAAGTGTCCTTGAACAGAGGAATCTTCCAGAAACACAGTTTATTCTTTTGTATGTTGCCACTTACAGCACCGACCATAAGTAGTTTGAGGTTAGGCCACGATAAGAGAAGGAACTGACAAAGTCTCAAGATCCACAGGTGTGAGAAGGGAGGTGGGAGGTGCCCTTTTTTTCTCGAGGGATCAATGATAAATCTGTGATATCAGATGAAGAAGCCACCACACCGTGAATGAGTGCAGCAACCTTGGACCAATGTCCTCCGCCTAGAAGGTCAACAAATATATTTGCATATGTTTCAACCTGTGTATATTTGGTCCTTTTACAGTAGCCATACTGAGAACGCTTGCTAGAGGTTTCAAAAAATATAACATCCTTTCTAAGAGGTAGCCAGATTTCTAGTAACTTCAACCCTCCAGAACACAAAAAGGATCCTGGCGATCAAGTGAAAAGCCACACCGTCCGTCTTGCTGTACACTGGCGTGCACTCAAAGAGTTACAGAATCATCCTAGCCTGAGCAAACCACATGCTCATTGTGAAGCCCATGCAATCTTCTGGGAGCCCCTTTTGTGCTGCAGATAGAATTGTGAAAATGAATGCAAATAAGCAACGGTTCTGAATTCAAAGTCAAGTATGTTCCAAGTTCGCCTTGCCAGCCTCCCAGCCAATGCTAATCTCACCTATTATGCGGTAGTTCCATCTGATTAATCTGATCAAAGGACATGTGGCCAGTGTCTCTTGCTAACACATCGTAGCTGGGCTCCTAACCTAGGGCTTGCTGCCATCTGCCACAATATGATAGACATTACAGACTGTCTCCTGGGAGAGTGATCTCTGCCATCTAGCCTGAGCAGTCGGAAAAGGCCGCCTCTATATGCACTGCTTTGAAATCCAACCTCCTCAACACTAAAGGGGTCATTTTATAAACTTCCTGTATTCAGAGTAAATAGAACAGAAAATCTCTTAAAGAGCATGTCATGCTGAGAACAAGCGACCGCAGCCGGAATGCTCACTCCATCCTCACCCAGGAAGGGCTCACCTGTCTCCTCCTCCCCTGCTTTAGGTGAAGACTGACCCCTTACAATTCACTTGCCCCCCTGCCACTTTCCATCCCACTGTCTCTCACAACTCTTCCAGAAAGCTGAGTCAGAAACACTCTCTCCTGCTTCCTTTGCCCAGGCCACGGGCATGCTCAATGCTTCCCAAGGAAACAATCCTTGCAGCCCGTCCTCCAGCCTTTCCTCCCACCCTCGTTACCCCTGGGCCCTTTCTTGACTCCTCTAAGTGCACATTTCTTTAAAAAAAGCTATTCACAGGTATTAGCTCTGTCTCAGTATCCCCTCTGACTCCATAGTTCCTTGCAACCTGCTTCAACTCCCATTTCTCTTCTGTAGTTGATCCCTCAAAAGCCAGCAGTGAGCTTCCAGTTGGGAAATTTAATGACCTGTCATCCTGTCTTCACCTTGGTCAGCTCTCTGCAGCTTTGGCACTTCTGCCGGCTACTTCCCTAACCTTTGCTCTCGTAGTTCCCACGCCACTCCACACCCTGCTATTCTCATCCTAATACTGTTGCCACTCCTCCTTTCTCCTTTGACTCCTCTTACTTCTTGAGCCCTCTGCATGGCATTCTTCGAAGCTCTGTCCTTGACTATTTATCTCCTTTAACTTTCCTTTTTCAAGACTTCAACATTCACTTCTTTGTGTATAACTCTTGACCTCACCCTCAGTTCTGAAGGTGCTATTGAGCTGGAGATCTCTACTTTCACCTACCCAGTGGTATTTCCAGTGCTACCTTCCATACCCCCCCCAAAATCAATGGTTACCAAATTAACTGATCACTTTCCATCCTAGACCTGGTCTACTTCTAGTTCTGCTATTGGCACCAACATCCATCCTTACTCCCAATATGATCGTGTTGGTCACCACCCAGGCTAAACTGCTCAGCCTTGTCCTTCCAGGCCTGATGAGGTACCAACCTCCATGGGTGTCGCCCCTGCACCAGCTTTCTCTACCCTGTTTCCATGTTCCACTCTAACTCAGGCCCTCATCGCCTCTTCCCGGGATAACTGTGGGCCAGGCTAATCTGTTGAGATACCAATTTGTGTGTTTTCATGTTGCCTTTCCTTCTCTATCCCACAAAGATGCCAAATACGTTGTGTATCCTTGCCTCTAGTAAAGTCCTTTATGGCTTTTATTGGAGAAAACATACTTAATGCCTTTGAGAGCAACAAGGGGAAGGAGGAGACGCTTTTATGGAAAGAGGAAGAAAGAAGACTTAAAAAAAAAAAAAAAAGAAGTGAAATACTATTCCACAACGAAATACTAGGCAACAAAAAGGAATGACTATTGTCATATACAATATGGTGAGTCTCAGAGATAAAATGTTGAGGGAAAGAAGCTGGAGTAGGATTCTATATATATGAAATTCTACAACAGGTACACTGATGTATGGGGATAGAACTCAGAACAGTAGCAAGCTCAGGGTAAGGGGGCATGAGGGAACTTCCTGGAGTGAGATATGTCCTATACCTTCAATGGGATGTTATATGGGTATTCCATTTATCCAAATGCTTCCAACTCTACACAGAAGGTCTACAAATTTCACTGAATTTGAAGTTTAAAAAGAGGTCAGAGATTGGGGGACAGTGATGGGAGCGGTACTGATGGTAGCACCCCAAGAAGGAAACACCACTCAGAGGAGACTGCCGTCTCATGTCTTTAGGGAACCTGGACCTTGGGCTACAAGAGTCCCAGAATTCACAATGCTTCGCACACTCTACGCCATAGAAGGCCACGGGCCTTCGTGGATGTTGGTGTGACCATGATGGAACAAAGGTCAGGGGTCCTTCCCAGTCCTACCGGGTATGTAGTAATCTTTCCAGATTTCAGAGCCTTCTTGGGAAGGCAGGAGTGCCAAAGAGTGGCTGATACTGAATTTCTTATCAGCCCAGCAGAATGAATCTGAAAACTAAACATGAAGAAAATAAAGAAATGGGCATTTCTGGCACACCAGACTTGGTGGACTGAGAGTTAAGACTTCCTGCAAATGTAAAAACCTCTAATATTTCTCTCAATTCTTCTTATCCCCTCTGACAGATTAGATTCCCTAAATCGCAGTCAGGGTCATGTTTTCCTCTAACTAAAATCTTCAATGACTCTATCTTGGAGCAGGAGAAAAAAAAAAAAGTCTATATCCCTTAGCCTGAAATTCAAGGGCCTCCTTAATCTAACTTCCCAAAGTCAGTAGCCAGCACTTCTCAGTAAGGAGAGAGCAAGAGGGACACTGTAAAACACTCACACCAGTCAGAGAAACTGTTTTAAATGCTGCTGTCGTGTTGCTAGGGGGGTCACACTCAAGACCACAGTTGCTACGCACACCACTTGGCTAATGTTCAGAGAAAGTGCACACATTTTAATACTTATGTAACCCAAATATAATTACAAGTGCAAATCTCTCAAAAATTGGGATTTGTTCCAGTCATGTTTTTCATAAGAGCCACACGCAGGAAACCCTCATCCACATGTGAGCTTGGGGAGTGAGACAAATCCGGGCGTTGGGAGGCGACAGACTGGATTTGAATTCCTGTGCTGCTCTGCTCTGCTGAGTGCAGCAGACACAGTTGGACACGTATCTAACCACCAAGCACGCAGGCCCCACACCCTCCTTCCAAAAGGCCAGATTTCAGTTAAGTCACATTTCTCCACTGGGTCTCCCACCAAGCCAGTCACTGAAATCCATCCCACTTAGGACAGACATAACGCGGCAATTCCGATCACTGAGACATAAGAAGAGCTCTTCTCAGAAGCTTGCAGGAAATTCCCCTCTTAAAAATGACCGCCCAGGAAGAGAGGTCTCTTCTGCTGCTGGATTTGATTATGCCTGGATGTGAAGCCTGAAACAGCAACATCATCTATCAACCACAGGAGGAGACACCCTGAGGACAGAGCCTCTCCACTGAGAAGGGCACAGCAGACAGACAGATATCAGTATCGGTAGATCAATGACACAGCCCCCTTTCCAGGCTCTGAGACAGAGATTTCCATTTCTCCTCCAGTCCCCTACACAAAGGGCAAGGCCCAGGGTGAAGGCACTTGAGTAAATTCAGACTGTGCTCTCAATGCTGCTATATTCAAATCTATTAATGTCTTCAGTGGTTTTCCTGAGCCATTTTTAATTGATGGTTTAGTTCACTCTTCTTCAACTGAAGTGGTGGATGAACAAAAGTAAATACGCAAAGGTTTGAAAAACAAATCAGGTTGAGGTGAGGAATTGTGCATTTAGTTATGCACATTTTCAACTGCAAATGACATTCTGTTATTTCCTTAGAGTGGAATCTGACAGCTGATCACCTCTTTGAGTTCCTGTGCATCTATTTTATCTCTAATGATACTGCTCACAGGGGGCTTACTTACACTTACCGCACATTATGACAAACACATCTATCCATTGACATTTAGGTGACTGCAGACAAATGGAGCTATAAAAAGCTTCAATTGCTCAGCGCCTCATTGCCTAAGGGTAATTTGTACGTTATAAGGTAGAGGTGGAATTGTGAAGAAGATACCACAATCTGCTGGTTTCAAACTTAGGGAAAGTATCAGAGAAATAGCTAAGACACAAAGCTTCCTTGATTTTGTGGAAAGTATTTATTGAACATCTACTGTATGCACACCACCAGCCAAGACATTGGGGAAAAAAAAAAAAAACAGGTGATATTTAAGCAGCCAGACTCCACCCTCCAAGAAGAGATGCTACTTTTGTGGAAGTAAAGTATCTATATATAAAATCATAAAAGTGAAAAAAAAATGCAACATGGGACTATATGTAATGTACATCTTACGTAAATACATTACACATACACATATATTTAATACTAGATTGAGAACTGTCAAAATGAAAAAAAATCAAAAAATGGATATGTCAAAAAGAAGTTTATGTGGTCTCGAATCTGTAATACCAAATAAACTGTTAAACAGTGACACCTAATAAATCATTAGTGCAACTGCCTTCTTTAAGTGTTCCTGAACACTCAGTTAAAATCGGTTTCTGGATCCTATTGTGCTTTGCACTTTGAAAGCACTTCTGTCCTAGCCCATCAGCCTAAGACCTCAGGAGCAAATCAATAGTCTGACAAAGTCAAATTTATTGACCCATTACTATGAAGGACACAGCACATGGAGGAAAGGTGGAAATTACAAGATCTGGGGTAGAGCATAAACAAAAAAATAAATTAGTATGACGATTGGCTCAGAGCAAAGCAAGGCTGAATGTAGAGGGCTGGACATCAGATCTGGACTGCAAAGTGGACCGAGGGGCCCATATCCTTGGAAACTAAAGTTTAGATGTGGAGTGCTGTGTCCCAAAACCCCTTATCTGAAGCTCTGCACCTTCTTTGGAAACCGAGGCAACTTCTCTGGATCAAAGTAAATTACGTAAATATGGTATGTTTCATTCTTACTGATGTCATTTCAAATTTAAAAAGTTCTGATAGTCTGATTTTAGAGAACAAAGTTCCTCTGAGTGAGAAAGCAGTACATACTGGAAGGGAGTTGTTGTGACAGGTTACGGCTGCAGCATATCCTTGGGGAAAATATTTTTTCCTGTTAACTGCAGCTGGCTTTATCTGTGTCTGATGCAGGGCAAGGCAGATTTATATTTTCTTAGTCTGAGCTAATTTTTACTTTCTCACCTCCATGACAACTCAAAACACACATCGCCCTGCATTTTGGTTAGTAATGTTCAGAGCTGTCTCCAAGCTAGACTACAAATACAAAGTACTGTGTCCCCACCAAGGTCTAGCAGTTGTCCCCGATGTGGTGGGTGCTCAAAAATATTTTCTGGATTTAATCTGATTATCAAGAAATAGCAATATTTCAACTTCATCAATGACTGCACATCAGGCCCAAGCAAAACTAAGATTAGGTGACATCAAGTGGCAGGCTAGGAAGCTCTTCTAATAACAGAAAGACTGTCCACTTGCAAAACTGAAGGCAGGCCATTCTTCCTAAGCTGGAAGAAACATTTAACAGAATTTCAACAGGAATCCATTCAGCAAAGTTGCACCGACAAAGGGAACTTGCAAAAGAAATAAGCAGCTAGGCACATGGATTAGCCTTATGCTACATGAACAGTATACTTTCAAATCTGCGTCATTCAGATTTTGCTCTTTTTTATGAATGGTGACAGTAATCAGCCTTTTCTATCTGATCCTGCCCGAGGCATACATAATTGCTTAAAAAGGCATAGCCTGTCAAGTTTTTATTTGTTCAAGTAATGTCTGTTCAATCATCTCAGTTCAAATATGTCATCATTAAACAATCACACCCATTATAGAGAACATAATGAAATCATTTGGAGTTGGGAGAACTGTTCTCAACCCCACAGTACCCCTTAAGTAAAGGGCTTTTGTGTCATAGGAACACTTTCCACTTCCTCTCATCATGAAATGTTAACATACTTCAAGTTGTTTATAAATTGGCCTGGTGGGTGAAAACGAGTACAAAAAGCTGTTGTTCACAAGACCTAAAGAAATGACACTAGAATCTTTCTATGCATTTAATAATTCTAGGGTAAACTTAAAAGGATTTAGTGAATGCCAGAATTCCCATTTCATAAAGCAGTTCTGCTTTGCACCAAATTGTGAGCCAGAGTTCATGTCAACATTGAGACTACTAAATGAAAACCATTCTTAAAGAACATTCCTTACCAAGCGTTCTTCCACGTCTTGATGATCAGCCATGTCTGGGAGAATGGGCATTCATCTCAGGGCACATAAGACACACGTTCAGAGGCAGCAGTGATGACAAATGTCAGCAATGCCTCTCCCTAAAAAAGATTGCTTTGTTTTCATTCAACATGTGGAGCCCCCTTTTGAGATAAGGAGCAACATGACGTGTGTATTACTACAGCTGTGTCTTAGAGTCAGGGGTCTCCTGCCTGGTGTAATCTGAAAGTTCCCTCACTGCAAAGTAACTCAAGACTACCTAAAATACTTATGCATGTCAAAACAATACATGGGACATTTATTCCGTTTTTCAAAACATTTGTATTTAACTTCAGGGAGCTTTGATCTCAATCTCAACCACCATCCCCTCCAAATTCAAAATAGCCCTGGGACAGGGGTAGGGGAGATTCTTTTAAGAGTTAGCTTTGGCTTGTGCTGAGTTCATTCTGAGGTTTATGAGGATGCTCCAGAAGAACATAATAGCACAGAGAAGAGAAAAATGCTTGTTTGATAAAGTATAACCTCACTTTATTTACTACTTAGGCTAAAATGCCCCACATCCTCTTAACCTTTATTCCCTTCCTTCTGCTATTGTTATGTTGTTCACTTTTGAGACCATAGGGGGCCTGAGTAGGAAAGCTTCTGGGAAATGGGGCATTATTTAGCCAAGAACAGAACAACCCAGAGGACATAATTATTGGGTCTCAGAACACCACAAATTCTCAGTTTTTGTTACAATTGTTAAGATGTTCACCAGTTAGGGAAAAAAAAGTATAGATTTTCTATGGGAAATCACTAACCAATAAATTATTAGGATATGGACTAGAGGAGGGACTATCCTGAGTTAATATATTCTGAAACCAAAAACCAAAACCACAATCCTCTCCCATGCCAAAGTTCAAGTAGCTCAGGACCAGGTTGCCTAGGGTTAGTTCTATGCTAAAGTAGTAAGAGCAACTGGCTAAACCAATCCACGCTATCACCCAAGGTTCAGTTCAATACATGTAAAACAAACCACTCATGGAGTTCTACATCACATGTCACAAAACAGTAATTGTTTTTGAACTGTTTCCAGAAAAGAACCTTCATTTATACTACATATATTAATAGGAAAATGTGGGACATTAAGTTGATGGTTGCCTGATATCTGCATGATGAATTAAAGGCAATAATCATCTCCATGTACCTTAAGAGTAAGGGAAGGAAATCTGTCTTCCATTTCTTTGTTGACTCTGCAATCCAACTTTGCATCTTTTCAATGATCCGTATCACTAAAGAGAAAATGTACAAAGTCTAACCTTAAAGAAACCTACATGAAGAACACTAGGAAGTACTATTAAAAACTGAACTTTTAAGCATGAAAAAAACCTTAAAATGTTAACCAATCCCTTACCTTTTCTGGCTTTCCTTAACACGAAAATATACATGATGGTTCTCATACTGAAGTTTTAATGTATTTTGCTGTGGCTTGAACATTCTTTTAAAGTTTCAGGAGGCAAAAACATGTCTGTTTTGCCTATTATATCCCCACACACCTTGAAAAGTGTTTAGCATACAAAGGTTCCAAATTGATACTGCTGAATAAATAAATTCCACTGAATTACTGTCACAGCCTAAGGAACATCTTTGTTTTTACTGAAATCATGGGTATGTTGCTGAAAATGGCATACTTTAAATGGGAACATGAAATGTGTTATTTCCATAACTCAGACCCACCTTGCTTTTGACAGCAGCAAATTTAATTGAAATAGAGTCATTTACAGATGAGGGGAGAAAAGAGAGACATCTAGTGGATGGACTGAAAGATTCAAAACTCAAAAGCCACATCTGCCTCTCCTTTCTTCTCTTGCTAAATGTCTCTGAAAAAATTGTCTTCTTTGTGAAAGAGGTCAAAGACAAGTAGTTCCTTCAATTTCAAGACTACTACTAGAATGCTAATGCCTGAATGAAAATTCTTCTACTTGGGAGTTTAAGAAGTCACTTCCTTCTCCTTGGGGGAAAAAAAAGTTACTTAAAATGTTCATGCTTCAAGTGCCCTAAAGAATCATGTCCATAAAGCTGCAACTTTCCATTTTATAAAGGTGAAGAAAAAGAAATAGGTAGACAAATTTAGTACTGCTCACATCAAATAAACCTATTTCTTTACAGATATGTTAGAGGCAGCTCAATCCACAGACATACAATTCAAATGTAATCTGAATGTGAGTTAGCAGACCCTTATCTTGAGTTTATTAAAACATACATTCATATAAGGGTTGAACCACTTTTTCAATGGACTATCTTGAAAGGGATGAATTTTTAAAAGACAGCTATAAATGGATATGTAAACAGAATTGTAATTTATGCCAAACATATTTTTCCCCCAGAGAGGGAGAAAGAATCCCATGCAGGCTCCTCTGCCCAGTGTGGAGCCTGATGTGGGCTCAATCCCACCACCTCGAGATCATAAACCAAGCCGAAACCAAGAGTCGGACGCTCAACCAAGTCACCCAGGTGCCCCACACATGTGATCTATTTTAAAAATAGATTATCACCCTGCCTGTATCGTAAGTATGCATAATTACTATATCAAAACAGTGATAGGACCAGAAACACCATTTTCACATGTGGTTTTTACTCCAGAACTTTATTCAACAAATATTTGAGCACTTGCCACATGCCAAGAATTGTATTTCATAACATTATGACAAAGTTCACTTTTATCTGTAGCCTAAAAAATGCTTTCCCAGTCTTTAAAACCAGTTCAGGTACTTTCTAATTCATAAAAATCCAGTTATGTCACTGGCAAGTTTAACTTTCAGTAGGAAATCTGCTAAGAGGTACATAAATTTAGCTAATTTGAAGAGACATGGCCAAAATGTGGACAGATTTCCTTCCCTTACTCTTAAGGTACATGGAGATGATTATTGCCTTTAATTCATCATGCAGATATCAGGCAACCATCAACTTAATGTCCCACATTTTCCTATTAATATATGTAGTATAAATGAAGGTTCTTTTCTGGAAACAGTTCAAAAACAATTACTGTTTTGTGACATGTGATGTAGAACTCCATGAGTGGTTTGTTTTACATGTATTGAACTGAACCTTGGGTGATAGCGTGGATTGGTTTAGCCAGTTGCTCTTACTACTTTAGCATAGAACTAACCCTAGGCAACCTGGTCCTGAGCTACTTGAACTTTGGCCTAGATCACAACAGTTCAATGTTTCAATGGTTGTTCTGTACACAGAAGGGTCTCTTTTTTTCTTTCTTTTTTTTAAAGAAATCATTTCCTCACAACATCCAATTCAGCCTCCAACAGACTTGCTGAGTTTCACGCTCTTGTTATTAGCTCAGCACTTCAGCCTGCTAGCTATGTGCATCATGCATGATTTGGTAGAAATATTTAAGGTCATTTGATACCTCCCTCTCATCAGCAGCATCTAGCACAATAATATCAGCTCTCCCAACTAAATGGGTCACTGCCAAGTAAATTTTGAGAAAAATATTTAATAAACCAAATAAAACATTATAAGAATCATTACCAACAAGTCCTATTCTGCCCCTAACTACTTACATGGCCTTTGCCAAGTCACTTACAATATCAGTGTGTTCCCTCATCTGTAAAATGTGATTAGGACTAGACCAAACTCTGAAAATTCCACATTACTGATATCAGCTGTTTGCGTGTGTGGTACTCTGGTCATCTCAAAAAGGGACAAGAGATCCCAACTAAGCATTACTGCACCAAAACACAAGTCTCATGTTTTCTTATTGCACAACCCTCTGAACAGTCAATTCTTGTTTCAAAAGATACTGTGTACTCCCAGTAAGAGAAAGGACATACTCTCAATTCCAATATCAATTTTCTAATAAGCCTCCAAGAAAGAGGAACAATCTACCATACCAATGATTCTCATTCATTGAAGATGGAGGAAATTTGGGGGCGCCTGGGTGGCTCAGTTGGTTAAGCGTCTGCCTTCAGCTCAGGTCATGATCTCGGGATCCTGGGATTGAGCCCTGCATCAGGTTCCCTGCTCAGTGGGGAACCTGTTTCTCCCTCTCCTTCTGCCCCTCCCCCTAATCATGCTCTCTCTAAGAAAGAAAAGAAAAAAGAAAAGAAAATGGAGAAAGTTTTGATTTAAGTCATCATCTCTTAATTATCTCAAAATGGGATTTGGATAAGAGAGAATCAAAGCTGATCAACAAAAGCAAAGCTAGAAATTAGCAGGGTTTCTACTGTTGATGTTGAATGGTACCAAACATTTCAAAGCATGAAAGTTAGCACTATACTATGCTCAGATTTAGAGTGCACATTTATATTACTATATTACAAAGATTTAAAAATTACCAGAACCTAAGTTAAAGAACTACTGAAGACCCATTTCAGAAAATTTATGATCACTTAATAATCTTCTACTGTTTTATATAGAATATCACTGTTTTATTTAAGATAAAAACTAGAGGAACAGAAGAGTATAGTAATTCACAGTTTTACTTTCTTGATAAATACGGGTATTTTTTAAAGGACCAAAAACTGTATACACAAGTAATTCAAAGTTTGAATTTCAAAATGAAAGATGGATTTTATTCACTCATCCATTCATCTATCAAACATATTTACTGAACCACTACCATGTGCCAGGTAATACGTAAGGCACTAGAAATAGCAAATGAATAAGACTGATCCTACTATGTAATTACTTTCAACTATTGTTGGATGTAACATTTCTCATTAAGTAAGAATGTCAGGGACACATAAAAGACTAATTTTAAACCATAACTACACATTTTAACTTTTACTGTACTTAGCTGAGTTTTTTCCCCTCAAAACAACCACCATGACCACCATCAAGAAATATCCTAGGCTTATTAAAACATCTCTGAAATACCACTCATCTCTGTGTTTACCACTACACAAGCCTCTGAGCTCAGGACAGGAAGTTTTATTCATTATCAGACACAGTGCCTGAAACACAGTATATAGCAAGAAATGCCTCTGGGATTGGAGGCCCAAAACCTGATGCAGTACACGGGTAGTGTAAGTGAGCTGTAGTGTTTGAATAAATGTGAAACCATTCTGATTTAGCACCTTATGTATAAAAGTCACTAAAAGTGATGGAATGCTGAAAAACAAGATCAATCATTCGTTAAATCAAAATAACAAGAATAATTTTCTTCTAATTTTTAGTTTTCTCAGTTTTGGGCTTCAGTTGCCAGTTTTGCTAAATCATTCATTTCTATTTTTGTACCCTTTTTTACTGCTGTGGCATTCACTGGGGCAAGATTAATACAATTCTGAAATCAAATAGGTGTTATTTAATTCAACTCCCAAGTTTCAAGTGCATCAATTAAACTGGGTTATGACAGAGAGAGTACCAGAGACAACCACAGGTATTAATTTATTTTTGTTAAGATTCTATTAAGACCAAGCACATTATGACGAAAGTGTTGGTATGCTGATAAACAAATACTACGGAAGAGGAATGAAGAGTATTGAGGAGTCATCAACAGAGAGTAGCAGAAACCTTTTTTACTCAAGTCTCCAGACCCTCCAGCATCTAAAAATTCTCAAGGTCAGCTTAGATGTGATATGGACCTAATTACAAAAACAAAGTACTTATTTTTAGGATTTGTTGTGAAAGTTCCCCATAACTTCTCGCTGACAACTCTGCCCATGGCCAAGTGTATAGGCCACATGCTATTACACTGAAATAAATTTCAGGGCAGAGTTAAGAGGTTTCACTCTGAGAGTTGGTACATATGTTGGTTTCCGTGTACTTTAGGTAATATATTTAATGACATAAACCTAAGTTGGGAATCTAGGTGCTAACAGCTACAGAAACTGCAGAAGGCTAGTGGAGGTACTCATGCATGGCGATATGAACAAGATAAGGGAGTAGAGGGTCACAGGAGTCAAAGCTGAGCTGGTAAGAAAAGCAGAAATACACTGGACATTATTACAGACTGATTAGTCTGGTATTTAGAGGAACAACAACACTCTTTACAACAGCACAAGTACCCTTTTTGACCCTATACATAATTTCATCAACAATGTTACAAAGTAACCTGGTACCACCCTTACGGTCATCTGAATGAAGAAAGTTTCTATTTCTGTAGATATATTCTCTAGGACTTCTCTGTAGAAATTAAAGAATATAATAGCCTATTATCCCAATACTTCGTATTATTATTTCTGAAGATATTTCTACAAATAACTGCAAGAACAGTTATTTCAACTTGTTCAGAACAGTAGCTTTGAAAGCAAACAAAAAAAATTATATTGGTGGACCTGAACAGGTAACTGCTGTATCTTTTATCAAAAAGGAAGGTAGACCAGAAGAAGGTGATCAACTGCAGTATATGCCATTTACTAAAGGGTAAAGATTAAGTTGTGAAAACCGGCTTACTGAAGAGTAGGCAAGTTAGAGAACCATCATCTACTTTATTTCTGTCCGTTAATATTTCCCAACTGATCAAAGCCCTGCCTATTAAAATGGAGACATCAGAAAACACCTTTACTATCACAAAGGAATCAATTCTCACAAATCAAAGCTGCATTGTTAATCCAGATAATACCACCACCTATGTAAATTGAATTAAGGTCCAGTAAGTTCAAAGAATTTGTCTAAGATTATACAAATATATCTTCCATGTTTTAACAATAAAAACAACAAAAAATTAAAGTTAAAGGATTTTTATCAAATTGTAGAACCAGAATAAAAATTTCAATCACTGGTCTCAGTTTGGTGTTTTTCCAGTGTACCATGCTCATGTAGCCTGACATGGAATCAGTGTTACAGATTTGAATTCATCTTGGCCAGCATCTACACATATACAACCAAAGGTGCTGTAAGTTGAAAAATGATACACAGTGATAGGAAAGATGCAAAGAAATAAGAGCACTGTTTTTACCCTATTATAGCTCAGTCCTATAAACGCAGAGGAAAAGGGCTATCAAGAAATATACAGGAAAGGTTTGAGCCTTCTTATTTCCCTAAACACGTGTAAGTTTAAAGGAAAATTTTTGACCTTCACATTTTTATATCAAACAGTTAACATCTTTATATAAGTATTCATAAGATTGTAATCTGTGGTGGCTCTGTAAACATGTCTCTTGAGCTTACTCATTTATTATTCAATAATACTAGGTGGAAAAGACATATTTAAGGCAATGCTAATAATACTTTATTGGAACAGGAGAATGAAATCTTTAATGCTTGTCCATTTAGTTCTGTATCAAAAGATCTTTGAAAAAGCAGAATGGAGAACAGTATATGTAGCAAACTCCAATTCATGTTAAAGTAAGGGAGCTATACTTCTTTCAATATGCACAGATAATTACAAGGACACAAAGACATTTCTAACTGTAATGAGAAAATAAGCTAGGGTGAAAAAGAAACCTACTTTCACTATCTACTCTTTGGTACTGTTTGAACAGTTTTTTGTTTTTGTTTTTACATGTTCATGAACTACATTTTCGAGGAAAAAACAAAAAACAAAAAACAACTTTGATTCTGATACTACAACTACCAGAGGACGTACACTTTGTTCTTTACTCCCATACTCAAAGCTTCACAGAAATGATTAATATAATTTTAAGTATCCTGCTTCATTCTAAATAAAATCTAAAGTTTACTCCTCAATTCTATTTTGATATTAAATACGAACAACAAAGACCCTTTAATTGTTCTTTAACTTTTAGACAGAAATATACTAATTCTATGTGCATTTTCATGGGTAATGAAGTTCAAATATTCACTGGCATTAATGCTGAAGTTCTAAAAAGCCTAAAAAAACTTCATTTTTATTCTTCTATAAATAACTGATTAAACTTCAAGTTCACAAGATATTTTCTACCACACACATTATAGAGATTTCAATGAATCCCACTATTCCAGTAGAAATAGAAATCATATAAAATACATAAACACAAAATAGAATGACACTGCTTCTAAAAAAAAAAAAACATTAGGAAAGGTAATTCAGTTTTAATTTATTTTCATCACTTTTTCTTCATGATCCAGATATTTTAAAATGCAAAGAAAATTAACTTTCCATGATATGTCAGGGACTGGCACTAAAAAAATTTTCAGACTGCAAATGAGTTATACAAATGAAAATATCAAATGGAGATCCAGTTATCAAAATGAAAGCACTCAACATATTAAAAGTTCACAATTATTTGTTTAGAGCACATAAAAAAGTCAGCTTGCTAACTGTTGTGATTTTAAAGAACTATTGCAGAGGTCTGAAGAAAATAGATTAGTTAACTTATAAAGAGATTAAAGAGCTTGAAACAAGTATTAAAAAGAAATTTGTGCCTTTATTAGAATGGTGTTAGGCTTTAAATATACCAATTTTGGTAATCAAATTATTTATTTTTAATAAGAAATGACACTACAGAACTGCAGTACTGGTCCAACAGTCTTGTCTTTACTTTTCCTTTAAAGCAAGAAACAGGATTTGAGTAATCAGAAAGCACTAGCGGGCATCAGTTAATCCAAGATACTAGCTTCTTAGTTCCAAAAGCACTTGCAAAGAAAACCACTGGGGGGTACAAGGCGGTGGAAGCCATTTGTAATAACTGGAATCCCATGAGTGTGTACGTACGCCAAGTCTCATGAGGCTTTTTTTTTTTTTTTTAATTTATCCTTTACTTGGTCACTTGTTTTTCCTCAAATACTAGTTTTTCTTTGACTTTTTTCCTCAAAGTATAAAAAGTATGAAATATAAACAAGCTCTTACATTGCACACTTAGAAGTGTACAACTCAAGCATTATAGAGCTATCTACATACCGATAAATCCCATCAAATCTTGGATAATTCAATAATATACAAAATATCAGGGCACAAAGAGAACTGAAACCCACTTCTTTTCGTTACACATAAGATTCAAATATTCAGTCTAAAGAAAAACACTTAATCATTTTGGCTTTCCTCTACATTCGCATGTTGATATACTTATTAAAATATTCCCGTATAATTGTTTGGTCTTCTTACTTCAAGTCAGGTTTAAAACCTCAAAACCAGCCATCCAGACAAAACAGGTAATCAGAAAGATTATTTCTTCCCCACCTCCCTAACCCCAATAATTATGAAATCAATTTTACGACATGACTCCAAACACTGGATTGTGACGACAAATGCTAGGTCCAATTTCTTCATAATCCTTTTTGGTGTGGCATACTTGGTAGAACTCAGGCTGAAAATAAAGACATGTATTTTTACAAAGGTAAAAAATGTACCACCTCTCAATACGCTTTAAAATAGATTTGTTAAATCTTAAATGTTTATTATTAGTCCATCTTGGTATTTGAATAAAGCTTAAAAATTCTACAAACCGTGACTTAAAATCAGCTATAATCTTCATCAGAAATGAAAAGTAGCACTTACCACATGTCCTAACATACATCCCCCTACCTCAGCATGATTCTGAAATTCTGAGGACTAGAAGACTGATTCTCAAAAGCCCAGACTATTCTGATGAGACTTCCCCACATTGTACAATAAACCAATACTCTAAAAAAGCAGCATTGATCTAAAATATAAATAAGGGGCACCTCACTGGTCCAGTCAGTTATGTGTCCAACTCTTTAGGTTCAGGTCAATGACCTCAGGGTCATGGGATCAAGCCCGCGCTGGGGTCCCTGCTCAGCCCTGCGAGGAGTCTGCTTTAGATTTTCTCTCTCCCTCTGCTCCCCCACCCCCACTGCTCACTCTCTTTCTTGCTCTCTAAAATAAATAAAATTTTTAAAATAAAATAAAAACTCCTCTTGGTCATATACAAAAACTTCTAGATTAACTTGCTTTCCTCACTCAAGGTCTGGTACAGACAGAGGCTCTCTCTGTTAACTTCTTTAAAGGGCAAACTTACCAACTCATTAGGTTATATGGCACAAATGGAAGATAACTAAAATTAAGAATTAAGAAAGTAATTTTTACCTCTTATTTTTAAATGGTTTTAAAAATCCAAGTCTGTATAGTTTTCAATAATTCAGATAAAAGCTTCTTCATTTTATTTAATACTCTGCGTACTACAGGTTAAAGCACTGATATTTAACAGGCTAATGATGTTAAATTATCTTTTAAAGAGGCTCTTAAGATGTTTTGGTTTGGGGAGCAGGCCCTTAGAATAATTCCCTTTACTAAGTTTTGAACATCACACTTCCATGCAGTAATCTTTGTTTTTAAATATTCGCACAGAAAAAACAATGACCTTCTGATATCTATATCATCACAAGATTAAAAGAACTTTCCCTACAGATGAATTTAAAAACTCTAGGGGCGCCTGGGTGGCACAGCGGTTAAGCGCCTGCCTTCGGCTCAGGGTGTGATCCCGGCGTTCTGGGATCGAGCCCCACATCAGGCTCTTCAGCTATGAGCCTGCTTCTTCCTCTCCCACTCCCCCTGCTGTGTTCCCTCTCTCGCTGGCTGTCTCTACCTCTGTCGAATAAATAAATAAAATCTTTAAAAAATAAAATAAAAATAAAAAAATAAAAAAAATAAAAACTCTAAATGTTCACTCTGAAAAACTGTCTAATAACCAAAAAATAAAATCCAAATAATACTTCTACTTCTTAAAATACTATGTACATATATACGTATCCAATTTTTAAAAACTTTCTCATGCAATACACAGATATATTGCAGATAAATTTAAAGAAATTTCCCTTGTTAGTCTATATTGTATAAGGACTGGCGAATTCTTCTATCTGAAAAAAAATCAAATTTTAAATGTAAGCTTTATCTCACCGTGGAAGCCAGCATCGATCCTCCAAACCAAACTGCATATCGCTGCATGTGGTGTGTAATGACTTGTACATCAATAGGTTTTGGCTAAAAATGACATAGTAAGAGGAGTTCAACAGTAAATTCAAATAATTTCTGTATCATTTTAACTTTAAATACACAAATGTAATGTTTCACATACTCAAAAACATGTAAATAAAACTTTAGAAGAGGCAGGATGCACATAAAGCAAAACAGAGAAACAAATTAAGCTAATTTTATTGAAACAAAACAAAACAATAACCACACACTTATGACTATGCCCTCTTAAGATAAAAACTAAGGAGGGGGGCCTGAGTGGCACAGTGGGTTAAGCCTCTGACTCTTGGTTTCAGCTCAGGTCATAATCTAAGGGTCAAGAAATCTAGCCCCGCCTTGGCCTCCATGCTCAGCGTAGACTCTGCTTAGGACTCTCCCTCTGCCCCTCCCTCAGCCTCCTTCTCAAATAAATAAATCTTTCTAAAAAATTCTTTTGAACTCCAGTTACTATATTTCTCACTGGTATGGATTAACAGTTCTGAAACCACTATAATACGTATTCCAGTTTGAGCAAAAACATAAATGTAGATAAGTCAAGTTTCTCACTGTCAGACAAGAGCATTAAAAATATGGAAAAGTGGAAGGCTACAATGAACTTCTGGTATTCTGGAACTAACAGTATCACTATGAATTAAGAGTTTTTAATTTATATAAATATAAAACTGGATGCAGATGAGTTTGTATGTGCATGCACACAAACACATCCTAGTTCTGACTCCCAAGAAGGCCTGAGGTAGTGACCTTCAATAACAATGAATATACCCAGTGTCCAAAATTCAGTTCCTTAATAGCATTTTCCACTAAAAGGAACAAGGGTGTCTCAGGGGAAAAAAAAAGAAAAAAAGGCTGATTCTAATACCGGAGAACAGAAAGTACAAGATGAACCTGAATTATTTTGCTGTGTCAAAGAGTAGCAAAGAGCCTAAAGAATACTAGGGCCACATCAAAAGGACAAAAAGCCACCTTTAATGGCTCGCAATGGCCAAATCTGAGAAAATCTGAACATCAAAATTAAAGATATTAATAGTATTAATGATACGTTGATATTTTATCACAATGATAATACAGCCTGAAGAATAATATGAGAAATCAGGTTTTTATAGAGGTATGACTGAATGAATGAATGAGTGAGTGAAGAAGGGAAAACTCGTCTTCTTACAGTAAAATGAAACTAAAAACCATAGAAGGAATGATGGAATTTGCAAAATACCAGTTGGCAACTACTATGCAGTGGTAACTATTTTAGGAAAGAAAAATGGATGTTAAAACCAGTGGCTGAAAGTTTGATAAGAAACAGGATAGCTGCACAGTCTGAAAATACCTTCCCATAGGATTCTTATCACACATAAAGAAAAAATAATAACTATTTTTAGTTATTATTAGTTTAGAAACCCAGCAGACACAACTTTAACCAACTGATCAAAATTAACATCTGGGATAAAGTATACAATGTGTCTAGTGATATAATGCACTAAGAAAAGAAACAACACTATTCCTGTGGTATTACTGACAAAAGTACGTAATCTGAACCTAACTGACCAAGAGGAAATACCAATCACAAATTGAGAAACATTCTGTAAAATAAATGGCCTGTATTCTTCAAACACCACGGTTTTTGACTTATTTAACTATGGTTAAATAAGAAAGACAAAAAAGGGGCACCAGGGTGGTTCTGTCAGTTGAGTGCCCAACTCCGGTTTTCAGCTAAGGTCATGATCTTGCAGTCGTGGAATTGAGCCTTGTGTGGGACTCTGCGCTCAGTATGGAGTCTGCTTCAGATTCTTTCTCCCTCTCCCTCCCCCACTAGCCCTCTCCATTCAAGAGCACTTGCTCTCTCGCTCTAAAATGAATAAACTCTTTAAAAGAAAGAAAGAAAGAAAAGAAAGGAAAGAACGAAAGAGAAAAGAAGACTTGAGTACTTACTCCAGATCGAAGGTACAAAAAAACTAATTCAAACATGTGGTCCTAAATTGGATTCTAGACCAGAAAAAAATACGTTTTTTTCCCCCTTTTAAGGACAATAATGGCAGAAGTGGTGAAACCTGAATCAGGTCTATTAACTAGGTTTTTTTTATTGTATCAAGGCTAATTTTGTGATTTTTGACAATTGTAATGTCCTGTTTCGGGACATACGCACTAAAGTATTTAGGGGTGATGGGATATTATATTTTCAACTCATTCTCAAATAGTTCAGAAAAAAATATTTGCATGTATAGGTATATGTGTATATTTGTATATGTACATATCTTTACAGATATCGATAAAGCAAATATAAAATGCTAACATTTGGAGAATCTAGCTGAACTATATATAGGAATTCCTTCTATTAGGTTTTGTACCTTTTCTGTAAGTACGAAATTATTTCAAAAGAAAAAGTTTAAAAATATTTACATGTCATAAAAAATGGCTTATTTTTGTTAAGAAAGTTATTTAGTTGCCATTAAAAATACAGATTGAAAGGGAACAAAGCCAGATTTAGATACAGATATATAAAAATGTTATGAAGATCCATAAAAATATCAAGTAAAATAAAAAAGGGAGGCAGAGTCCTCCAGTAAACTGGATTTCTCTCTCCTGTATCATTAATGTCAGTACAGTGCTGATATCATTGCAGGAAAAAAAATTCATTTCTTATTTGAAATGCACAAGAAGCCTAAAAATATTAAATTTTTACTTTACTAAACTACTACACTCAAAAACAGCATTTGTTTCATTTCACGTATCTATAATGAGTCCATTACAAACGAAACAACTACCTAAACATATTTTTTTACTGCACTCCAAGGGATAAGTTTAAGATAATCAAAATTTAGGGGCTGAAAACAGTCAGCTGTCATGCGATTTCTAAACAAGCGGCAAACCCTAGAGGATTGTATTTTACTTTTAAGTAATTTTGAATGACTAGCAGTCTCAGATGAAACCCTAATTCTTGATAATTTTTCAAGTTGAATAAAATGTTTTTATTTAGAAATGTATCCTCTAAATCAATGTTTTGCCTCAATATTCTACACTGAAAAAGGATGAAACATGACATTTACTGAAAAACTGTCTCATAAATATAGAAAGCAGATATCTGAGAATTTAAAATTAATTTTGATTCTGACAGCAAACCTGAAGTCCAGGACATGTAAAAGAAAAGTTACTTCTGCTAAACCACACTTGATTTCACACTATGAGGCTACTATGGGGGAGGCTACAGTGAGTCTGTGCAAGCAGGCTTGACCCCACAACATCAGCTTCCCTCTCAACTCATCTTTCTTGTACTGCTATTTTAAATTGTGTGGATCCTTACGGAATATTATCCCTAGAGTATGCGAGGAATTCTCTATGTTATCTGTGAGAGACGTATAAAAAAATGTCACTCACACAGACTAAGAATATCTTCCAGAAATGTTGATAATATCCTAGAGGAATCAAATGACCAAGAATATCATAGACATGACATTCTTGAATGATTCCATATATGTAAATCCTTTAAAAATATATGTTTTTGGGGGCGCCTGGGTAGCACAGCGGTTAAGCGTCTGCCTTCGGCTCAGGGCGTGATCCCGGCGTTATGGGATCGAGCCCCACGTCAGGCTCCTCTGCTATGAGCCTGCTTCTTCCTCTCCCACTCCCCCTGCTTGTGTTCCCTCTCTCGCTGGCTGTCTCTGTCTCTGTCGAATAAATAAATAAAATCTTTAAAAAAATATATATATATATATATATATATGTTTTTGTGAATACATGCACAGATAAAAACATGAACTGGATATACACTAAATTCATGACAGCAGCTACCCTCTGGAGGAAAAAGAAAGGATGGAAACCAAACAGAGAAAGGAAAAGGTCTGAGGAAGGTAAGGTACTCTTTCGGTAATATTTTCTTAAAATAAGATCTCAATATGATTAACTACTTTCCATTAGAAAGCCTGATAAAAATCCTCTTATTTTCCTAAATAAAAGCAAAAGTTGACAGACATTTCCCATCCCCACTGCAATAATCAAGGCACCCTCAAACCTCCCACCAATAACTGAGAAAACCAACCTTCAATCTGCCACCACTCAATTCCTCACTTAATTTCAGCCTGGCATCTACAGTTCTTTTCAAATCTCTTTGCAAGCGACGTCCAAAGTCCCTGAACATGGTTGAACCTCCAGAGAGGACAATATTCTATATTAGTGGAGAAAAATAAATAAGTAAGTATGACTTTTACTTAGAAAGAGAAAAATTTTAAAGACATAAGAAACAGTACTAAAATCCTATCATAGGCTTTTGAAGAGAGGGTTTTTAATTTAATATTCAACAATGGACAGAAAAATAAAGTTTTTTAAAAGTATGACCCTGAACAATTTTGCTGTAAATACTGACCTTGTAGAGAGGACGTCTGACATCAATAGGGCAATTCTGAATTACTTCATCTACAACTTCTGAGATAGGTTGAGTAAAGTCTGGATTAGCAAACTGAAAAGTAAGTAAAGGTGGACATATGACAGAGATTAGATCATTACTAACTTAAATATCACAATAAAAAATTAAGAAAGTTTCCAAAAACAAAAACTTTTTACAAACATAAATTCTGGTCTCTAATTCAAAATTAAAGACACTGAAATCAGAGATTTCAGAAGAAATCAAATTACAGTAATGATGATATATACCATTTCATAACCATCAGAATAGCAAAAATGTAAAACCACACATATACCATGAGCTGGTAAAAATCTGTAGACATGCACACGAGCCGAGCTCTGAAAATCTGAGTTGACCGACACATTCGTAGTTGAGGTCAAACAAGGAAATGTTCAGTCTTCTCATTTCAGCTTTTATACTATAAGTATATATAAGTATATATGTAAGTATATATATATAAGTATATATATATAAGTGTGTGTGTGTATATATATATATGTATGTATGTATATATAAGTGTCCTTTTCATGATTTATTTAGTGCCACAGTTTCCACATTTTGTGGGTGATTTTGCTATTTAAAAGGGTCCCCAGGGCGCCCAGGTGACTCAGGAGGTTGGGCATCTGCCTTCAGTTCAGGTCATGATCCTAGCATCCTGGGATAGAGCCCTGAATCATCGAGCTCCCTGCTTGGTGGGGAGTCTGCTTCTCCCTACCCCTCTGCTCCTATGCTCTTACTTAATCTGTCTCTCTCCCTCTCAAATAAATAAAAGATCTTAAAATCAAATAAATAAATATAAAAATAAATAAATAAATAAATAAATAAATAAATAAATAAGAATGGATGGATGAATGAATGAATGAATGAATGAATGAATAAATAGGTCCCCAACCATAGTAGTGCCAAAATGCTATCTACTGTTCCTAAGCTTAAGGCTGTGATATGTGTCACGGAGAAAATACAGTTTTAGATAAGGTTCACTCAGACATGAGTCACAGTGCTGTTGCTGGCCGTGGGATCAGTGCTAATAAATCAACGATATATATTAAATAGTGTGTCTTTAAACAGAAACACAAATAAAACAAGGTTCTATGTTCCTGACAAGTGCTGTAACCTAAGGCTCAAAGAACCTAACCCTGTTTCCCCCTACGAGCAATGGTTCAGTATTCGCTAATTTGGCGTCCATAGCAACTTTATATAGATTATCTACTGTGAATAACGAGAATAAACTGTATACTCACATAATGACATACCATAGTTAAACTATTTCCAAATAGCTGACACTCAAAAGCAAAACTCATTTTTTAAAAAAGCTAACTTCAAAAAAACTTGAGTGATTCCATTTATGTAAATCCTTTAAAAATATGTTTCTGTAAATACATATAGAGTTTAAAATATAAGCTGGATATACACTAAATTTATGACAGCAACTCCCCTCAGGAGGGAAAAGAAAGGATGGAAACCAAATAGACAAAGGAAAAGGTCTGAGGAAGTTAAGATACCCCTTGTAATATTTTATTTCTTAAAATAAGATCTCAATATGATAAATATTAAAATACTAGTATGTATTTATTTGGAATGGAAGGTACATGTATTACACAAAACTTTTCAAAATTTTTTAACAGACTGGATAAGGTAGGTTTGAGATGGAAAGCAGTTTGACAGCTTCAATTATTATGGAAATAGAATGAGGTTAAAAAAAATAAATTTTTAAAAAAATTTTATATACAACAGGCCTTATACAAGGAGAAATAAGATTAAGGAAGGCTCCCTTTCTTCCCCATCATTTATTTTTATATGCATGCCAATGACCCTCCAAAATCATACTGTATATTTCCTGAGAGGAACTATAAATATTTATATATATACATATATGTATATAAATTTATATACATAAATAAAATATTAGATCTCAGAATTAAACTTGTATTCTGAAACAAAGACCTAATTTTCAAAAATATATGTAAGTGGCCATCTATTACTCTTTAAAATTGGAAAGGAAATGCTACATGGAATTTTTCCTAGGTAAAAATAAAAGGTCAAAATTTAGCTTTATTTTGTCGAAATAGCAAGTCTATTTTATTCAAATGAACAAAATTTAAAGTAACTGTCTAGAAAATGGGTTGCCAACCACCTCTCTTGGCCTCTCATTTTTCCCATTAGGCTGTCTAATGGGAGAGACAACATTCCTTTGTTTGTTAAACTGATTCTGTAACTTGACTGGTAACTATTAGGGATGTGCCAATTTTTTCCAGTTTTAAAGATCAGTTTGAAGTCATTAAGAGTCTGGGCATACAATGAAAAGAGATAATGTTACTTAAGTGATGAAGCATAATGATATATTTTAATTTAGATAAAGTAAAATATCCCCAACAACGATTCCACTGACTTCTATTATCATAGTAAGAGAAAAAAAAAATGGCGGCCAACATCTATCTTTTTGAAGCATGTTGAAGAGCACACATAAGAAACCTTAACAGGGATACAGAATTCCTAGGGATAATGAATACCTAAGAGTGAGTATAGAAATGTGGCTCATACCGAACCTTGAAAACCCAACCTACAGACTATTTGTTCTACCTGTCAGAAGTAGTCCATATTGTATTTCTGTGGGAAAATGGGAAAATATAACTCAATTTGATTGGCTCTATATGCCATTTATAGACAAGCTTAGTTCACAGGCAAGGAATGGCTCAGTCCACAATTAACTATAATTAGCAACAGAATTAGAATCCTGAAAATTTTATTTTGTGATTTGTAGAAACTCTCTAGGTTTCAGACTATGAAATTTCCAAGGAAACTTAAATTCTCAAAACATGCTTTTATGATCCCATGATACTTCAACCTGAGACCCCGTCACGAGATTTAATCCCTAAAATGTGGACAAAGAACATTAACAATTTGATAGAAAATATATGGTCTATATATCTTAATATAGTATCTTATCAACTTATCAATATAGAACTTACAAATTCTCTAAACTGTCTTTGTTAACCATACTTCTTCAATATTTACCTAAACAACACACACACACACAAACACACATGCACGCGCGCACACACACACATACAGAGGAATGCGTGTGCTCAAGAGATTAACCTCCCATAATTCTTTCCTTAACCTTTGAAACAGTTTATCTGCTACAACATGAGCAAGTAAAAGGCAGGAACGGGGTCACTCATTCCTGTGCTATGTCCTTCTCGTAGCAATTTTTAATCAAGAACATACAAAAGAAAGAATTTATACAACCTTTAAATACTCACATACTCTGAATCGATCCACAGATATTCTGATTTAGAAAGAAATTAAGTCTGATTTGAATACATCTTCACAAAAAGCTGAGGGAGTACTGTGCTATATAGAATCCCAGGTGAAAAGGAGTAGAATATGTAGTAAAGCAGCAAACAATGGCTACTTAGTAAATAAATGAAGGAAAAGAGTAAGAATTAACAATAAATTGTTGTAGGTTACTCAATACTTGACTATGTTCAACCTAGGGTCCCCACTAAGAATATTTAGGCCTTTTGTTTTCATTTTCAACAAAAGGAGTAGTCTTGCCTCTAAATGCTCTCTAGTCAGGTCTTAATACTACTACAAGTGACTATCAAGGGAGGAGTTTCTTTTCTCTCTTCTGA
The DNA here is from genome assembly GCF_017311325.1 of Ursus maritimus. Classification (NCBI taxonomy): domain Eukaryota; kingdom Metazoa; phylum Chordata; class Mammalia; order Carnivora; family Ursidae; genus Ursus; species Ursus maritimus. Next base: position 93,986,477 of record NW_024423343.1, on the reverse strand, counting down.
AAAATTTATAAAGAATACACCCAAGTACACAAAGCAGTTCAAATGGCTTCGTCAAAAAAATTTAAATTTCCTTAAAAAAAAAAAAAGAGTGCCAAGCCCATTCCTTCTAAAAATACTCCTTTCAAGCATTTGTGATGAATTTAGCAATTCAAAAAATAAATATCCCTACTCTTTCATACAGGGTATCTTCAGTGTCCAAGTTTAGATACCTACACTTTCATCTAGCCAAAACAAAAAACAGAGTGAATCTTTCAAATGACAGAGGAACTCTGACACAGAAATATCTAGAACTACAGAAGACAGAATCTTAAAATTCACTTGGGAAGTGACACAGTTCATATGATACAAAAAAAGAAAAAAAGGAAAAAAAGGTCTATTCTGGAAAAACATGGTGAACTGAGCACACATATCCCAACTTGTTCTCTCTACTGAAAGCACCAATAAAGATTTTTTTTAAAAAAGGAATAATCCCAAATGTATGGAGAGAACAGAACAAGAAGAAACAGCAAGAAAATTTGGCAAACTGGAATCTGGAAAGCAGATGGACAAGACCATGCACTCCCTCCAAAACACTTAGTAAGTCATCAGTAGGGAAAGCCAAGAATAAGGCTGTTTTCTATCCTCCCCCCCCCCCCAAGAACCGGCTGTACCTGTTAGCACTGAAAGTGAGGTAGAAGAAGGACAGGAAAGAACACTGGCTGAAAGTCTCTGTGAAAAGCAATTAAAGTCACAGATCCCAACCAAAGAAGTCTATGAAATGCCTCCTCCTCATTCAAGGAGAAAGGTGGCTTATCCATTCTCTAAAGGGAATAAATTAGAGAGCCCCGGACTCTTATACATGGCTGAAAGGAATGAAAGTCGGAGGCTTTTAAGTGAAGGTACGCAGCCTATTGTTGACACACAAATGCCGACGACCCTCTTCCCCTCTTCCCCATTCGGCTGCCAACCTCTACCCTCCAGGCAGCTATCTTCTTAGGAATCGGACTATCCGAAATGATCTAAGGAAACACATATAGGGCATTCCTCCAAAGAAAAGGCCACAGTCAACAAGCCCTACCCACAAAGCTCTGATTTCCAATCAGGTTTTTAGTGTCCCCTTCTTAAATGAGTGGCCCCCAAAAATCTCTAGCATGAAAAATACAGGAATCAAAACAAAGAGAAAAGCAACCTGGAAGAAAGAGACTATGCAGAAAGAACAACACTTCAAAAAACCTAGACCAACATCCTCAGAGAGCCAGAAGATATGCAATCATGAAACAAGAACAGAGCAGCATAAAAAAAGGAATATTCAAGAGCAGATGAGGGGGAAGCCCTTGAAAATTAGGTACATTAACAGAAAATAAACTCAATAGAAGGTTCAGAAGGTAAAACTTAAGAAATCACCTAAAGAGTGGAACAAAAAGAAAAAATACAACTAGAAGAGAAAACAGAGAGCACATCAGAATGTTAGGGGAACAAAGTGACAATCTACAAGTATCTGGAAAGAAAAAAAGCAGGTCCTATACAAGGTTTAGAAATCAGAACAGTTTTTTACTTCAATTTGTAACAGGAAGCAACTAAGCTAAGGCTTCAAAATGCTGGGGGAAAAAATGATTTACAATCTAGAATTCAATACCCAAATTATCAGACAAGTATGAAGATAAAATGAATACATTTTCAGACATGCAAGGTCTTGAAATTTCATCCCTCACGTGCCCTTTTTATCAGGAACCCCAATGGGAAATGATCTCCACCAAAATAAAGAAAGAGAAAGATATGGGACAGAGGGAAGAGGGATTTAACTGAGAGGCAACAGGAATCCCCACAATAATGGTGAAGGAACATAACTCTGTACCAGGTGCAGAAGGAAACAGGTTCATACTGGGATGTAACGCATGCTCTGGAATATTAAATTGATTATAAAACCCTATGCATCTGAATATCCTGAGAAGACAGTTATAAAACTGGCGGATAGAGTTTAGAGGTGAATTAAGGGTCATTATTTATTTTTTTTTTTTTAAGATTTTATTTATTTGACAGAGAGAGAGACAGCCAGCAAGAGAGAGAACACAGGCAGGGGGAGTGGGAGAGGAAGAAGCAGGCTCCCAGCAGAGGAACCCGATGCGGGGCTCAATCCCAGAACGCCGGGATCATGCCCTGAGCTGAAGGCAGACGCTTAACGACTGAGCCACCCAGGTGCCCCTAAGGATCATTATTTTAAAACTAAGCAAATAAGTTATTGTTTTCCATGACAAACAAAATAGAGGACAGGAAAATATTTCATGGTAAACTGCATGACTCAGATCTGATTAGAATTTGTGTTCACAAGATCTGATTACAATTTGTGTTCACAAAAATGTAAGCACTGAATTTTTACTTAATTGAAATTATAATGTAATTATTGGGACACAAAGGTATGGAAAGGTACTGTTTGTCGTGGCAAAAAAAGAGAGAAAAGGCAATCCTCTTCCTCCATAGCTGGAAACTGACAGAAAATGACTAAAACTGAAAAAAACTTGAAGTTGCAATGCAACCAAACCAATTTGTAGCTATGGAGGCACTCACCAAAAGAATAAACTAAAAAAAGGTTGAAGTGCTTATTTCTAGGGAAAAAAAAATAGGGAGAGAAGTATGCAGGGTACTCCTAGTTTCTCTTAGGATTTCAATAACTAGGACTTTTAAACAATGTGCATATACATAAACTGATTTTAAAAAACAACTCTGAAGAAGAGAAAAACATGGATTTCTCACAGAAGAAATTATTTACAAAGAAAAATATGCTATAGAGAGTAAAGATGTTTTTTAAAAAACTTAATGAAGAAAACCTGATATATCAAATGATAAAAATTACTTAAATAGAAAAAAATTACATATGAAACATTAGCAACAAGGTAAACTGACATCCAGACAACTATCCTTTTCCTAAGCAACACGACACAACCAAAACACCACAGTTTATTTATGTTATCTAATGTGTCAAAGGTTTTTTAAGACCATCACAACCTTAGCTGAGGATGTCTATAAAGAGTATTCCACGCTTCTTCCTTTAAAATCGAAGATTTCTCTTACCTCCCATGCTATTATCTATCCTGTGATAATGATCCTATTCATCCAGGACTTTGGTTTTGGATCTTCTGTAATTCTCTAATTCCTGTCCTCCACTCGGAGGTTTAGTATCTCTCTCCAGTATTTCAACTTTAATTGATGTTCCTTAACCCATAACCTCTAATCCATTCAATTTCAGCAGCTCACATATACATGACCCCAGAGGAAAATGTGACCTGACCGCCAGCTGCGTGGTTATCTTTCTATCTTCTTAAATCATTACTAAAATGACAAAAGGAAATTACAAGAAAGGATAAATGCCCAAGAATGTCTTCCCATTTGGAAGACAAAAAAAAGAATGTTATATCCTAAGTGCTTCCAGAGGGGTATACTGCTAAGAAGTCAATCTGTTCACCCTGAAGTCCCCCAAATTGAAAGGATAAGAAACCACACAAGGAAAAGTAAAATAAGGTTTTTAAAAAACTGTTAATTTCTCTATATAGAAATAGTGAGATGCCCAGGATCCCTACCAGATCTTGTAAAAACAGTTAATTAAAACCTCAATGAATAGGGGCGCCTGGGTGGCACAGCGGTTAAGCGTCTGCCTTTGGCTCAGGGCGTGATCCCAGCGTTATGGGATCGAGCCCCGCATCAGGCTCCTCTGCTATATGAGCCTGCTTCTTCCTCTCCCACTCCCCCTGCTTGTGTTCCCTCTCTCGCTGGCTGTCTCTATCCTGTCGAATAAATAAATAAAATCTTTAAAAAAAAAAACAAAAAAAAACCTCAATGAATAAATGAAATAAATGAACAAAGAGAAAATGACACAAATGAAGAAATGAGGCAAAAATTTAGGAAATGCTCAATTTCAAGAGAAAAAATTTACAATATTACAATTTTGCCTCAAAAGCAAAAAACATTAACAGGTATAATACTATTTCTATACTGTAAAACTACTGATTTAGCTAATAACTATAACGTAACATACGGACAGGCTAAGGGAAGAGGGTCTAAGGAAATATCAACTAACCTAAAAGGAAGTTGGTAGATAAAATACTTAACATTGCTATGCCAAGAAATCAAGATGACAAATATTTGCAAATGTGGAGGTAATTACCAAGAGCGCGGGCTAAGTGAGAACTAGTGAATGCTCCGCAGAACACAGAAAGAGTGACAGAGTAGGGGTGGAGGCTGAGGAGCTGCTGCTTTTGTTTAAGCTGGTCAGTGTTATGTATGACTTTTAAAACTATGCACATATATCCTTTTATGAATTTTTATGTTAAAGACTGCTAAGAAAATGTGCTCTCTAAAGCCTTAAAACATCCATATACTTGTCTGACCACAATGCCTTATCCCAGGTGCTCACTCCTTTGCTCCTAATTTACAGCTATATGCCAATTCATCATCATCTCCAATCCCTGCCCATATGCTTCACTAACCCTAAGTAACTCACACCTTTCGGATTCTGGCTCTTTCCTGTATGCTGCAACACTTTAACCTCTGCCTTGTCAAAACCCTTTGTTCCTTTTCCACAACTGCCTGGGAGGGAAAAGAATATTATATGACTTAAAGTTCTGGGTCTCTAACTTCCATAGTTAGAGTCCCCAGTACTATTAAAATAGTCACCCTCTCAATTCTCCTCACTAGTGATTATAAAAGTTACTGTTCTCTCTCAGCCCTCAACTTGATATCCAACCTCTTCTCCCAACACAGTAACTTGATTCCCCTTCATGAAGAATAGAAGTATGCACTGTGACAATGAACTTACTCAAGAACCCACCTGCTCCTCTACCCTTCCCAGCTCCACATTTTCCTGTATCCATACTTAACTCTTTACCTCTACATCACTGGAGTAATACCTCTTAAAGACAAAACTAACTTTAGCCTTATTCTTGCAACTGAGTTCTTACCAGTTCCGAGTAGCCAGGATGCTTTTGTTTTAGAGCCACCTCCCAGGATGCCCACACTGTCGATTCTCAAATGCAAAAAACTGCCTCTATCACATCATTCCATTACAGTTGCTCTCCTAGGAGCACCAATAATCTGGATACTAAAAATCCATGAGTACCTCTCAGTTTCCCCTATTACCTCAATGTGCCAACTGGCACTATTTAATCTCCCTCCTTAAACATTCACTTCTCTCAATCGGAGCACAATCCCTTAGCGTGGCTTCTCCCCTTCTGTATCCTTCAAAATTCTCTGTAGGTTCTCCTCCTCCATCCACAGTGTCAGTGTTCAACAGGGCCCCATTCTTCCCCCTCTTCTCACTCCACATCCTCTCCCTGGCCAATCGCTTCCTTTGAGCTATATATGGTGATGACTTCACATCTATGCTCACTCCAGGACACACAACCCAACACTTAGAACCCAAGTGTTCATTTTTGAACCTTTTTATCTTTTTTTAATTTTTATTTATTTATTTGGGGGAGGGGAGGGAGAGAGATAATCTTGAGCAAGTTCCAAGAGCAGCGTGGAGCCCGACATAGGGCTCGATCTCACCACCCTGAGATCATGACCTGAGCCGAACTCAAGAGCTGGATGCTTAACTGACTGAGCCACTCGGGTACCCCTATTTTTGAACCTTTTTAAAGAGGCATAATAAACTCATCTCCTGTTTCTACCTCACTCATTCTTCCCTGTCAGTATTCCTAATTTCAGCGGACAGCACAACATCCAGCTGTTCAAGTTACACAGATGGGAATCATCACAGATTCTTCATATTCTTGTTCTCCTCACATCTAAGTAATCAGTAAGTCATGTTGATTCTACTGCTTTTCTCTTAACTCTTTCTCATTCTTATTGACCTAACATAACTTATCCTTCATCTGGAAAACTGCAATAAACTCACCTCTTTCCAACAGAATTCACACCTCTGTTTCAATCCATCCAACCCAATGCAGTCAGAGTAACCTTTCTAATACCGTACAAAAATCTGTGTCATTTGCACTAAAGATTTCTGCACAACTACAGAATCCAGTAAACTCCTTTCTACAGCATATCAATCCCTCATGACCACCTATCTCTTACCAATCCCTTTCTTTATAATGTTATTATCTAGCTCTCTCCTATCCCAGACTTCTACCCAGCCTATTTCGGCTGCCAGAAAGATGTTCCCCCTAACATACCTGCCTGACAAATACATATTCACCCATTAAGTCTCAGTTCCAAATGTCACATCTTCTAAGAAGTTTCCCTAGTCCTCCCAAGCAGACTTAGATGCTCTTTGTTCCTATGCCCTCCCCAAATCCATGCATCTATTAAAGCAACTATACCTGTTTAGATATTCATCTCCCTTATTCTCTGAGCTCAGTAAGAGCAACATAAAGTAATTTTTCATCTTTAAATATTCCATACTTAAACTGCGACCATGAAAATTATATTCATTTACTATTTGCTAAGTGAATAAACAATATTAAAAAATAACTGTTTTTAATGCCGAATAAGCACAGTAGGCATTTAATGTAATTCTATTAATAAATTTCTTTTATTAATGAATTTCTTATACTAAATTACTGAAAGAATTTTTCATTATTAAAAGCGTACACTTCATGAATTTAATAAGACCTGCATGTTGCTAACATTTCATAGAGACAGAAAACTATTTTGCTAATAAATATTTTGTTATGATAGTCAACTAATGGTTCTTGGTTTAATGGTTATTTTATATGGGGGGCAGTGGTAGTTCTAGAACTTTTCCGAAAATATCTTAATTAAATGGTCATAAATTTTAGGGCTCCCCTTTTTCCATGACTCCACATAAGCCACAAGTATTAAAAAAACAAGTTTTAGTTTTCTAAATATATGAAAAATAGTAACTTTTTTAGCCTATTTCAACGTAGGCAATTTTTCCTCTTGAAAATAACTCACTATAGTACTTTAGTATACAAAAGAAAGTTCCTGAGATTAACTCTTTCCTGAATTTCTTATGGTTGACTGATAATTTCTGCTGAATATTTCAAAACAATTCCATCTAAGAAAAAAAAAAACTAACCTCTGGATGAAAAAAGATTTCAGGTCCCAAGAATCTCTCATACCCAACATCAATAGAAAATTCTTTCTTTGAGATAGCATTGATTCCGGTATATTGCTTAATCCACTTTGATCCATCTGTGTCATACTTGTTAAATTCTTTTACTAAATCTGGGCAGACGTAACTATAGCGCTCCTAGGAGAACAAAGAAATGAGTAATTATTTCTTCGTTTTAGGAACAGTAGAAAAGGATGACTTATTTTCAGTAAACTAGAATCAAATGAACAAATATCATAGGAAAATAAAATTAAGAAATTAAGCTGAAGAAAATTGTATGTTAGGACAGTAGTTTATGTTTAGTACAAATGAACAACTCATCTCTCATCTCCTACACGGAATTCCTGGCTTCATATATAAATTTAATAAGACTTGACCAGCTAAAGAGACAACCTCTACTATCTCAAGGTTATTTCATGAAAACGTTCATTAATGTCATTCAACGTTTTATATCGTTCCAATAATTAATGGAGTTTGCATTCTAAAAAGAAAAAAACATAAAATAAATACAGAACTGGAGAATAAATAATAGTTGATATAACCCACAAATTAATATAGACCCTTAATCCTTAATATCTTCCTGGAACAAAACTGAATATAGTCTAAGTAAATGAAAGTAAATGAGCAAAAGAAAAGAGGCTGAAAGTAAAAACTATTCTTTTTTACTCTATCACCTGCAATGCTAAATTGTTACGTATCTGGTTATAAGTCCTAGGTAAAAGTTTCCAACAAAAATGCAATTCAAAAATGTTATGGGTTATAACATTCTTTTTGCAATTTACGGACTCCTGATTCCAAGTTCCATTTTTTTTTAAAAGAAAAACACACATTTCACATATTTTTGCACATCAAGAATTCTAATCCATGACGGATACAAATATTATTACTAATAACTGAAAGATGTAAAAGGAAAGAATATGGAAAACAAAAGACAAACGTCTTTCTCCAAACGCTGGAAATAGGAATTACATGGAAATGGTAATTCTTAAAAGACACTGAGACTGAGCATCCGTATTCTCTACAATAGATTTCAATCCTTCGTGCTTTTGTTATTTTTTTTAAACTCCACAGGGTTCCCAAAGATGCTGAAGCAGTATTCATGTTAATTTTTTACATATTTAATTTCGATGTCACCCATTGGGTGAGTTTTGGCAGCCATTTCATAATTCCTTTACTACTAGGAAGTAGTAAATTCCTTTTCATTCCTAACCTTTGAAGAGTGAAAGAAACCCTATAATCAGACAAAGATAGGCAAATAAAGTTATTTTTGCTGGGGTAGTTTTGCTTTCACATATTGAAAATACATGAGAAACCCAATGAAATTTTTGAAGGTATGTTGGCAAATGATAAATTTAAAAAGCAATGCTAAGTATTTTGACAGTTTACATGAAACACTGATCTAACAAAGACTTACATAACATACAAATTATTAAAACACCTTAAACAGTCTTCAGATTTCTCTTCTATTTGCCATATCACTTGAGCCAAACACCATCTCTATTCTGTAGTGAAATGAAACAATTACATCAAAAAAAATTTTTTTAACAGAAAATTGTTGGGATTAAAATAAAGAATTCAGTGAAGAAATTGAGATACAAGGACTCTGAAGTGAACTAATTATTTTTACTACAGGGAATAATCACAAAAATGTATGCTAAAGTCAGTTGGTACAAATGTTCTTGACTCAAATGTGAAAAGTGGAGACAACCGGCACAGAGTTGATAATCCTACAAAATTTCCTTACAAGAAATACAGAGAAAACATATATATAATTAAGAGTAATAATTTATAACTGGCTGAACAAAAGGGTTTTTTTAAGTACTGTTCTTCACCTGAGTGTTTTTCATGTTAATATTGTAAATTTGACTTTAATTTTGAACTGAATTACACTCTCATCATTACTTTTACCTTTACTGCCTTAGCAGTTTCCAAGGATTGCTCCGGAGGGATTCCTACTTCTCGGTCTCTCAGCAACTGCTGAATAAAATATGTTATATCTCGTCCTGCTATTGGAATGTGCTTAATACAGCTGCCAATCACATACCCTTCAGCCTAGATGGGAAAAAAAAATAAAATAAAAGAGTGGCAAATTTACTTTCAATTATTCAAAACTAATATAACCTAAATAACCATCAAAGATTAATTTCTCAAGTTAGTGTGTTTATATTCCCAAGTATTGCTATTTATCCCAGGAAAATTCTTCCAGTCTTTATTCTTCAACAGTATTCCTCACAATACCGTATTATATAATTTACAATACTGCACAGATATTATGAACAAGAATGGCCAACAATTTAGATTATTCTTTAACTGGTAAGAGTTATTATAACTAAGACTGAAATGACAGAACAGCACAGAAATTATGAATTTCAGAAGTTTTAAATGTTTTGATAGCGGACCAGATAGGAAATTATTTTAAAATCTTTTATAATTTCAGTAAACAATTTAGATAGCGCTGTAGGAAATTTAATCATTAATCCACAAACTCATTTTTCCTAATGAAGTGGATACCAATTTCAAAAGGCTGAGGCATTCTATGCATTATCATAATGCCAAATAATTAAATTCTACACAATGAATTCATAAATTTATTGATATGAGTCGGAAGTACAAAAAAATATGTAATACAATTAAATTTCATTAACAAAGAATATCATCTGGCCATGACAGAGTATTAGGGATTGGATTTATTCTCTCACCTTAAAGAAAAAAACAGGACAAATTAAATGAAATAAACATTTTCAGACACTGAACATGCAGAGTAGGGCAGTGTTCCCAATGAGAAGGGAAAAGAAACAAGATGGAGTGCTATAAACATCCCATCTCACTGCCTAGGAAGAGTTCCCTGGCAGCAATAACAGGAGGGAGAACCCAAGCAGAGTCAGATAGTTTCATTAAGCTGAGGATACAGAATTTAGATTTTAGGGAAGTCAAAATGACTACAGTTTACATGTCAAACTACTAAGGCTGAAAGAGCTGTAATGACACAGAGCTCTGAGATATGAAAAGTAACACCTTAGCTGACTAGTACTCATCACATTCATGTTAGGAAACCATCAAGGCCAGAGGAAAAAACCTCTGGAAAGGTGGGAACAAAACAATCCCCAAAGCTTATGTGTAGCTGAGAATAGTTCATGTTCCCATTAGCCAGAGTATCAAGACCTCAAACACAGGACATTGAGCAGAATCCTCAAAAGAATAGTGCCTCAAGAGTGGGGACAAAGTAGGACCAGACAAAAGACTGTTCTGGACTTGCTCAATAATGTTTAAAAGGAGCCCCTGAAAGGATCAAACTGATTCCTGGTAACCTAACTGTGTCCCAAGGAAAAAAACATCAAAATATTTTTAAAGTCCCCAAATCCAGGACATAACAATGTGAACATACACTACCCAGTGAAAAACTATAAGCAAGCAAGGAGCTGGAAAATACAACCCTTGACTGGGGAAAAAAATCAAAAGAGAAAGAAACAGAAATATCAAAGATAATAGCATTTTAGAAAAAGACATTAGAACAACTACTATATACTCCACATGATCAAGAAGATCAATGGAAACACGAATGACAAAAGGAAGATATAAAAAGATCCAAAAAGAACTTCTATGAAGAAAAATAATATATCTGAAATAAAAAGTATCCTAAATGTGATTATAGCAAACTAAACAATAAAGACAGAAGTGAACTTGAAGACAAAGAAAGAACTATTCAAAACAATACAGGAAAAAAAAAAGATTAGGGAAAAAAAATAAACAGAGCACCAGTAACATGTAAGACAACTTCAAGCAGTCTAAGAGACATGTAATTAGAGTACCCAAAGATAAGGAGGAAAAGAAGGGACAGAAAAAATGTCAAGAAATAATAAAGAACTTTTCTGGTATGATTAAAAAAACTACAAATCTATATAGTTTCAAGAAGTTCAACAAACCCAAACGAGAAGTGGAAAAAAGAAAAAAGGGGGAAAAAAAGAACACATTTAGGTACATCACAATCCTGAAGGCAGCCAGACAAGTAAGAAATATCACAAAGAAACAAGCACAGGAAGGACAGCGGACTTACTTTCAGAAAAAATGTAAGCCAAAAGTCATTAGAACTACCTCTTTAAAATACTGAAAGGAAAAAACTATCAACCTAAAATTCTACACCAAGTAAAAAATCTTTCAAAAATGCAAGCAAAATACTTTTTCAAAGGATGTACGTAAGTTGAAAGAGGTCCCAGTCAGTAGACCAGCACCATAAGATGTACTTAAGGCCGGGGTGCCTGGGTGGTTCAGTTGGTTGAGCATCCAACTCCTGATTTCAGCTCAGGCCATGGTCTCAGCATTGTGGGACTGGTTCTGCAGGGCTCCCCACTTAATGTGAGCCTGCTTGTCCCTCTCCCCCTTAGTCCCTCCTTCCCCTCCACCCCCACACACACATATGCTCTCTAAAATAAATAAATAAAATCTTTAAAAAAAAAAAAAAGGCAACGCCAAGGGCCATCACTCTAGCAGAAAGAAAATGATGCTAGATGGAAATCTGGACCTTCACAAAGGAAACAAGCGCTGGAAATGCTAAGTGCGTAAATATAAAAGAAGTTTATCTTTTTCAAAATCTCTTTTAAAGATGGTGATTTGTTCTCAGCTGACATGTCCTACCCCACCCAAAATTCGTATGTTGTAGTACCATCTCCCAATACCTCACAATGTGATTGTTTTTGGAGATGGGGACTTTAAAGAGGTAATTAAGTTAAAATGAGGTGATTAGAGTACATCCTAATCTGATATGACTTATGTTCTTAAGAGAAGAGATTAGGACACAGACGCACAAGAAGACAATGTGCAGACAAATGGAGAAAATTAGGCCACCTAGATAGAAGACACAGAGAAGCCTCAGAAGAAATCAACCCTGCCAACATCTTGATCTCCAACTTTATTGCCTCCAACTATGAAAAAATTAATTTTCTATTGTTTGAGCCACTAAGTCTGTGGTACTTTATTACAGCAGCCCTAACAAAACTAATATACTACTTAAATGAAACAAATTAATCATGTACTATAAAGTTTGTAACATGGAGAAGTAAAATGAGTAACCATTATAGGGCAGAAGGGAAGTACATTATTGTACACTTCCTATTTATAAAATAGTAGAACATTATCTGTACTTAGATTATAAATTAAAGATGTTTATTATAAACCCTAGAGCAACCACCAAAAAATAAGTAAATGACAACAAAGAAGAATATAACTAATTAAGTCAATAAGGATATAAAGATAAATTACAAAAAAAATACTCCATTAATTCAAAAGAAAGCTAAAAAGAATGAAAAGAGAACAAAACACAGGAGTATCCAATTCTTAATATCCTTATGAAAATTCATTCTTTTTCATGCTGGTAACTTATATTTGAAAATTACCTATTTGAATATTATCAAGATACTAATATCATTGATTAGTTGTGCAGATGTTAAGACTGGGGTCAGATAGAACCAGTCTGAATCCTACCTCCACAACGTACTATTTGGTGATCTTAGGCAATTCATTTATTTGCGCTGTTAATGGGTAAACTGAGGTTTCAATATAACCTACATTACAGATTCTGAGGTTTAAATGAAAATCTTAAGTATCTCTATGTAGCACTAAGAAAGAAAAATATGTTGTCAACTATAAAAAAAAAAAAACATGAAATAATGGCCACATCCCAATTTCCAAAATATTAAAATATACTCCAATGGCAAAATAAAATCTGGTATAGCCATAGAATGAAATATTATTTGGCAGTAATAAGAAATGAAGTACTATACATGTACACCTTGGATAAATCTTGAAAACTTAAGGCTTCATGAAGGAAACCAATCACAAAAGACCACAAAGTGTATGATTCCAGAAAAGGCAAATCTATCAAGACAGAAAGTATATGAGTGGTTGCCGGGGCTAAGGTTATCAGGGGGAGACTGACTGCTAACGGATACAGGGTTTCTTTTTAGAGTAATAAAAATGTTCTAAAATTGACTGTGGTAATGGATGCACTATGTGAGTATACAAAAAACCACGTAAGTATACACGCTAAATGGGTGAACTCTATTGGTGTGTAAATTATATCTCAAGAAAGCTTTTACTAAAAAAAGGGCAATTATTACTAAAACTATTAGGACATTGGGAGGGTAGATTATGACATCTAATCTAAAAGTAGTCACCCTGAGGATGTAATCCTCAACAGAGGTTGCCTGATGCAATAAAAATAGGAATGATTAGTAATGAAGAAATAAGTTCAAAATAATTTCATTTCTTACAGAATATTCAATATAATATAAAAAGTTTAAAAGATAAACTATCTATGGGGCGCCTGGGTGGCGCAGTCGTTAAGCGTCTGCCTTCAGCTCAGGGCGTGATCCCGGCGTTCTGGGATCGAGCCCCACATCAGGCTCCTCTGCTATGAGCCTGCTTCTTCCTCTCCCACTCGCCCTGCTTGTGTTCCCTCTCTCGCTGGCTGTCCTCTCTGTTAAATAAATAAAATCTTTAAAAAAAATAAAAAAAAATAAAAGATAAACTATCTATATACCTATCTAATACTACCAGTATGATTTCAAGTAGTCATTTTGAATGTATTAGGCACAATAAAAACCCTAATTTGTCATTAAAAATTGGAAGCACAAAGGCCTTGGCAGAAAAAACGCCATCTCTGATAAATAATCCAATCTGATGCATTTTTCTTAATATGCTTTACTAAATCCAAACCATAAAACACAATCATAACTTGAGCTTTTATTCAAAAAAATAATTTCTAGGGGCACCTGTATGGCTCAGTCAGTAGTTCTCTTGATCTTTGGGTTGTGAGTTCAAGCCCCACACTGGGCATTGAGCTTAATTTAAATAAATAAATAAGTAAATAAAATTCCCAAAAGTCATTAATGGCCACGTGCTTATAACAAACTGTTATTTAGTTAACCTATGCACCAAACTGAAATCTATTAATTAACGATAAGAGAGACTATCAACTGGCTAACCTATACAACACAGACACATCCAAACCAGAAAACAGAATTCCATGTTTAAGAAAAGAAAGGCACAGGAGCACCTGGATGGCTCAGTTGGTTAAGCATCTACCTTCAGCTCAGGTCCTGATCCCAGGGTCCTGGGACCTTGCCCCCACATCAGGCTCCCTCTCCCTCTGCCTCTTCCCCACCCCACCACCCATGCTCTTGCTCACACTCTAACAAATAATAAAATCTTTAAAAAGGCATAATATATTTCCATTCCAGCTACTCCAACATTTTCTAATTATGAATGAGAAACAATTTCTAATATTTTTAAATCATATTCGAATTACAGTACAAACCTATATAGCAAAAGAAAGATTCTGAAATTTGTTTATAGAATTTTAGTATTAATTTGAGCAAAATACAGCACTAGCTGAACAAATGGCCAAATCAGAGCAAATTTTTCAAATATTTAAAATTTTTTAAAAATGGTATTAATTTCATACCATTTAACTCTTCCAGATTTGTTATCTGATAGGACTATTTGATAATTTTAAAATATCCTTACCACAGGAATGACATGAGTGACACCATCTCCACTGTCTATTACTGTACCGGTCAATGTCCGTTCTCCTACTTGTCTTGAGGTCCAGGATGCAGCTAAGGCAAGAACAGCCTTAGAAAAAAGAAATATGACCGGCAAGAAAATAAAAACAAGCACAAAGAGTTAATAGAAAAAAATACTTCACTGGAGTACTTCAATTTTAAATGTACAGTTGACTCTTGAACACCAGGGTTAGGGGAACAACAAATACCAGGGTTAGGCGCAGTGATCCCTCCAACAAAAGCAGCTGAAAATCCAAGTACAACTTCTGACTCCCCAAAAGCTGAACTACCAAATAGTTTACTGTTGACCAGAAGCAGTATCAATAACATAAACAGTCGATTAACACAGATTTTGAATCTTACAATAAAATAAGTTAGAGAAAAAAATGTTAAGAAAATCTTAAGGAAGACAAACATATTTATTGAAAAAATCTGCATATAAGTGGACCTATACAGTTCAAACCTGTGTTGTTCAAGGGTCAACTATAGTCATCTCTGGCAAGAAAATACACAAAATTAATTACATTATGCAATAAAATTATTCACATCTTACATTTTAAGACAAAGTTACAGGCTTATATACTTTTAGGGGCATAGTTATAAATTTTCCATGTTTTTACAAGGGCCAAAATGGGGAAGACTAACATGAAGTATCACAGTACTAAGACTGCCAGGACTTAAAATTATGTTTATATGGGCTAGCCTGTACACAAACCACAAAGTGTTAAGTAAGGTAAAGAAATACACAATTACCCAATTACCCAATCATCTATGTATGTTATTCCATACATAGATGGCTATAAACAAGTATCTCCATCATAAGATTAGCTCCAAATTTTCTAAGTGCAACAGGCATTTAGGAATATATAACAAGGTATTTAACCACAGAAAAAGCCATTATATACTTTTAAATATTATAATTTAATTAGGAAACAAAGTTGATGAAATTACATTTTTCTATGAAAAAGATTGGCGTGGGCAATAAAGTACAATTCTATTAAGATTACAAATTAAGAAATGAACACAGCTAGTTCATTTTTTAAAAACTGAATTTCACAGAATCCAAGCCTCCAATAAGATATATGGCCAATAATCAAAAACCGAGCTAAACTTTTACCTACTTGCAATATAATAGCTGAACAGGACCTAGAAAGTTATCTAGGCCACCCTCCTATTTTAACACAGGATCATACCTCATAATCATTGCTACCTAAGAGAACTATACAATAGTTACATACTTATTAAGCATTTGTGATATGCTATGCATCACATTCACTACAGGGTTAAAAAACAAGAGGTGAGCTGTGATCCTGAGAGGTGGGAAAGAAGCTATTCCATGAAGATATATTTACAAAGTAAGTTCAATAAAATATTACAGGGATTTATGATACACAGAATACAAAGGAGCACAAAGGGGAAGGTGGTCAAATACACCCAGCAGTAAGTCAATCAAAACAAACTATGAAAAAAGGACACAACAAATGTTTCAAGGATAAATGAAAATGTATATAAAGTTCTTGACCTGGAATAAACATTCAATAAATATTAATACCCTTATTTCTGTCCCATGAAAAGCCTTGAATTATCTAAAGATCATTAACTTCCTTCCTTCAACATTTCTCTTTTGCTGACTAACTCTATTTTCTATGATTCCTAAATTATTGAGTCAGGAGAGAACTATGAAATGCTTTGAGGTCATAAAAAATATATTTTTAAAGAGTGAATTAAACCAGATAAAAATTCAAGAGTCAAGCTTATCTTGACTTGTGAACTTTCTTACCTGCACAGCAATGTACAAGCCTGGAACATTGAAGGACTCAAACATTATTTCAGCAGTATATTCCCTGTTTTCTGGAGTATTCAGTGGAGGTTCAGTCTATGAAATTTAGTAACATTTTAAATAGACAAGATCAGATTATTCTGACAATTTCATAGGCAATTGTTAAACAAGAAATAATTTATGTCAAAAATTTTATTTAAAAATTTTAGTTAAATTTAGAGATACAAAGATAGACACATAGACCAAAGAAAACTATATAAAGAATTCCAACAGATCTATGCATATATGAAAACAATATATTCTACACACAAATAAAGAAACCAAGTTCCTACATTACACCAGTAAACACTGATAAAAGGAGAAAGAGAGAGAGAGAGAGAGAGAGAGAGAGAGAGAGAAGGGAGACCTAGTCAAATCATCTTATAAAAGGGTAATGACAGACCCCCAGGGAGACATACCAATGGTGTTTCTAGTGGCAGAATTCTCACCTATGGAATGTTTTCACTAGGATGTACCGGGTCTGTTTACAACTACAGTAAATAAGCCAAGATTCTACAAATTTATGCCATGCTTCTTGGAAACTGTTATTTTAAGTTATATAACTGCTAAGAGTATTAAAATAGAGATATTTACACAGTTCTCTTCAGTTTATATGACCACAGGCATCATTTAGAAACCTGCAGATTAAGTCTGGGCCAGAACACATTCTAATGAGGCGAGAGAGGAGTGAGGAAACAGTACTTGCAATCCCGGACTCCGTGTTTCCCCTAAGCCTCGTGATTACTTAAATCATTTAAATTATTAAAGCTTGAAACTGGGTAAGACCTCTGATTCTTATGAATCTGATTTGACAATTCTTTTTGTTATCTCAAATATTTAAAATAAAAGGCAAAACTTTCAAACTTCATAAATGCAGAAGAATGATGTTTTTGACCTTGAGGTAAGGATTCCTTAAATTTCAAAAGCACAAATTACAGAGAAACATGAATAAAACTTGAATTCTTTGCAAATTAAATCTTTTTGTTAATTTAAAAAACACTATAAGGTTTTTAAAGAAAATAGTCAACTAGGAGTAGACTTTGTACACATGTAAAACCTTTAACAGCTAAACTACCTGATGTGTTTAAACTTATTTAAAAGAGTTTTAGAACTATGTTCAAGGCTTTGGAGATAATTTAGTGATAGATACATACAAAATTAAGCAAAGTGAAAAAAAACAAGGCAGTTAAATTATAAACTCTAAGAAAAACAGAAGTTCTATATAAAATAAAATATAATCAGAAGACCTCCCAAGGAAAATATACTAATAGCTTATAAGCACATAAAAAAGTGCTAAACATTAGTCATCAGGAAAATGCAAATTAAAACCAAAATGAGAAATCTTACACACCCACCAGAACAGCTAAAATTAAAAAGACTGACACACCAAACATTGGAAAGAATGTAGAGCAACCAGATTGCTAACACATTTTTGGTGGGTGTGCAAAAAGGTACAACTCATTAGAAAAAGTTCTGAAAGTTTCCAATAAAACCAATCATGCACCTACCCTATGACACAGCAGTGCGGTATCTAGGTATTTATGTAAGACAAATGAAAACATGTCCACAAAAAGACTTGTGTAACAATGTTCACAAAAAACAAAATATTCTTAACAGTCAAAAACTAGAAACAGCCCAGGTAATCATCAAGAAAATGGATAGTGAGGCATATTCATACAACAGAATATGATTCAGCAACAAATTATTGGTATATGCAACAATGTAGATGAGTCTCGAAGATTATGCTAAATGAAGTCTTACCAAAGAGCACATCTTGTATAATTCCATTTATATAAAGTTATAGGCAAAACCAATCTGTGATGGGAAAAATCAGAACGGTGGTTGCCTCTATGGCACAGGGGCAGGAATTAATCAGGAAAGGATATCAGAAAACTTTCCAGACTGATAGTAATGTTTTATATCTTGATAAGGGTTTAGGTTACACAGATGTATACATCTGTTAAAACCAGGAAATGGGCAAACTGTATCATGCATCCTGTAAGACAAAGCCATCTCACCACTTGTTTTTGTAAATACAATTTTACTGGAACACATTTAGGTATCATCTAAGGCTGCTTTCCTGCTACAACAGCAGAGCTGAGTAGCTGCAGAGACCAGATGGTGCTCAAAGCCAAAAATATATGCTATCTGAACCTTCAGATAAAGTCTACCAAAGCCTGGTCAATACCCACAGAATGGCAGAGTTAAGGTTTATACATTTTATAGCATGTGAATTTTATATACATAAAAGAATTATAAGCAAATAATGAACTCTAGTTGATGATATGCATGCTAATGTATTTAGGGGTGAAACTAGTCCATCTGCAACTCTTTCTGAAATAATTAAAAACATAAGATGAAGTGATGGATAACCTGATATCATAAAGCAATTATAATAAAATTAATACTTGAGTCTAGGTTGTGTACATGTGGGTGTTTATTGTAAAGTTCTTTTAACTTTATGTTTATGGTCTACCCAAAAACAATATTCACAAATTACAATAAAATATAAAATATGGATTTCATATAACTATACTGTAGGGTGGGGGAGAAGACAGGGATTATGATTTAGAGAAGGAGGGTAAAAGAAACAAAACCCTCATCTTTCCTACTTAGGAAGTCAGGAGGTAGTGTCTAATATTTAAATAAACAAACAAGAAATAGAAAACATGTTTAAATTTATGAGGTAACTATCACAAAAAGCTCTTTAAAAATTTAAAGTGTTTGTCTCTAGATAATATGAATCAAAGGCTGGGAAAGGTGAGGAAGGAGAGTGTTATTTTTTTGTTTTAAATCTTTATAGCAGTTGGTTTTTGTAAGCTATAAACATGCATTGCTTTGATAAAAATAAGAAAAATTCAAAAATTATATTTTTTGTACTGTACTTTTGTTGCCAAGAATTACTAGTGAAATAATAATCAGACCAGTTATAAAAAAAAAAAAGCAAAGTGCCACATTTCCAACTTTTTTGAACCTTACTGTTCCTATCATAAAGATTACATATTAATTATGAAAAGAACTTTCTAAGTGCCTAAACCTTGGTGCTTCAATATATTACAACTCTACTGAAACCCAGAACTGGACAATCTTAAAGATGACACAGCATTGTAACAAAGTCTTTTAGACATAGGACAATTTAATAAACCATAAAGTATGCCCTAGTGAGTACAGATGTGATGAAAACGTTCTCATTAAGTTTCTTCAAAAATGTCCTTGGTGAAACTATAATTTGTACTTACCAAAAGAAAATAATGGTCTTCTGGTTCTGCCCTTAAATATTTAAAGATCACTTGTTCCATAAACCTTTCCATCAAGTCCCAATCTTCAACTATACCATGGCGAATTGGCCACTATTAAAACAAAACACAAAACACAAATGAAATCTTATTAATGTCAAAAGTAAATAAAACTACCAAAAAAGGAGAATATTAAATCAGGACACCATTTTTCAGGTGTGATTTAATGATACTGTGGATCATCCTTAGGAGATGCATACTTTATTTAGAGATCAATGAAATTATTCCCACAACATATTTTCAGGTGGTTCAATTAAAATGCATAATGTAAATATTAGGAAGAGAATCATCAGAGCAATCCTGTCACAGACAAATCGAGAAGGATGAAGATTAATATATACAATGGGATTTAACAAAGAGCTTAATAATAATCTGCGCTCGAAGAATCTGAAACTAAATAAGAAGTTTGAGGGTTTTTTTTTTATGATTTTATTTATTTGAGAGAGAGGGAGAGAGCACTAGAGTGAGCAGGGGGAATGGGAGAGAGGGAGAGAAGAGAATTTCAAGCAGACTCCCCACTGAACCCAACCTCAGGACCCTGAGATCATAAACTAAGCAGAAATCAAGAACGGACGCTTAACCGACTGAGCCACCTGGGCACCCCAAGAAGTTTGGTTTTAAAAGAAAGAGGAAAACAACAGCTAAAAGGCTGAGGAAAAAGAATAGGAGTAAAGACTGAGAGAAGTTTTATTGTTTTGGTTTGTTTGTAGCATTTGGAAGACTTAAAAATGTGTTTAAGAGAACAGAATCAGTGCAGAAAAACTCTGGCGTCTTAGCTCACTGACTTCACCACCTTCAAGGATTTCTTTTCCATTTTGGCCGCAGTTTGGTCTTAGTATCACTATCTTATCTCTAAATTCCTGAAATCCAAATACATCCCTCTCTGATCACAACCTCTTCTCCTCCTACCACACTCTAGCAGCCCACTATACTCCTGATCACAATTAGACTTGCAGTCCACTGGCTCTTGTAATTATTCCCTAACCATCAAACCTGCCCAAACACACACAAACACAAACACGAAGTTTAGATTTTATGCTCCATCACTTTGACTATAAAAACCCAACCTAGCATGACCCTTCACTAAACTTGTCTATACCCAGAATGCTGATTATACTGAAGACACATACATAACTAGGCGGATAAAACTAAGAACTCATAATTGCTGTTCTCAAGTGAACCTAACTTTGCATGGCAAGTCTTCGTTTCCCTACTCTGCTCATCTTCACTCTTCATGATGATAATTTTAAATGTTCTCCCTATCACTCATATTTCACCTTCTCCCCCGACCCCTTGGGCAGCAGAGATGATGTCATTATGTATTTCACAGAGAAAGCAGAGGCCAACAGTCAGGAATCCAATCTCCCTTCACCAAATCTATAAAACTGATTCCATACTTACCCGTTTCACCTTTTTGTAATGTAAGAGACCCCACACACACATATCAATTAGATCATCTGTGCTCTGGATCCCATTCCTCTACCTTTCTCAGAGACCTCGACTGGACTCCATCTTTCCTGTTACTTAAATCTAATGGCTCCTTCACATTAGCATTTAAACATCTCTTCCATCTTAACCTCACAACTTGTCTATTCATGTCTACTTAACTATCTCTGCCTCCCAATCACAGCCGAACCTCATTGAATATTACTGTCATTTTTTCCTGGCCTAACATTCATAATCCAACCTACTTGAACCCAGCCTCACTGGGCTGTCACTCTTCTAAAACTATTCTTATTAAGGTTACAAATGACATCCTTATAGCTAAAGACAGTAAATAATATATGGGCTCTAACTTACTTGATAGATTAGCAGCATTCCACACTGTTTACATTCCTTCCTGTCTAGCCCTGTCTCTCTAACCACGGATTCTCAGTCTCCTTTGTAGGCTTTTCCTCTTCTATCCAAATCTAAATGGTAGATTGAACAGGCTCCATCTTGGGCCTCTTCCCAAGTACACTCCCCTAAATAATTTCATCCTTTCTAGAGGTTAATTGCTACCTTCCAAATATTTGTCTCCAGCTGTCTTGTTTAGGAGTTCCAAGAGCCACATTATTTCACTGCCTAACAATGTATAAGATGTCTCTCAGGTACCTCAAACACAATATTCAAAACTAAACATGTCTCTAGATGTGACAATGTGGAGGTAAAAGAAAGCCACTCACATTGACGGCTCTGAGATCTACTGAGTATGGAAAAAATACTGCTCATTTGGGTGAAAATTTTCCTCTCAGGATTTAAAAAAAAAAAAAAAAAGAGTTAAAGCGATATTGGGAAAAGCCATAGGGAAAAAAGAAATTTCTATGGTGAAGAGGTTGAGGATATTAGGCCTATAACTGAGTAAAATTCCAGATGGCACAATCACTGGACTAATTTTTTTTTTAAAGATTTTATTTATTCATTTGTAAGAGAAAGAGAGAGAGCGAGAGCGTGCACAAGCAGGGGGAGAAACAGGCAGAGGGAGAAGCAGGCTCCCACGGAGCAAGGAGCCCGATGCAGGACTCAATCCCAGGACCCTGGGCTCATGACCTGAGCCGAAGGCAGATGCTTAACCAACTGAGCCACCCAGGCATCCTGAACAAACTAATTTTTAAAAGAAAATATTATTTTTACAAATCATAAAAATGTACCTTTGTTGCATACGTAGGTTTTTCTATTGCTTCATCACCAATAAAGAAGTCTAGGTCATCAACACCTTTCATCACCCTCCTTTGAGCTTGATCACCCACTTTTGCGGACTCCTTAATAGCAATACCTTAAAAATAAAAGTTATTTATACATGTCAAAGTTTGCTTTTTTCAAGTGAGACAGAATTTTAACTTATATTTCTTCCATTATAAAGTATTATACAAAATATGATCTAACACAATTAAACTGTTAAAGCACAGAGGTCATTTAAGAAATTGATGACAAAATTCATTTAACACAATGAAACCTCAACTTCCATTTAGAGACAAGGCCTCAAGTGTAAAAAGCCAAAAAAAGCACTGCTGTGGGAATGTTTCAGTTGTATTTTTTTAAACTATGTAAGATCTATTTCAATTTGAGTAAAATTATAATCCCACCAAAGTCAATATATGCTTGATGGACAATCAGAAAGAAAAAACTGAAAAATGCTAACAAATGAAAATAGGAAAATTGCCAGGGGAATTTTTTAAAAAAAAAAACCTTTCTTCCTACTTGGACTATTATAGACTGGCAATTTAAAAATAACATTGGCATAGGGTTCTGTTAAACTTTAGTCACACATACAAAGGGAAATTTCAAATCATTTAGGTAAAACTCACAATAATCCCCTCAAATAATTTCAGAAATCCAGCACACAGTACTTGACTTAAAACTTGTTATATATTTTTTAAGTATGTTATACATTTCTGAATCTGTCAAGTTAAGCAGTCATTCAAAATAATTATCTGCATGCACTTAAATGTTACACTTGCATTTATAATCAATTATATCCTTAATAAGACGGGTAGAAAATACTGAAGGAATGACATTCTAAATCCAGTCTACTCCTTCAAAATGTTAGAAAGCTTCTCTAGTAATTTATTTATAATGTACACAGACATCCAGATGGCTCACTATAAGTTTCCTGAAAAACAAAGATGTCTGCAAATAACCATGAATCATATAAACAGGCTTTCCAGATTAATACCCATGCTCATCAGTGGCAATTAACCATATCTGCTGATTATAAACACTGGACTTGCAGCATTAAAATTGGGTGAAAAAAACTCCAAAATCAAAAACCTCCTTTCAACAGGAAGATGGGTTTTTAACAAGCTGCAACGTCTCATAAGAAAGACAATGAAAACTAAAAGTGCATAGTTTGGCAAAGAGATGAAAATAGAGACAGACTAGATACAATGGTGATAAAATCCTAAGGTTCAAAAGATCAAGATTATATAGGTCTCCAACAAAGACAACACAGCCACTTAAGAACATAAAACATCAGTAATCTCATGAAAAAAATGTTTAATCACAGCATAACACCTGATAAAAAATTATAAATTATGAAATAACAAAATTGGTATTTTATGGGTTGAACTGTCTTCCCAAAAGGTATGCTGCAGTCCAAACTGCCAGTACCTCAGAATGTGACCTTATGTGGAAAAAGGGTCTTCTGAGTTAAAATGAGATTATTAGGGTGGGCCCTAATCCATTATGACTGCTGTCCTTTAAAAAAAAAGAAATTTGGACTCAGCCACACACAGAATACAATGTGAAGACAGGGAGAAGACAGCCGTGTGACTGGAGTGATGCATACACAAGCAAGGTAACACCAAGCACTGTCAGCAAACGCGGGAAGCTAGAAGAGGCAAGGAGGGTTTCTCCCCTGGAGCTGTCAGCAAGATTATGGCCCTACTGACACCCCGATTTTGGACTTCTAGCCTCCAGAACTGTAAGTTTCTAATGTTTTAAGCCACCCAGTTTTTGGTCTTTGTTATGGTGGCCTTAGGAAACTAATATAAACATACACAAGCCTCTAACACTAAACTCAAACATAACCAAAGTCAAGTACAGATCCACAAAAGTACTTCCATATTAGTCAGGAAAAAAGCTACTATTTGTCATCAAATTCTTAAAATAAACAACAATCAATATATTGATATATAAATGTGGGGGAAAAGTTTAAAAAAAAAAAAACCTGTCCTTCCGAGTAGATAACAAACATGCATAAATAAAACATAAGGAAAAGACAATAGTACCACCAAACTAAGACCACTATAGTCACGTGAATGAGCTATTTCATCAATGTCACCTAAAATCCATATTATGTATTAAAGAATTAGGTTTAGGTAGCAGCCTAATTTTTTTTTGCTTTTTTTAAATTGAAGTATAATCAACATAAAATGTCATATTAGTTTCAGGTATGTAACATACTCACTGAACAATTCTATTCATTACTCAACACTCACCATGGTTAAGTATAGTCACCATCTGTCACCATACAACACTACTACAGTATTATTGACTATATTCCCTATGCTGTACTTTTCATCTCCATGACTTACTTATTTTATAACTGGAAGTTTGTACCCCTTGGTAGTAGCCTAAGTTCTTACACAATCAATTCGTAGTTAAGTATCCAAAAGTATATCACAAGTACAAAGTTCAAACAGGTTACTGGAGAATTAAAATTAAAAAAATAAAATACATATACATATGTATATATATATATGTATGTATGTGTATATATAAGCTCCCCTTTTAAATACAATTTTGACAACTCATTTCCCATATTTCACGTTTAATTTTGTCCTTGCTACATTAATTACAAAACCACTGACCTATTCACATCCAATGAGTGCCCATGTGAAACTAAACATTTGCAGTTTCTGACAAGCCCAATAATTTCTACCTTGTTCTCAACTTCATTGATTTGAAACCTAAGCTTTTTTCACTATCCTACATGTTTACTTTTCCATTTCCTTATTTTCATAAATTAAGAAGAATACAATACATGAAAACATTCAGTCACATAAACTCCTGTGTAAAACTGGTGACACTCTAGGAGTCAATATCACCAAGCAATGGCTCCAAAGGTTTTTTCATCTGATACATTCAAGTCTTCATATGGCAGCAGGACAAGTACATCAGAGGTATAACTATACAATATACAAAAGGTAAACTGTTGGAAAGTCAAAAGTACAAAAGTATGTCCATCAAGAACCAGATACATAATTCATACTAACAAATGAGAACGCTAACAAACCAAGTGTGAGAGTATTTTTTAAAAACTGCTAAGAGACAAACACTACTGAAAACTGATGGCCAGGCTGGACAAAACAAAACAATGTAATTATGGTTATAAGACATTAAAAAACAGCTGAAGTCAACATCTCTAAAAATGAGATGCCATCCTTATTTTGAAATGTGGTCTCTCATCAGGGATGTCAATAAGCCCAGGCCTGGCAAATGGTAATCATGTTCATCACACACCAAAGAATAGTCTCTATATGTATGTGATGGAGGATGCACTACTTAATATTTACATCCACGTGCTATCAACAGCAATAACTTCAAAGCAAAAAATTGTTTAATTATCAGCTCATTTATTTTTAAATTTTTAAAAAGAGACATTTGGTAGATTTGGTAAACGAAGAACTAAACAGCTAAAATGAATGGTGAGAGGCATGGAAATGAGGTCACACAGAGCAAACCATGTTTCTAAAGGACTAAATCTTAGTGTCAGAAACAATTATCTTTTACTTTAACTATTACAAAAAAGATCTTTAAATCAGCTTATTTGTGACTTAAAAGAATACTTACAGGAAGGGATGATAAACTGTGGTTCTGTGTTTCCAGCATATCCTAGTTTTGTATACCTGCAAAACAAAAAGGAAAATTATAAGGATTTCACTAATATCTTAGTGATTATAATTTATTTCTCAGATTTCCATTTGTTATGAAGTGAGATTCCACTATGGGTAAATATACAAAATTCTACAGCTTCAATGCATTTAAACATCCCTACTTTCCAAAGCTATACCAAAATTATACCCACAGCTTTTAACAAGAAATTCTACTTCTACAAACTGATCCTACAGGGATATTCATACATACGTGAAATAACATATAACAAGACCATTAGCTATAATCTTGCTTATAACAGCAAGAGACTGAAAATAACTTAAACATGAAATTAGAAACTAGTTAAATATGCTAAATGTATACTCTTAGGTTATGCAGCTACTAAAAAAGATTGAAGAATCTTTTTATGGACTAATATGGAACAATCTCCAAAATGTATTGTTAACTGAACAAAGCAATGGACAGAACAATGTTTTAAGTATACTGTATTTGTACAAAAGTAAGGGAGAGTGGTAAGAACATATAAAATACATCTGACTGTACAGGAATAGAATATCTCTTGAAGAATATAAAGCAGTCACTAATTTTGCTGGTCTCCAGGGAAGGAACTGGGTAGGTGACAGGCAGGAGTGACAAAGAGAATTTTTATTGCATATTTTTCATACCATTTGAATGCATTATTATTCAAAATAACTGTAATTTTTAAATGTTTTGCCACAGTGGATTCAGCCTATAATCTTACAATAGAAAAATAATGACGATCATGATTAGGAACTATAAAAGCTGAGCTTTGATAAGCTGCATGCTGTGAGCTACACAGGAGATAGCTGGATTTTTTTCTGTGGCTATGCATTAAAACCTATTAACTATGAGCAGGCTTTAAAGAGAAAGTAACAACATTTTATATTATTCCATATTCAAACTCACTGCTAAAGAGCAGGGAGGTAAATTGCTGTGAAATTCTTGGATTCTAAGAATATCTGCAGAATTTTTTTTTTCTAATATAAGAAGGAGGGAAAAAAGCTCTCTTTGAGGGATATTTTAGTCCCAAAACTAAGTTCAAGAACTAAGAGTGCCAAATATGCTAAATCACTAAAAATAAGTAGAAAACATAAACTGATCCAAATGGGATATGCTCTGACTAAACCTCTTCCAAGATTCTCCACTGTCCACATTTAAAAAATCAACAATAAAACTTCTTTGCAAGGCATACAAAAAAGCTCCTTTAACATCTGGCTCTTGACCACCTTTCCCAGCAGCCCTGACACACTACACCAGTCTCCCAAGCCATAAAATTGCTAACAGTTTCTGGACAGACCAACTCATTTCATGCCACCGAGCCACTGTTAATACTGTTCCAACTACAGAAGATGCTCCCCTTTCAACACTGAATGCAGCTGCTAAACTCTTATCCATCCTACAAAACTTAAGTATCACTGCCTCTATATGAAAACTTTTCTAAACTCCAACAGTATACTTTGCCCCTACAGTAGACAAATGGAACGGACTTATTTATGTCTTATCACAATACTTACAAAATAAGACAGTCTAAAACTGTCTGAGCCACAACACCCTAACACTACTCTCTTAACACTTAGTGAAAGGATTAATACCTAATTATTCCTTTATCTAATCCCTCCACTTTTTATTTTGCCATTGATCACCACAGCAGTTCAAGTCATTATACACAATACCGTAGCAGAACAGAATACCTTAATTCCAATTCTATGAACCCTACAAATAGAATAATCTCCTTAAAAATCACTGCCTAACTCAAAAAATCTTCAAATGAAGCTCTACTGTCTACAAAATTAGGTACAAACTTGTTCTCACTTCTATAAAATGATTCACTGTAATTCCTAAAGTCCCTTTCAGATTAAAAAAAAAAATTACATGATTCTGATTCCTTCAGCTGAGTATTACAGTACTTCACAATAAGCCACAATTAAACTTTTTACGTGTCTCCCATCATTTGCTTCCGTGAACTCAGCTCAAAATACACTGTACTTGTTACTATTTTCCCCTACATGACTTGCAATTTCCCCATCACGTGTTATCTGGGCTTACTTTGCACCCTCTCAAAATGCTCCCACCACAACCTAGGACGCCTTCATGAAGTCCTTCCTGATCATTTTAACTATCATTATTCAATAAACTCTATTTCAATAACCACTCACTATACAAAGCCTATATTGTTATTTTCATATGCATAAATACCATCTCCCAAATATGGCAGTAAGATATTTGAAGTAGAAACCATATTACAGTACAAATTCCCTTAAGGAAATCTCCATTTATCAAGTTCACCAGATTATTCAATATTTCATCCATGGTCAAAATCAAATTCCCTAGGCTGAGCATATTTAGCAATAAATTACTTTCAGAACAAACACAAGAAGAATCAATGAACATAACACAGAACAGTCAATACATAATCAAAATAAATGTGCTCTTCCCCAAAAGACAAAAATAGCTACCTATAGCGTATCAACTATATGGATATACCACAACATTTAATCATTTCTACTACATTTAAAACACCATAGCCAAATAACTTGACATTGGACTTAGCAATGATTTCTTGAATGTGATGCTAAAAGCACAGGCAATAACAACAAAAAAATAAATTAGACATCATCAAAATTTGTAACTTTTCTGCACCCCAGGACACCATCAACAGAGTGCAAAGGCACTCACACAATGTAAGAAAACACCTGCAAATCATATACACACACAGTTTCCAACTTAGAATGATCCACCTCAAAATTTTTTGACTGTATTACAACGGTGCAAAAGTGATACGCACTCAGGAGAAACTGTACTTTGAATTTTTAATGTTGATCTTTTCCTGGGCTAGCAATATGCAGTATGATTCATCTGGTGATGCTGGGCAACAGTGGTAAGCCTCAGCTCGCAGTCAGCCATGTGATCATAATAAACAACCAATAAACTTATAATCACTCTGGACCAATACAACATTCTGTTTTTTACTTGCAGTACAGTAGTCAATAAATTACATATTACCTTATTATAAAATAGACTTTCTATTAGATGATTTTGTCCAAATGTAGACTAATGTAAGTTTTTGAGCATATTTAAAGTAGGCTAGGCTAAGCTATGATGTTTGCTACGTTAGATGTATTAAATACATTCTCGACGTAGGATATTTCCAACTTACAATGGGTTTCTCCAGATGTGAACTCATTGTTAAGTGGAGGAAGATCTTTATCTGATAAAGAGTTAATATCCAGAATATATAAGTACTCCTACAACTCAACCACAAAATAAACAAACAATACAATTAAAAAATGAGCAAAGCACTTGAATAGATATTTCTCCAAAAAAGAGATATACAAAAAGCCAATACACACATGAAAAGATGCACAACATCATTAATAACTAAGGAAATGTAAATCAAAACCAAATTAAATGCCAGTTCATACCCATTAGATTGGCTATTACAGAAAGGAAGGGAGGGAGGGGAAAAGAAAAGAACAGAGGAAAAGAAAAGAAATGAGGAAAAGAACAAATGTTGGTGAGACTGTGGAAACCCTGGAACCCTTGCACATTCCTGGTAGTAAGGTAGATGGTACAGCTGCTGTGGAAAACAAAAGGACAGTTCTTCACAGAATTACCATAGGATCCAGCAATGCCATTTCTGGGTATATACCCAAAAGAAAAAGCAGGGGCTTGAAGACCAATGTTCACAGCAATATTATGCATATAAGCCAAATGGTGGAAGCAACTTAAGTGTCCACTGTCAGGTGAAAGGATAAACTGTGGTAAATACAAACAGTAGAATATTAGCCTTAAAAAGGAAGGAAATCCTGACACATGCTACAATATGGATGAACCCTGAGAACATCATGCTAAGTGAAATAAGCCAATCACAAAAAGTCAAATATTGTATGATTCCACTTACATGAGGTACCTAGAGTGTCAAATTTATAGACAGAAAGTAGAACATACCAGTCAGTTTGGAGGTTCCAGTCTGAGAAGACGAAAAAGTTCTTACCATGGAGGTGATAGTTGCACAACTGAATATACTCAGTGTCGCTAAACTGTACACTTAACAATGTTCTGATGTTGTGTATATTTTACCACAATTTCAAAAAAAACCTAAACTTTGTAGCTATCTGGAAAAAAATTAAATTGGGTACATACCATACCATACATGCTGAAGTAATATAAGTCTAAATGGATCAAAGATTAAAAGGAAAGAAAAATTAAACCGTAAGTTTTAAAATACAGGATAATTTCTTTATAACCCTGGAGTAGAAGACGCTTTCCAACTATAATTCAAAATCCAGACACTAAAAAAGATTGGTATTTCAACTATGTAAAAATTAAAAACTTCTTCACAAAACATACCAAAAGTAGCCAGAAGAAAAATGACCAACAGAGAAAAACTGTACTCAAAAACAAAAAATTAATCTCCTTAATATGTATAGGATACCCAGAAAAGGGAGAGGGGGAAATGAAAAGGAAAGGAGGAAAGAAAGGATAGAGGAAAGGCAAAAGACAGTAGCCATTTAAAGAAAAAGAAATAGAAATGGCTATAAATGAAAAGGGGCTCAACTCCTTAGGGTTAAAAAAAATGCAGATTAAAAGTACACTGAGGTAACGTTAATACATTCAAAGTTGGAATGCAAAAATGATACAGTTATTTTGGAAAACACCTAAACATTCATTCACTTACCATATAACCCACCAATTCTACTTCTAGTACATACCCCCCCAAAATAAAAACATATGTCTACATAAAGACATGTACACATTTGTTCAAAACAACATTATTCATAATGTCCCAAAACTGTAAGCAAAACATATGTTCTTCAATAAGAAAATAAACAAACAAGGGTGGTATCTTCATATAAACCAAAATTACTCCACACATGAAAAATTTAAAAATGTAACCCATTCTCCAAGGAAAAGTATTCAACAGAAGACAAAACGACCCAAATGTTGGAATTACCAGATAAAGACTGGAAAGAAGCTATAACTATCATAATGAAATAAAGAAAAGTGCACTTGTAATGACCAGTAACATAGTAAACATCACCAGAAACTCTAAAACTACATAAAGAACAAATGAAATTCTAGAACTGAACAATGCAATACCAGATATACAAAAATCACCAGATGAGCTAAACAACAGAACATAGATAACAGAGGAAATACTCAGTGAACCTGAAGGCAAATCAGCAGAAATTATCTAATCTGAAAAAGAGAGGGAGGAAAAATTAAAAGAAGAAACATGAAGAAAAAAGAGTAGAGCCTCAGAAACTTGGGAGACAATATGAAAAAGGTGATATACTGAAGTCCCAGACAGAGAAGACACAGGTTAAAACACTTTTTGAAGGAATAAATGACAGAAAACTTCACCAATTTAGTGAAAGACAGCAATTTATAGATCTAAAAGGCTCAAGAAAACCAGAGCAGAATAAATACAAAGAAACCATACTTAGGCACATCATAGTCAAACTAAAAATCAAAGATAAAGAAAAAATACTGAAAGCAGCTGGAGGAAAAAGGCCCATTAACAGGAAACAAAAATCAAATTACTACCACCTTATGAGAAACTATTAGGCCCAGAAGACAGTGGAATAACATTTTTAAAGTCTGAAGACGGCAGGAAAACAGTCAACCCAAAAATCTATAGGAACCAAAATATCCTTCAAAAATGAAAATGAAATGAAGACATTTTCAAATAAAACAAACACTGCCTTTGATCAAACCTGGACTAAAGAAAGTTCTTCACGCTGAAGGAAAATGATACCAGTGGGACAGTGAGGCATTAATAAAGAACATCAGAAACAGTAAACAGGTAAATGTAAAAGACTATTTTTTACACTCAGTTTTTTGAACATACTTATAACTAAAGCAAAAGTCATATTATCTTGTGGGGTTATACTGTACATAGAAGTAATATCTGTAACAACTACAGCATAAAAGGACAGTGGGAAGCACAGGCACGGGAAGCAGCAGGCAGGGGAGTTAAGAGACTTCCTGAGATGCAAGGTCTCTACTCTTTGCATGAAGTTTTAAATTAACTCTAGCGAAACAGTAAGTAGCAACTTTTCTTAAAGATGTATATTATAGCCCCTAATTTAATCACTAAAAAAATGCCAAGAGGTATAGTTAAAAAGCCAAAGGTAAATTAAAATGGAATTTCAAAAAATATTCAAATAATTCAAAAGAAGGAAAGAGGAGGGGCGCCTGGGTGGCACAGCGGTTAAGCGCCTGCCTTCGGCTCAGGGCGTGATCCCAGCGTTACTGGATCGAGCCCCACATCAGGCTCCTCCGCTATGAGCCTGCTTCTTCCTCTCCCGCTCCCCCTGCTTGTGTTCCCTCTCTCGCTGGCTGTCTCTATCTCTGTCAAATAAATAAATAAAATCTTTAAAAAAAAAAAAAACAAAAGAAGGAAAGAGGAAAGAACAACAAACAAGGACAACAAATTTTTTAAAATAAACAGTATACCTAAGTTCAACCATATCCATTATTACATTAAAAGAGACAAAACTCTCCAATTAAAAGAGTACATTTAAAAATAATAATAATAAAGCAAGCTCCAACTATACGTTGTCTGCATGACAGGCACGTTAAATATAAAGATGGAGAATGAAAAAAGATGGATGGAAGGCAAAAAGCAAGCCTAAGATACCTGGAGTGGCTATATTGATATCAAATAAAACTACTCTTTAAGAAAAAGGGTAAATACTAGAGATACAGTAATTTTATAACAATAAAAGGATAAATTCATCAAGACATAACAGTCTTAAATGTATATGTGCCTATTAACATAAGTTTCAACATACTTCAAGTGTATCATAATTAAATGCTGAGGTAATTCAACTCTTAGAGTAGGAATTTTTGCCACCTATCTCTCGGTTAATGGATAAAATGATAGACACACACACACCCAAAATCAGTAAAAGCATAGAGGATCAACATTAATAACCACTTTGATCTAACTGATATTTACAGAATATACTCAAGAAATGCAGAATATGAATTCTTACTAAGTAACACATGGTACATTCATTTGGACCATGAATGGGCAAACTATGGCCCCAAAAAATTCTGCCTGTGCTCTGTTTTGGTATCACTAGTGATTTTAAAATGGTTTTTACTTCTTTCTTTCTTTCTTTCTTTCTTTTTTTTTTTTTGCATTTTGGGAGAAGGAAGAGAAAAGAGAGGAGAGGAAAGCAGCAGCAGAGACCATGCCTGGCCCGTTAGCCTAAAACAAAGACCATATGTGGCCCACAAAGCCTAAAATATTTTGGTCTTTTACAGAGAAGTCTGCCAATCTCTGACCTAGACCTTTTGCTAAGCCATAAACCAATTCTCAATAAATGTAAAACATTAAAATCATAAATACAATTTCTCTGAATAAAAAGGAATTAAGTTAGAAACCGACAGTAATAAGATACCTAAATAAACCCCCAAACATTTGGAAATTAAACACTTCTCTATAATCCATGACTCAAAGAAAAAGTTGCAAGGGAAATTATTTCAAGTTGATTAACAGTGAAAATAAAAGTTTTAACATCAAAGTGTGTGGGATGCAGCTAAAACAGTGCTTAAAAGGGAAATTCCAACTTTCAGTGCTTATGTTGGAAAAAACTGAAAGGCCTAAAATCAGTGACCTAGATTTCTGAAAAAGTTAGAAAAAAGGAAAGTAAAGTAAACCCAAAATAAATAGAAATAAACAATAAACAGGATGGCAGAAATCAGGTTAATAAGAAAGAAATAGAGAAAATCAACAAGAAAAAGATGGTACCATGAAAAAGATAGGCTGATCAAGAAAAAAAGAGTACGGAAATTGCCAACAAAAGGAGTGGAAAGCTGGTTAACACTACAGATCATATAGACATGAAAATGATAAAAAAAAAATTATAACAACAATACCATCACATTGAACTCAAGATGTAATGGACAAATTCCTTCAAAGATACAATTTACCAAAATCAACACAAGATGAAACAAAAAATCTATCTGAATAAGCCCAAACTTATTAAAGAAATTATCAGTAACCTTCCCAAAAAGCAAACTGCAGGTTTCACTGGTAAATTCTATCACTCATTTAAGGAAGAAGTAACAATCATTTTACATTAAGCTCTTTCAGAAAACAGAAGAAAAATCTCAAGCCTTCCATGAGGACAGCATAATTCTAATACCAAAATCAGAAAGATTATTTCAAATAAAGAAAATGGCAGGTCAATATCCATCAAGAATACAGATGCAAAAATCCTTAACAAAAGAAATACAACAATATGCAAAAAGGGTATATATACACCATAACTAAGTGAGCCTTAGCCCAAGAATCCAAGCTTGGTTTAACTGGAAAAATCAAGCCCCCACTTTTTTAGAACATTTCAATTAATTTCACTAATTTGAAGACCACTCCTCAACATGCTATGGTCTGATGTCTACTTCCTCCCAGACTCCTCTAAATACCCACTTCACTTTCATAACCCTCAACCCCCTGCGAAACACACTGTTATATCTAAAGTAGATAGAATTAATCTTATAAAGTCTTGATAATTATAGTTAGGAACAGAACACATAAATCCTAGCACTTACACAACACAATGCTCATCCTTCTTTCCATTGTTGTTT
The DNA here is from genome assembly GCF_017311325.1 of Ursus maritimus. NCBI lineage: Eukaryota > Metazoa > Chordata > Mammalia > Carnivora > Ursidae > Ursus > Ursus maritimus. Next base: position 93,951,818 of record NW_024423343.1, on the reverse strand, counting down.
TTGTTTCATTTCACCCTAATCCTTCACTTCCTCGAGGGGTCCTTTTCAAATCATCCATTTTCATCATTCCTTTTGGACACATTCAATTTTCACAGTATGATTCTTAAGCAAAATTAGTAGAGCCCTAATGCCTTCCAACTTGCCATTCTTTAATAAATGGTGCGTACTTATGTGTGTTCACCTGTGTGTACTTTTATTATTGCTTAAAGTACACTTTGTTACCTCGCACTTGTTACCTTGCACTATCTTAAGAATATTTTCAAACCTAGTCCTTTTTTAATGTCAATTCTAAACAGGGAAATTACATTTTGTAAATACCCTGAAATTTCAAAGATACTTTCATGTGGTATCTTTTTGATGTCAATTGTAAACAAATTTACATTTACATGCAGAGTAGAAATAAAATTACACATCAAGAACAGTTCTATTACAGAATGCTAGAATATGCATACGTTTTTTCTTTTGGAACTCTACAAAAGAAACAGTAAATTGTGATTGTCTTCAGACAGCAGGACGGAGAGAAGGGAGAATTACGTTTTCTAAATTTACACTATTCTGTCTTAAATGATCTAACCGTACACATACGTTACTTTTTTAAGTAAAAGAACTTTTGAACTGATAACATTTGCCCATCATTAAAATTTTAGTAATACTGAAAAAATACTAATGTTAAGTTTCCCAACAATGCCTATAACCCCTAGCCACCCAGTTGCCCTCCCAAGAATAAATCACTTACAAATCCCAGAGATAATTCATGCATGAACTTGCATATGTATTACTTTGATTTAAAACATGTCACTGGGTTATCTGGACAGTCAAATTACAAATCCACTTTATTTCTATATACGTTCCTGTATTTAAAAAGAAAGTGTCATTTTCTAAATGGTTTTTTAAAAAAGACCATAAAATGAAAAAGGCGAAGCTATCCTACCTAATGTTTATGAAATGCATAAGCACAACACAGTATTTTGGAAAACTAAACCAAAATTTTCCTTTGTGACCCAAGGCAGCAAGTTAACTTTACAAAAACTTTCCCTGAACTATACAGCAATGAAAAAAATCTCCAATGCTGATATGGGCCAGCAAGGAGGGAAAAGGAATTGGAAATGACTTAGAGAAGGGAACAGAGGAGAGAATTCAGAAAGCACTTTCGAAGTTATCAAAGACTTGGTGACTAGAAGAATAGTAATGGAAATGTAATGAAGTTACAAAAGAGGAATGACCTGCACTGGGAGTAATGAATGGCAAAAAACAAATGAATTTTATGTAAGAAATGATTGATTTATCATGGTCCTCACTGCCTCTGGGGTAGGGGAAAGTAGATTTGGGAATGGGAACAGTTAGTTATCAGTAACACACTCTCACTCTTAAAAAGAAATAAAACAAATGTGATAAAATGCTAGCAGGCCGTAATTCTGATAAATAGAGGAGTATCTGTCCTATTATTTGTTGTACTTTTCTAAAAGAAAAGAATTCATTTAAGGAAAGAATCTTTTCCAGTAGTAAAACCAGTTATGCTTGTTTAAAACATTAGCATTCCTTATGTTGGGTATTATTTTTAATTCTGCAAATTCAAATTTTACTTATTAAAAGCATGTAGCTGACAAAGAGTACTTTTACTTAATACAATGGTTCATATTTCTTTTTATTTTGAAAAACATCTCACAGCAAAAAGCTATCTGAAGATCCCAATACGTTACTGATAATGAACCACTAAATGGGGGAAAAAATCATAAAAAAAAAAAAAAAACAGTTCAAAATGAACTAGAATAAAAAGCTACAATAAAAAAAAAAAATCATTCCAGGAAAGAACAAACATGTATTGAGGTTTTCACACTAAATCCAGTTAATAACCCACAGCCCATGTAAGGGAGAAACAGCACTAGAATTTTAACTTTCCATGTTTCCACAATCTTAAACCATGTAACAAAATGAATATAAGACCCTCAAACTTTAGGATAGAAAGAACTTTAATGATCTAGTGCAACCCATTTTCCAAACTTTCTGGGTATGAACCACCACCAATTTAAAGTTGAAAGAATTCTACCTCAAAATGACCAGCTTCCACCCTTACCGTATCATAAAAACAAAGTACAAATTAAGTATAAATATCAAATTTTAAATGAAAATGGAGGTCTACAAATGAATCCCACTACTTAACTTCTGTAATATCTCAAGTCTCAGCTTAGCTATAGTTTTCTTTGTACTTCTATTATTAGGAACTTTTAGAACAAGAATGCAGTGGCTAATTCACAAGGAGTATTGGCTATAAAGATAATTAGCAATAATTTTGAAAAGCAATCCCAAAGCCCTCCAGTGTTCTTCTCACTACATTAAAGTCAACGTGACACCCAAAAAAACTGACAAAACTGTTGAGTGGAAGAAACTGGACTCCTTTGTGTCAACGGAAATGACATTCTCCCAATCCTTTTAGGTCTAAAATTCAAAATCTAAATCCTTTTCACTAGTGGGGAAGAAAGAATATGAACCTTAGAATCAAAAAGTCATGAGTGAAATGTTTGTTCCACCATTGACTAACTATCCTATGATCACAGGCTTTATTCCTAATTCATAAGGAGTAAAACTGAATTCTCAGGACTGTCACGAGGATTAAAAAAGACAACAGTAGATGGCACTAAGTATTCAGTAAATTCTCCCCACCCCCAGATCATTTTCCTTTATCCATGAGCCTCCTTTTATTTCTCCACCCATCCCTGTAACTATTCTTTCAAAACTCAGCAATGTTTTCCCAACCTCTTTGCTAGTACACCAGTCTAACTAACCATCACTTAGAGATGTAGATTTCCACTTATATGAAATGACCACAACAGGCAAATTCATAAAGACAGAAAATAAATTAGTAACTCCCAAGGGTTGTAGGCAGGGAGAATGGAGAGCTTGGTGTTAATGTGTGTGAGGTTCTTTTTGGGGTGATGAAAATATTCTAAAGTTGACTGTGGAGATGGTTGCACAAACTTGTGAGTAACTCAATTATACACTTTAAAAAGGTAAATTTTACAGTACATTAATCATATCTCAATAGAGCTGTTTAAAATAGAATAAAATTCGAGACTCAGACTGATACTGCCTAAGTTTAACTGTTATCAATCTTCTGCTTAATTATCTACACAATCTACTGCCAATCAAATCAATTCTAAACCAGTTTCCCATTTAAAATCCTTCTGAAATAAGGCAAGATATAAATAAATAAAATTAACTACCTGTTATCCCACAGCTCCAAACAGGATCAATTCCAAGTAGCGCAATCTCCTAGCTGATCCCTCCCTCCAATATTTCCAAACTCCTGCCTGACTTCATCAATAAAATATTTACAGAGCGTTACTAAATACTATGCAAAAGGCCATAACTTGAAGTGAACAAAAAAGACATCCTACCATCATAAAGCTTCCAATTTAGCTTCCATTAACAAAGCTTGCCTTCCCTTCCATCTATCATAACCTACTTATGCTTTTCCAAGAATTTGAGCAAGTTCAGCTCCTTCACAAACAATCCTCCCAAACACTACAGCCGTTATTAATCTCCCCAACTAAATACTAATATGCCATCTTTAGTTATTTCACATACATTAGTTTCAACTCTGGAACTCAACTGTAAGCCTAAGAATAAAATCATGCCATAGCTTTCTGTATGTACCATAGTATTCAGCACAGAACTGAGAATTCCAGTGGTGAAATAAGTAGTTGATTACACGCAATACCATTTTTTTTTACATATATCAATAGTTTATTCCTTTTTATTGCTGAGTATTATTCCATGGTATGTATGTTTGTTTAACCATTCACAAGTTAAAGAACATCTGGGTTGTTTCTAGTTCTGTTTTTTGGGTTTTGGGTTTTTTTAGCCTTCTAATGGCTTTATTTGGGGGTTCTTTTGTTTTGTTTTTTAGTTAACATATAATGTATTATTTGTTTCAGGGGTACAGGTCTGTGATTCATAACTTACACAACGTCCAGCACTCACCACAACACATACCCTCCCCAAAGTCCATCACCCAGCCATCCCATTCCCCCCAACCCCCTCCCCTCAGCAACCCCCAGTTTCCTAAGATTAAGAGTCTCTTATGGTTTGTCTCCCTCTCTGTTTTCATCTTGTTTCATTGTTTCCTCTCTTCCCCTATGATCCTATGCCTTGCTACTTAAATTCCGCTTATCAATGTGGGATATATATATACATATATGTATGTGTGTATATATATGTACACACACATACACACACACACACACACACACACTGGAATATTACCCAGCCATCAAAAAAAATGAAATCTTGCCATTTGCAATGACATGAATGGAAGTAGAGGGTATTATGCTAAGAGAAATAAGTCAATGAGAGAAAGACAATTATCATATTGAGATCATATGAGATCTCACTGATTTGCACCTTTTTATATCAATTTTAACTACAGCTGCTGTTGTTACTGTATGTCAATTATTTTACTATGTGCTTTATATTATCCCTAATCATTATCAAAACCATGCAAAATGCATCTGTTTCCATATTGGGGAAAGTACACCTCACAGAAGAAGAAACCACTGCAAAGAAATACTAAAGCTAGAGATGAACTCAAATATCTATCAGCTCCCAAAGTCAGTGTCTTTTGTACTGTCTCCTTTAAATAGGAGTAGTTACTTCCAAAATAAAACCAGAGAAAGAACTAACAGTATAGTTTGTAATGCTAGCTATGGGATCTTCCCCACTTACACTTTGTCAGTTTCATCTTTAAAAGAAAGTAACAGTACCTACCTTATACGATTAGATATCAAAATGAATTAATACATATAAAGCAATTAGAACAGTGCCTGACACACAGTATGCATTATATAACTGTTGGCTATTATTTTCATCACCATAAATCACCATAATGAAGTCACCAAATATACTTCCTAGTCTCATAAACTTGGTTTATGATAGATTATGGCTTCATACCACCTACAACACAAATACCAAAGCAGTGCAGAATTCAAGGACTTTCGGACCTCCATAATCCAGTTCCAACGTATCTTTTTAACTCAACTCAAGAAGCACTTACTGAGCACTTATCATACATTAGACACTTTCACTACTTTCCTGTACCGTATCAAGTATTTCACTATTTCTCTGTACCATATTAAACATCACTATTTCCTTGTACCATACGAAACCTAACATATCCAAATTCAACCTATACTTTTCCATCTCACTTTGTTTCCTACTACTGTTCTCTCACCTTGTACACTAGTCTTATTTCTGCCAATCAATACTTTATTCATCCTTAAAGGCCTACTTCAGTTATTATCTCTACCAGGAAGCCTTTTTTCATCTTCCCTGGAAAAAGTAAATTTTCCTTCACCTATGATTCCAAAAAGTTTCATTTATACCTGCCAGAGCATTTACCATATTGTTAGTATGTACATGTGAGCTTCCTAAAGGCAGGCACCATTTCCTAATCATCCTTATATTCTACAACACAAGTACTGCAAAAGAATGCGTTTGCACAGGTGCTCACTAGAATTACTGAAAAACAATTTTTCCAACTATCAACAAAACAGATGCAAAAGCTATTTCCTACTTCCCAGTTTTTTTGTTGTACATAAATAAATATATACGGCCCATTATTTCTGAAAAAGAAAAAACTGGTGCAGCTCAAATTCTCTTAATTATAATTCAGGTTTACTATTAAAAAAAAAAAACTTAAAGAAATGGCCTATCATATCGCTGCATTTATCAAGTTGGTCCTACTTGCCAAAATATTCCATAATCCCAAAATTACTAGACTGTTACACCTCTGTTCTAATGAAAAATCCCATATTATTCACACCATCATTAATTATTCCTTTCAAAAACTTGTTCTTGATTCACACATTTAGAATGAACACTATGCAACTCACAGGGTTTTTGCACTTTTGGAATAAAATGTGTTAATTCAAACTGCTACTTATTTAAAAGGATCAAGCAGTTATCAAAATGAAATAGGAATTTAAGGCAACATAAAGAAAAATGGACACAAAACTTCCCCAACCTCATCTCTCTCCCGACAGTGGACACTCACTTTTTCTGCCAGCATCAAATTCCCACTCCCATTCTGATGAATCCACCAAGGATTAAGTGTTTGCAGGACACAAAACCTCACATCCCTTTATAGAAGGAAGACCTGATACTGATACACTCCTGCCACCTACTACACATCACATGATCGATACCTAACCAATCTGAGCTCAGGTCAGAACTTTGAATCTTGACTGAATAACTACAAGATGAACAGATGTTTTAGAACTTACATTGCTAGTATCTAGTTGCAGCATCCTGCCAACTTCCTGCAACGTGACTTTGATGGCATACTCTTGCTGCGTGGTCTCCTTTTCACTGCTTTTCTGAGCCTAGTTCTCCAGCCTTCCCATCAATTTTGTAATCTACACCATACCCTTTCAATAATTACTTTTTTGGCTTATATTAGCTAGTTATTTTGTTGTTTGCATCCAAGATTTCTCACTGATATAACCACATTACATTCCTCTCATTTCTACTTCTCAGATTCTTCCTATCAACTTAAACCCTGTTTCACTATTAAAAAAAAAAAGTATTGTTTTACTTTTAAAATAACTTTCCTAACAAGGCAACTAGAAACAAGTAAAGCAGGCCCCTTCGAAATGCATTTTGGAAGCAATAAAATTCTCAACTAGTCTGTTATCTGAGTAACAGATTAATCAAGAAAAGAAAAAAAGCCCAAAAAGGTCTCTTTCCTTTGCTCTGTTACCTCTACCCTTTTTGATTAGTATGAAGCAAAATTTTAAAATAAATACTTTCAAACAGGAAACAAAAGTGTCCACTAAAACTGTGTACTTTTTAGATAAAATGCATCAAAATTCATCCTAAACTCCAGAGATAATAATCTCTTTAATTTTATTTAAAGGGGAAAAAAAAAAGCTACTTTATGGTAACCCATTTGTTCCCTTAATCTATATATTCACTATTTTCAGATTCAAATACCAAACATTAAGTACTCTGAATCTAATGAAAAAGTTTCTTTTCTATAATCCTATATTCTTAAGTTCTTATTCTTAAGTTCAACAATTTCATTTCTGCATTAATGAGAGGAAATAACTTTTGTAATGCATCAATTATTCAACCTGCAGCTTCAGGAATATGTATACCTTTATTCTGAAGTTATATGTAATTACACATCATTTCCTTAACTGAGCTGTCCTGAATTAACCAGCAATTGTCAGCTCTATCATGTTTCATATAATGCCTGTCCTTGCTATATTCAAATAGTTAACAAATAATTCTATGTTGGTTAACTTGCTTGTGTTTTAGGTTAATCAAATCAATGAATTAGTCACTAAGACTTCCCATTAACAGTTCTAAAAATTCATTTTTTAAAAAAGGTCTGTTTAAAATTTAATACTCTTCAAAGACTCGGTTAACAATTTAACCGCTGATACTGAATATATCCCAATCGAAGGCAGTATTAACAGTGGGCTCTGGAACAAGACTGCCTGAGGGCTCGATGCTAGTTCTACTACCTAACGGTAGCTACTATTTACTTGAACAGGTTACTTAAGTTCTCTGTACCTGTTTCCTAACCTTTAAAAGTTATTATATCACAGTACCTACACTTCATAGGGTTTCTGAAAAGGTTATAAATAATTATCTCAAAAACATAACTCCTAAAGGGCTTTGAAAGGCTGATTTGTACACATCCCATGTAATGTCTTTAAATAACTCAAATCCAAAAACTAAATTAAGTACTTCTAAAATTTAAATGTCTGAAACAATTTAAAAAAGTATTTCCTTAAAAAGGGCATTCATTTTATGAAAATAGTTTCTGAATGTGTGTTAAAATGTTGTGATGGGAAACAAAATTAGTTTTGCATCTGTGCCATCTAGTATGTGTCTGTATTACAACAAAAACACCAGAGATTTCTGAAGCATGTATTGAACCAGGCCTCAACAAAACTACTTTAACTATTAAAAAAATATATATTGTTATTTCAACTGGCAAGAAGAAATGTCAACTACTGTAACTCATAAATGTGAACTCCTAAGAAAATTTTAAAGAGAATTCAACGTTATCAATTGATAACTAGGAACAATCCTGAAAAACATTTCTCAACTCTGGAACTCTGCCTCATTTATAAATAAAGAGCGGGTTAAATTATTTCTCAAAGTCTTTTTCATCTCCATAATTCTACTTAAGTCATTAGGCACTTCCCTTAATCCACTAAAGTAAGTTTCACGAATACACATTAACTGCTATTTTTGTGGTCTTGAAATAACTGAAGTTAAAAATGCTTAAAGAGAAACACTTCATACTTAATTATACTAAGCTCTAAGACTTTAAATAAGCAAACGATAGAGTTTTATCACAGACCAATACTAAAAACATAGTTTGTAATTTTACAGTTCCAAAACCAACCCTAAACTGTAAGGCATTTTGCACCCTAACTCCCCATCTTCAGACTTTCAATCTCCTCGTAGTAACCCCTCATTCACACTAAGTACTGTAACTGAAGAAGTCTTAAAGACACCCTTCTAAAGGGAACTGCATTTTCACAATGGGCAAGACTTAAAGGAGAGAATATTTAAAGATGTAATGTTAAGCATCAGAACAGATGAAGAAAATATTTTTGTGAGGTATATATTAGGGGTAGAGAGGAGTTAGAAAGGAAAATATACCAGACCACACAAATTCAAGGCTGTTCCTTTCCTGGTTATAAGGAGTACGTAAGAATGACTTGAGTTTAAGTCAACAGTTTTGAAAGGTTTTGAAAAAAATCTTGAAAGAAAACAAAATTACACAAATGGTCCTTCGGAAAAATTAAGATATTATTTGTCTTTTTGTTCTGGTATTCATCAATTATGGAGATATCTTTTATATATTTATTGTATGATATAAAGGTCCATATAAAGATACAAAACCACCAGCACACAAAGTAGTGTTAGTCACTATCCTATTCTGGAGAACCAAATTTAAACATTAATCCAATAACATCACCTTATCTTGTGCTGTTACTTAATAATACACGAATTTGTAGTAAGTGCTTGGTAAACTATGAAGCATGTTAATGTAGTGTTATTATTACTTAACTGCTTTGCTCTTGCCTCTTTATGCCAGTGGCTATTATAGATTCCTAATGTCATTAAAGAGACTGCAAGTTCCAATAGAATTACAGACAAGCATTCACAGGGAATTTTGTTTCAGAAAACATACTACTTGAAGCTCCCTTTCAACCATTCCACACTCCTGCCCCTACTCCAATCATTCAGCTGTTTTCATCTGTTGGAGGTGGGGAAGCACACTGGACAAGGAGGAACACTGTGGAGGGAAATTTAGCCCTATGTTGAGCTAAAATCTCCTCCTAAAGAGTGGGATGAAGCAGAAGACTGGCTGTCAGCATAGCGGATCACTCATCACTCGGAGTGCTCACTCATTCTTCGCATTGTGATGCTCAGGATGCCAGATTACACATCCAAGATTTTTAAAAGAAGGAACATTAATATTCAATCTTTTTGTTTTCTCTTTAACATTTTAATAGCTTCAATTTATAAATTGAGTTTATTAACTGAATGATGATTGCCACATCTCCACCTTCATTCCTGAAGTTCCTGTATTTGTCACTTCCTCTAGAATATTTCCAATTATGATCATCATCCAAATTCAATAACAAATTCAAATAACAATTATACTCAGCTTAAAACCAACTCCCTTAATCGTCCCACTCAAACTCAAAATTCTTAAATCTTCATTGATGACTACAATCCACCACAATCAACTGCCAAGCCCTAGCTATACCTCCATCTCTCAAATCAGCAAAAACATTTTGACTGTGCAAAGAACTGTGTTAAGCCAAGCACTGCAGAAGAAAAATAAATAAGCATAAAACACTGTGTTCCTGTCCTTAAAAATTTTAATGTCAATTCAGTAAAAAAGAGAGCTAACTGATAACTGCAATAATTATGATGTATCAAGTTTTTACTATGTGTCAAGCACTGTGACTAACCATTTTCATGCACTATCTCAAACAACAAGAAACAAACAAACCAACCCCACCCATAAGGTAGATACTATGATCTCTAAATTACACATGGGAAAAATGTGACGTGCAGAGTTTGAAGTGTACAAAGTCATACAGCTAGGAAAGCTTGAACTCAAAAACAGCTATGACAACAAAGTCCTTGCTAACCATAATACAAAACAATATAACTGCGGAAGTACAAACAAAAAAGAAGCAACCTTTCCCAAATTTCTCTCTTCTGCTCTATTCCTACTTCCAATATCACATTTCAGAATTTCTGCAAAGCTGGCGCTGAGAAAGCTGTTTAAAAATCATCTAGGAAGAGCATCTAAATTTATATTCCTAGGCCAAACCCTTGAGATTCTGAGTCACTGGGTATGGGGTGTTTCCCAGGCAGTTTTTTTTTAAACCATACCCCTAATTCTTGTTCCGTCATTCATTTGCTCGCTCATTCAAAAAAGATGTGAGTTCATATTACGTGTCAAGTCCCATAACTTCATTCCATATACCTCCTCTACATCCAATCCAACTGCATTCCATTTTGCAAATATTCTAAAAGCCCTATTTACAACATTTAACTCCTCTTATAAAGGATTTTTATTTCCTATCAAGTACAAATATTTTGAATCAAAGTTCTGCTGACACACAATGAATACCTGGTACAGTAGGTGCTCAATAAATGTTAGTTCCCCTTCACATTACGTAATCTAGATTTGCATTATTACGTGGTCCTCAATTCCAACGGAAGGGGGTGGTGCAATGTATGCTATCAGGGCTAAACACAAGCAGCAGCTACTCTCGAGCTCTTTCTGCTGTGTATGCTTTTCCATCTCCTGTATATAGCCAAATCCTTAAAAGGAGAGCACATACCCTACCTTCACTGCAACTTCCTTGACTCTTCCTGACCACAATAATCTCTTACAACCTACAGAGCAGCTATTACTATCCAAAAAGTAAAAATCTTAGCATTTGATAAAGTGCAGTCTTTTATCATCCTAATTTTTTAAAATAATTTTTAGCTCTTATCTGATTAAGATTCTTGAGAGCAGACTGTATTATACATTTTCACTACAATTCCAAGAATGTCTGACCAGCTGCCAAGTGTATAGTTAGCCTTGATTTGGCAATACCACTTTTTCTACCTGTGCAAGTAATCCTTAAGTTACTAACACTACTTTCTGCCTTTACAACATCATAAATGAATTCTCTCAAAAAAATATCGAAATGATTCAAAATTGTCAAAGGCTCATCCTCTATGTAAGGAGACTACTATATCGAGTAGGGGCTGTACCACATTTATTTGCTACAATACCCTGTGCAAATAGTTTAACTTCTCTAAACCCTAAATTTTTCTGTCTTTAAAACAGAGATAATTCTCAGGTTGATGTGAAAAGTAAATAAGATAATATAATGCGTTTAGCACTGGGTCTGACATGTAATTCTTAATAAATACCAGCTGTTAGTATTTCCTGATAAAGCAGAGTAAATTTTTACAGAATTTCAATTTAAGCAAAGTGACAAGGAAATAAGCTAGGAATTCATATATCCTCTATCTATCTATATATCTATATATAGATATACAGATATATCTCAAATCTGAAAGATTTCCACAAGAATGGTTTCTCTAATTCATCAAATCGAATGCATAAGGCTAGGATTTATAATATTTTTAAAAAGAGAATTAACCTTACTAATAAAAACAAAGAAATGTGCATGGCTCAGGAATCCCTGCAGTGTAACAGAAAGAACACAGGGCTTCAATACAGAAAAGCATAAGTTCAAATAGCAACTCTTACCACCTGCTAACTACATGCCACTAAATAAGTAATTTAAATTTCTCTAATCCTGTTTGCTCACTTGTAAAATGAGGTAAAAATGACTGTCATAAAGCTAAGATAAATTAAAATCCGGGCCAGCAGGTACTCCGCTAGTGGAGCTTCCCATTCTGTGCTTAAAAATAAATTTCTGAACTGTGCTTTACAATTAGATTGGAAAATTCATTAGATAAAATATATACACACAACCCAAAGTCAGTATTTAAACACAAAATGTGCATGCAGAAGAGACTGGTGGGAAAGGAAAGAAGATTTTCGGTAAGTCTAAGTAAGAAACTGACTTCTCTTTAATTCCCATCACCCAGTTACCCCATCCCCCCACCCACTTCCCTTTCATAACCATCACTGGGTGTTATATTAAACTAATGAATAACGACATAAAATCAAAAACTAACGATGTACTATACCTTGGCTAACTGAATTTAAATTTAAAAAGATGCTCAAAAAACAATATGACTTCTCAACAGGAGCCAGTTATACTTACTTCAAAGGGCATGCAAAACATGACTCCTGAAGAAATAAGAATTTCAGTGTTTTTTGGTAACAACATACTGTAAATATTTCTGCCCTTGGAGATGGCTGGAGAAACAGTGTTATTATTAAATATGATGTACAGAATTTACATAGGAAAAATGAACTTCCCACTTATGTTTTCCCCCACCCACTCAGCTCTTCCCCACTGGTTCTCAAAGAAGATCATCCTATCTGTACTAATTGCTAGAACATGGCCACAGTATGAATTATATAAGCTCCTTATCCACTGACTCTAACAAAATATTTATGCTTACATTTTAAAATTATGCTAGGAAGGTTAAGTCAATTACGGAAATTCCTGAATCCATTCTAAATCTGAATATATTTAGATATCAATATATAGCTCTACAATAAGGCCATATTAACCTCTGCTACCATAATGGAAATAATTTACCAAAGCAGTACTGATCACGTAAAAAAGAAAGCCATAAAGAGGAAAAGGAGGGGCGCCTGGGTGGCGCAGTCGTTAAAGCGACTGCCTTCGGCTCAGGGCGTGATCCCGGCGTTCCGGGATCGAGTCCCACATCGGGCTCCTCCGCTAGGAGCCTGCTTCTTCCTCTCTCACTCCCCCTGCGTGTGTTCCCTCTCTCGCTGGCTGTCTCTCTGTCACATAAATAAATAAAATCTTTAAAAAAAAAAAAAAAAAGAGGAAAAGGAAATTTGACAACGCAAAGTTCTGTAATCAAGCTATAGCATAAAAAAGTACATAACGAGTTCCTTTATTTGGCTTGAAGGTTGAAGAAATGAGTGAAAACATGCAAAAAATAATTTAGGATCCTCTTAAACTTTGCAAGTGTTACAATGTTATAAAAATCCCTTTGAAAAAAAAGTTTCCCTCACCACTGGTAGCAGATTTGAGTTCTGTAATTCCGTTCTTAAGCAACCAGTCCTATCAATGAAAATCTCTACCCAAATTTTTTTCTATAGTACTATTCCAATGCAGATCAAAAAAGTCTGTAGATATATTAATATGAAAGAAACTGTTATTTCTAAATTCTTTTCAAAAGGAGTTCTTTTCTCTTATGGTCTGAGCTTAGGTGATTCTTTATCTTATGCTGAGATAAAGGATCTTTGCTGGGGGATCTCTAACTTTAAATCTGGGGATTAAGCTTCAAGTTTCCTAACTCTTACAGCTTTTCTTATCGGAGAACACCACGTTTCATAGATGGCCAATTTTTTCAGTCACCTTTTTCCTAATTTATATAATGAAATGGAACGAGCAACCAGATTTACGTTATAACTTTTCATGTATATTAAGTGGGTAATTGTAATTATAGACCAAATAGATGAATGCATTCTCTAAAGCACAAAGAAACACACAAATTATAGGCACACAATTTGCATCTGGGGACCACAGTACTCTGGAACATAAAACTCCCTATGAAGGCCTTACTGAAATATGCTTATTGAATCTCAATGAGCTATCCTCTATGTGCTAATAAAGCTGCAGGTGTGACTTTCCAGGAGTTGCATTAATAGGCAACACAAAAGACAAAAAAAACCTTTGAAGACCAAAATAAATGGAGCTCGGACAGATGGTAAAAAAAGGTGAGAGGCAATGGGGAATCCTAATCATTTCCATTTAAATCATGAGTGTCCAGTTAACTACCTCACCTTGTGAGGTAAAATTAACGTAATAAAGTAAAATGTAATAACGTAGTAATAACTGAAATATTAAAAATAATCCTAAGTATAGACTGAATCCCTCCAGCACCTCCTGGTCACTCAGCATGTGTTTCAAGCTCAGGGTTGCCCTATCAGAGGGAGGTCACTTAAGGACAGTTAACCTCAATGAAATACCTAGTATAGCTCAAAAATAACCAGAACTGATTTCAAAAGGGGAAAAATAGAGTGAGAAAAAGTAACATCCTACTTGTTACCATGTTAGTTATTAGGACTACAATTATCTACACTAATTTTATTAACAACCCAATAATTTCTAAAGCATAAAATATTAATTATGTAGCAGTATTTTTCACTTTAACAAAACACACTTGAAAATCTTCTAAGTCGGGCCAAATCTAATTTTAAAACTGACCCTAAGCATGAAACTACTCACCAATTAGACTGAGAGAGAAAAAGAACAACAACAACAACAACAACAAATACTGGCTCAAGAAAATCAGAATAAAAAAATAATACCTTTAATAAGCTGTCCATCAAAACAATACATTTAGAAGTTCCAAGGCTAAAGTAGGCTGGCGTTTCCCAGAGGAAAATGTTAACAAATCGGATGTTTCCACATGCACAGCTGGGATTTTAGAAACTGTCACACTAACAAAGTTCTGAGAGTGAAGATTAGAGCTGTTTTACAGACAGCAAATGAAATGAGGAGCATACACAATCCTTTTAAGCAACAAAAGTTTGCTGAATAATAAAAAGGGAAAATAGGCTGATACTCTACCTCTCATAACATACCCCCACTCATTGGATTATTCTGAGAATTAGAAATGAAACAATATATCAGCACAGGACAAACACACACACACTCCCAACACTGTAACATAGAGAAGTCATTCCACATTAAAATATAGACCGTATTTTCTATGAAAATACGAAGTGTGCCAAAACTCTAAAATGCCTATTTATACAGTTTAACGCCAATCTACACGTTAAAAGGCTACCCTACAGATCTTGTAACTCCCTGAAAAGCAACCACATCCTTTCAGAGCTCTGTATCTTCCTTCTCGACTTGAACTACCTTCACAGAATGAACGCACACAACTTAAATTATTTTCCCGGGTGCTTCCCTTCCTCCCTCCCCGCGAAACAGTAATATATATATTTTTTTAAGTTCACATAAGGTGATAACTAGCACCAGTAATTCAATCTACTTGAAATATGCTTAATTTTGAAAGTTCTAATAAGATGTATTCAGGTTGGAAACGAAAAACTACCTTATAAGGGTATAAAAGACTGAAAGCAGGAAGCGGCTTTGACAAAACTAAGGAAGTTGCAGCGCGCTTGCTCACTGGGGGACTTTTTTGAGGCAAGAGAAGTAACACATGACATCTTTCTCTCTCAAATTAAAATGTAACTTGGTTCACCGGTAAAAGCGCAGTAGGAGATGGAAAAGACCGGGAGTCCGAAAAGAAGAGGAGGTGGGTGGTCAAAGAAAAGCCCCGACCTAGGTTCCCATTTTCAGAGTCCGATTCTTCCCTTTCCCCACCCACACCCTGGGCAGAGTGTTGTCACAGCAATCTTGCAAAACCTACAAGGACCGCTTCTCTTTTCTCGCTCCTCTGCCAGGCTGTCCCCGCGCTCGATCCACTCGGTCCCCAAATCCACGGGCAGGAAGGGACGTGGAGGAAAAGGACAGCCGGGTGCGCCAGGTTCGCGACCACCCCGACCGCACCGCGGGCCCCGGAGGGGCGACCAGCCCCTCGTCTCCTTGGGCGGCGCTGCCCACCGTGATGGGGGAAGGGCCGGGAGGGGTCGCGCGGAGCAAGCCTCTCCCAGGGGGGTTCTCGGCCCCGCGCCCCCGCCCCGGTCCCAGCGGGTGAAGCGAGGTAACAAGGGAGGCCCTGGCTCCGGGCCCCACCCCGGCAACACGGTGCGGCTAAGACTGACACGGCCGGCCGCAGCACCTTGCCGCAGCACACATCTCCCGACCTCCACCCTCCCCCGCCATTTTCCCAACTCCGCCTCAGTTTCCCCACCCTACCCCACCCCACCCCCGTCAGTCAGCCCCTTTACCCCGTGCCACAGTCCACCACACAGGCCGGCAGCCGTCCCGCCATCTTCCTCCTCGCCTGCTACTGCCGCTGCCGCCGTCTGCTCCGTGCTGATTGGGGCCAGGGATTGGCGGCGGGAGATCGGAGCTATCTGACCATCCACAGCCGGGCCGCCCTCTCCGTCCGGGGGGGAGCCGGGAAGCCGAAGCAGTAGCGAGAAAGCAGCAGGCTCGGTCAGCGGCTACCACTTCCGCAACCCAGGCGGGCGGGCAGGCAGTCCCCGCCCTGCCCCGCCGCGGCCTCCTCCCCCTCTCTCTCCCCTCCTCCTCCCTCTTGCCCCCACCCTACAACTTCTTCCCCCCACGCCGCCTTGCCCCGGGAAGCCAAGATGGCCGCCGGTGCCGCCGCCCCGGCCAGGCCAGGCCCAGGCCGCGAGCGCTCCCCCTTCCGGCTCCGAGCGGGAGGGGCGAGGGAGCATGCGCAATGACGTGCCGCCGCCGGCCGCCGCTCGCATCCCGACGTTAAGGAAATCCACTTCGGGTTTTGCCAGAGGGTAGGGGCGGGGAAGTCGGCCCGAGCCTCCGGTTCTTCTGAAGCTGGAAGGGCTTTTTAGTTTCAATTACTTCTGTGCTAGGTTGAGGCAGGAGTGGGACTGCTCCCGCAACCGCGAATATCTTCTCCAGTACCCCGGGGAAAACTGGCCTAATAGAAAACGTTCTCAGCGGCAAACAACATTCTTGTAACTTGGGCAGTCTGCTTTTCTGGGTGGAAAAGAGCGATATCAGACCGAGGGTGAGCAGTCGGGAGGGATGGGTGAACAAAGGCTTGCACCGTAGCTCTTGTGCCTTTGTGCGGAGTTTTTAGTCGTTTACACCTGAGCATTGTTACAACATCTCACAGAACAAGTGTTACACATTGTCTAGATAGTAGGCCCCCCGGGGCAGGCCTGTACCCACGACGAGGACAAACGTCCTGGGAGTACCTTCTACCCAACGTACTCTAAAAAAAATAGTCCGTTATTCAAGGCTTTTGGATGATGACAAAGATTCTCCCTGCACAAGTTTAAGATTCTACTGTTTTACTAGCAGGATTATACCGAGGATTAGGAACCAAAAAAAAAATTATTTAGGAAAAAAAGATTAAAAACTAGAAAGCCTGGAACAATGGTTTTCAAACTTGAATGTTCATCAGAATTACCTGGAAGGCTTGTTAAAACAGATTGCTGGGCCCGATCCCCAGAATATTCTGTTTAGGTGGTGTGGAGAAGGGCCTGGTAATTTGCAAGTTCTCGGGTGATGGTGTGGGACCCCACCTGAGGAACCTAGAAGTTTAACAGCTTTCCACCAGGCTTATCTTCTGATAAATCATCAGTTTGCTTATATGCCTGATATAAAAATATTTTTTATAGGGAAAATAAAAATATTTTCCCTAAGAAAGGATGTCTTATTTACAACAGAAGATAACTAAGTTGTTAGACCGGGCTGTGGGATGGAAAGTGGATTTTTCATTCATTTGACAGGTAAGTATTGCTCACCTTCTCGATTATGTCAGGGACCATGCTGCCCCTGCATAGTCATTGGCACAAAATAGATAAGGTCCTTGCTCTCAAGAGTTCACAGTTTAGTGGGAAAACATAAATTGTGTTATAAGCAATAGCAGAGATGGGGGACTATGAGAAATGGAGATGAAGGGTGGGAGAATGGGAGAGAAGTGGAATATAGCTTCTCTATAGCTTCTCTGACAAAGTGACATTTTAAAGGTGAGGTAGGAGATAGGAAAGGGTGAGGAGGAATGGGAGCCCTCCAGAACCGGGAACAGCAAGAGTCAAGGACCTGAGGTGGGAAAGAGCTTGGCTTCTTTCACAAATTCAGAGAAGACCCAAATGGTCAAAGTGAAGTGACCCAGGGAAGATGCAATGGGAGATGGAGCCTGGTAGGTAAGGAAGAATCGAACTGCAAGGATTTGTAGACTTCTCCACGAATCTTAAAGCTTAGCCTAAAAAGAGCCTGGAAGCCATCAAAGAGATTTAAGCAAGGAAATGTGGCTGCTTCGTAGGGAATGGACCCCACAAAGTAAAGAGTGAAGTGAATGGTCTTATAATACATTGTATGCTATAAATCAGGGATAGAATTATGTGAGCAGTAACATCCAGATGGGATCAAACGTGTGCAGAAGAAACAACTTAGAAGAATCATCATCACCAACTAGTGCCCAGCACATCCACAGTTACAGAAAATAGATGATCCTCCAGGGAGGCTTTCCTCAGTGATTGTCTTCCAAGAAGTCAAGCAGAAGTGGTTCTCTGTTCAGATGCATAGTTGTTTTTTTCCCTGCATTTTAGAAAATGCTAAATGGGGGTTCTTTGCTGCCTTTTACAACATCAGATATTTAAGGTCATTTGGGAGGAAAGATGCCTGAAGATCAGCTGTGACAGAAAAGGGACATGTGGGTTGGTTGGGGTAAACAGTTGTTTCCAACATTACCGGTAGTAAGACAGGAGTGAAAGGATCTTACCAAAGGGGTCCCAAGAGCAGAGGTTTGGAATTTGAACAGGTCGTCAGGGAAACCCCCACTGGTAGAACCTCAAGATGGCTGTTCACACACAGGCCTTGTGTGGGCTGTCACAGAAGTAGTTACATCAAGGGTCAGAAACCGGAATGCTGCCAGGGTCCAAGCAGGTGCCGTTATGACTGAAGAGGGCCCTAAGGAGGTTTGGCAACATGGAGAGTCCACATCCCCAGCAAAGGCAATAGGAAACTTTGCTACACAGAGATGTAGACCCAGTGCTGCCAGAGCTTCCCTTTGTTCCAGAAAAATTGAAAATCTGTATTTTTGTTGATAGCTAATTCTCTGCAGGCTATATCTTACCTGCGGGCTACCAGTTTTCAAGTTTTGATTTGGGAAACTGTTTAACATTTACATGTATATTGCATTCAAATATGCAGCTCAGGTCAGTGCTAGATACTGTATCCCACTGGCATGAGGGAACCTTCTAGGATAGTCTCTTTCATGTAGTCAAGTCTGCCCTTTGTAAAGGATGGGACTGTTAGAAATCTTTGGAAGCTTCTAACACTCGTTGGAAGCATCATTTGTGCTTGTTCCTCATCATTTGTCTACCCAAACACTTTGCCTGCTTGAGACCCCTCCTACTTCCTACTTGCTAGTGCCAAAATTGGTGAACCTCTGCAGTGCTGCTGTGGTTCAGACTTCCTCAGCGGCACGCAGCCTTCAGATGCACATCTAGCCAGAGCGTGTCTGACCACCCTGTTTGCATATATTTCCTCCTCCGAGTACAGAGAAGCTAGAAGAGCTCACAGAGATGATCTTGTTAGACATGAAAAAGAAAGCAGTGGTGGATGGGTGGGTTTTGTTTGCCCCATATCCATTCTTCCCAAAGAGCACCGCAATTTCCTTTTAGTTCAGATCAGCCAGGTGCTTGTCACTTTCTAAGCCGGGTCCCCAACATTTCAAGCATTTGTGAGTCTTATAATATCCTTCCAAGAAAACCCCTTTTGCTTAAGTTGGTAGTAATCAGCTTTCATTGCTTACATCAAATTTAAGAATACTAAGTGATACAGAATCCCGGAGAATGTAAGTGACTTTCCCAGCATCTTAGAGAAACTAGGGAACAGGACCCAGACCAAAGTCCAGCTCTTTTCAGGGCTCTTTAGTTGTAATGCCACAGCACTGTTTAATTTTGACTGATGTACTAGTTACCAGTTACTGTGAGATTTCCTAGGTTATTTATGCCTTAAGACCAACTTAGCAAATGTCTCTGGATCTTAAACATTCAAGAAATTCACGTATCACTCAATCTCCATTGTTTTAAAATGGGAAATGTTATTATTATTTTTGAATCAACGTAAGTATGACTGTTTGCTAATTAGCAGACCAATCAAATCCACAGAGAGTATTGATTAAGGGCAGATGGATAAATGGTCAAGCTGTCCATGCAGCGTAGTGGTCAGAGGGAGTGGCTGTGAACCTTGGCTTCTCCCTACTCCAGTTGTGTGAACTTAGTCAACTAACTTAGTGTGTGGAAACAGCACTGAACTTAGAATCAAGAGACTTGAGGGTGGGGGCGCCTGGGTGGCTCAGTTGGTTAAGCGTCTAACTCTTGGTTTTGGCTCAGGTCATGATCTCAGGATTGTGAGATCGGGCCCTGTGTCGAGCTCAGCGCTCAACACGGAGTCTGCTTGAGATTCCCTTTCCCTCTATCTCTGCCCCTCTGGCTCATGCACTCATGCACCTTTTCTCTCTCAAATAAATAAATAAAATCTTAAGAGAGAGAGAGAGAAAGAGAGACTTGAGTGTGAATTCTTTAAATTAATCTATTTTCATTTATAAATTTGCAGAAATAACTAACCTATGGGGCTGTTGTAAAGCTGGAATTTTAAGAAAGGATATTATAAATTATAGAATGATCTTATATGGACAGATCAAGAGGACTATGGTTTAATTATGAAGTCATGACTCTTTTACTTATTACCTAAACATACAGACTTAAACATCCAAAAATGTGTCCTCCTCGTCACAGAAGTTATCTTGGGGTGCTTACTCTTTTAATGCTACTATTGTGCAGAATATTTTTAGAAGGTCTCCTACAGACTTGCTTTCAGAGCCCATGGCACATTCTCTTAAATGTCTCCATTGGTGGCAAATCTTGGCCTTTTGTGGGTAGATTTGATTTTTTTGGAATTGGTCAAAAGTCAGTTTTGTCAGAGCCAAGTCTAGTGAATAAAATGGCTGATCAACTAGGGCTATGTTTTTTGATGAACAACCTTGTGTGACTACAAAGTAATAAAACTACCTGGTTTTCATAAGTGACTTATCAACTGCTGTTGCCCATGAACTTCTAAAAAGAAGTTCTGAAAGAAATGATTTTATTCCATGGCCACATCCCTGGGATAAGAAATGTTACACTCATTATATGTTTAATTTCAACTGAAAATATATTTCATGTAGTAATATCTGTACAGTGTTTGAAATGAGGTGAGAGTCTGTGGGATCTATCACTATCTAGTTTCCCTCACCGCTGCAAAAAATGAATAATTTATTTAATATATAAATCAATTTGAAAGAAAATGCAGGTTAGACTCCCTCCCCCCACCACCCACACACATCGTATTACATATAAACACAAGTTACAGATGGGCTACAAATCTTCAGTATAGAGCAAAATCCATAGTCCTCATTGTGGTGCGCTACACCCATATATTCTGATGCCTGCTTCCCTTTCCAACTTCTCCTGTCCCCCAGGAGTTGGCCACATCAGCCTTCTTGCTCTTCTTCACACACACTGAGGCCATTTCTACCTGCATCTTTTCCCTGGACTTCGCCCTAATCATGGTTTATTCCAGAATCCATTTAAATCTCACTTGCTCAGGAGAGCCTTTCGTGACCACCTATTCTGAGGGAGCCTGGCTCACTCCCCCATGTCACCATGTTTTAGTTTCCTAGTGAAATGCCTTATTTATATATTCGTTTATTTGCTTATTATCTATCTCTCCCAGCTAGAAAACATACGCTCTAAAATTTGAAAAGGAACTGGCTCATAATAAGTGCACAAGAAATATCAATTGAATGAATGAGTTGAATAGCAAAAATCGGACTTTGAATGTATTAGAAGAAAATTTGGGAAAATATTTGTATGATCTCAAAGTGGGGGAGACTTTCTTAAGTAGAGATCCGTAGCCATTAATGGAAAGATTTGGTTAGATAAACAATTGGATTTTCATTGGCTCAAGATTTTTCTAGAAATTATAGATTAAAAAAATATTTATATTACATATAACAAAGGTTAATATTCTAAGAGTTAAAAGCAATAAGAAACGTGCCAATAATGCAACAGAAACATTGGCAAATGTTATTAACACAAATTCCCTACAGAGGAGTAGGACGATTAAAATGGGCAATTGACATAGAAAAAGAGGCTTTTCATTGCTGGTAATAAGGGAAATACAAATTAAACAATGATACCATTTTTAACCCATCATTCATAACATTTAATATGAGAAAAAAGGAACACCTGGTGGCTCAGTCGGTTAAGCAGCTGCCTTGGGCTCAGGTCATGATCCCAGGGTCCTGGGATTGAGCCCCGTGTTGGGCTCCTTGCTCAGCGGGGAGTCTGCTTCTCCCTCTGCCTCTGCCCCTCCTCCCGCTCGTGTGCACGCTCTCTCACTCTCTCTCTCAAATAAATAAATAAAATCTTTTTTTTTTAAGATTTTATTTATTTATTTGACAGAGAGAGAGATAGCCAGCAAGACAGGGAACACAAGCAGGGGGAGTGGGAGAGGAAGAAGCAGGCTCCCAGCGGAGGAGCCTGATGCGGGGCTCGATCCCAGAACACCAGGATCACGCCCTGAGCCAAAGGCAGATGCTTAACGACTGAGCCACCCAGGCGCCCCAAATAATAACTAAATAAAATCTTAAAAATATAAAATAAAATGAGAAAAAATATCCAGTGCTGGTAAGTGCATAGAAATGTATGTGCACTGTACGCTGTTCCTGAGAATGTGAATTACCCCACCTCCTACAAAGTTAGCCATTGATATCGATTTATTTACTTCTGTGTATTTGTACATATTAGTCTTAGGAATCCCATTTTGGTGAATCCTAAAAAAAATAGAAATACTGTAATGGGAGGGAGAGAAGATTATGATCAGGAAAAATTATTTTAAAATTCGGAGATTTAGAAATACATTCTCCAAGTGCCTCTCTGACGAGGTAAATCTCAGGTTTCTTTTAACTTAGAAGAAGGGGAGCTTGGGTCTTGAGAGGGACTCACGATCTCTTCCATATGTCAGTAATAACTTGCAGGGAAATGTAACAGATCGATATTTATGTTTTCTCCTTAATAACAATACCTGGATTTTACTCAGGTGCCTATGTGCCCCGCCAAAAGACAACGTTTCTCAATCTCATTTGCAGCTCGCTGTGGCAGTGCAATTAAGTTGTGGCCAGTGAGACATAAGTAGAAGTAGTTGAGTGGAGTTTCTAGAAATTATCTTTTAAAAAGGTTTACTCAGAATACCAATTTTTTTCCCTCCACTTTTCTTCTGCCCACAACATGGATAAAGTACCTGGAGCTCTTCAGCCACTATGGATGATTACCTGACCTTGAGAGTAGAAGCCATGTCCTAAGGAAGATGGAGCCGAAAAAATGGAAGGGGCTCAGGTCCCATATGACCCTGAAGTGCTGTATTACCCTTGACCACCCACCTTCAGACTCATTTTAGGTAAGAGGAAAATGAACCCCTAGTGGTTAAGCCACCGTAATTTGGTATTTTTAGTTATATGCAGCTGAATCTAATTCTGGTTGATAACGCCATGTTACAGTGCTAAATACAAAAAGCAAGTTGCTACTGAGCAACTGGTATTACTTAATATCAGAAGGATATAAACTCAAATGCTTGCAGGTGATTAGTGGGTGACAATAGGAAATGGAGAGGACCATGTTAAATTGGAAATCCCATGCAACATCAGTAATATTATTGCCATGGAGGCATGTGGAGCCCACTTTTCCAGTTTTTCATATTAAATTTCCCGCAATGTTTTGCGAACAAAACATTTTCTTTGCCGTATCTAGACTGCAGGCCACTAGTTTGTGACCTGTGATTTGTAGCGTGATCTAATATTTGGTAAAATACAGGGGGATAGTTGGGAAAAAGGGGGGAATATTTGAGAAAAGGAGGGGAATAAGAGAGGGAGAAAGGAAAGAAAGCCCTATGGTTGATGCAAAACGAACAAACCTTTCAGAATCTCTGAAAGTAAGAAGGAGAGTTTAATTC
Organism: Ursus maritimus; assembly: GCF_017311325.1. Taxonomy (NCBI): domain Eukaryota; kingdom Metazoa; phylum Chordata; class Mammalia; order Carnivora; family Ursidae; genus Ursus; species Ursus maritimus. Next base: position 93,927,969 of record NW_024423343.1, on the reverse strand, counting down.
GCGCCCGTGTTAGGACAGGAAGCATGCTGTTCACAGGGAAGAAAGTGCTCTGGAGAATGAACAGTTTTTTAACAGAGTTAAATGCTTTTTTACGTCTTGTCAAAGCTTAACAGATTATAGATGTGCATATAGGGAGGAATCATGAATTTTATCATAAAGGAATGCAAGCAGTGGGAGCCTGCATGGACATCTCAAGAACAAGACGGTTTTCCGGTAGGCTACTCATTCACAAAGCAGATGTACAATGCATGCTTGGCGGGCCATAAATGAGGCTTTGGGTTTGAATGAAGTTTATGTACAGTCATGTTGACTTAGAAGGAAAGCTCCAATGGCTTCCCTTGTATATCAGGCCTTTAGAGAGTTTTTCTCTCATCACTATATATGTACCTTACTCCCCCCCTTTCCGAGGTCTTACTTTCCGTGCTTTCAGTTACCCAGGGTCAGCCACGGTCTGCAAGCAGATGCTGCCGCTGAGGTAGCTTCAAAGATCAATGGTAGCCTAACACTACATCACAACACCTGTGTCCTTCCCCTACTTCATCTCATCACGTAGATGTTTTATCATCTCACAGCATCACGACAAGGACAATCAGATTATCTTGAGAGACAGACCACAGTCACATAACTGTTATTACAATATATTGTTATAATTGTTCTGTTTTATTGTTAGTTATTGTTAACCTCTGTGCCTAATTTATAAATTAAACTTGATCATAGGCATGTACGTACAGGACAAACATATAGAGGGATCAGTACTACCCACAGTTCCAGGAATCCACTGGGAGTCTTGGAACATGTCGCCCAAGGGTCAAGGCGGACCACTGTACATCCTCATATGTGTCATAAACATAGAAACGTTATGGAAGTTTGCACAGAAAACTATGAAACCTAAAAGGGGTGAGATTGAAGGGGGAGGTTATTAACTTTTTCCTTTAACTCTGTATTTTCTGTCTTGTTACAATGAATACACAGTAACTTTGTAATTTAAGAAAGTCTACTAAGATAGGAGGAAGGGGCGCCTGGGTAGCGCAGTCGTTAAGCGTCTGCCTTCGGCTCAGGGCGTGATCCCGGCGTTCCCGGGATCAAGTCCCACATCGGCTCCTCGGCTAGAAGCCTGCTTCTTCCTCTCCACTCCCCCTGCTTGTGTTCCCTCTCTCGCTGGCTGTCTCTCTGACACATAAATAAATAAAAAAATCTTAAAAAAAAAAAATAGGAGGAAAACTGCTGAAGTTAGCCAGACTGAAACTCCAATGCCACAACATAATCATAGAAAGCTTTTAGGATAACCCCGTCAGAGGAAGTTCAGTTTGTCTTAGGAGCAACTCATTAATTTAAGTATGAATACCTAAAACTAGAAAATACAGATTTGAGAGGGAAAACATATACACGTTGTAGGTTACAGTGACTTTTGTTAGACGTAGATGAACCAGAAGTCACATAAATACACTTGCCAACTGGGAGAAAAAAATGTTCCAGGAAATGGTACCTTGATTACTTTTTCAATGAAAGATAAAAAGAAGTATGTTCTTAATTCTCTAAAATTACAACGTGGCCCAATGTGTACATTGCATTTAATTTAACACATCATGCTCTTTTTATTAAAACCAGTTCCAGTTTTTGAGTAATTCAGATTTTTAAATATTTATTGCTTTTTTTTTTTTTTTTTCTTTTCTGCTTGCCTCTCAGCCATTACATGCTCTTGAAAACTCATATCTGAAAAATGTCCGGGTTTCTTATTCCAATCTAAAACCGCATTTGGTACCAGTTTGAGGATAAGAAATTAAATTGTGAATACATTTTTTCAGACACATTTATTTTCATCCTTTGGTAAATTTGACAACCTGTGACAGTTCTCACGTTTCTGGAACAAGTCCACTAATTATAGAAGAAGCTAATAATGACAATCTGAAAAATAATAAATTACTTAACTGTTTGGGGTTTATCCAAAATGAAGTTATCGAACTTTCTCCTTGTGCTTGCTCCCCCCACTCCCAGCCCACCCCGGGATACACCATGTACCACTGCAGAATTTATGCCTAGGGAATTGTGATGTTTACGGTGTTTTTCTCACAGAATAATAATTTTACATAAGAAGCTTGGTATACCTCCCCGGTTTAGCAAATGAAGAAACCGGAGCACAGAACTAAGTGACTTATTTAAGATCTCACAACAAGTTAGTGGAGTGTACCTCTACTTCACTATACCTCTAGAGATTCATAGAGGATAAAAGTTATATCAAAAATCCAAACAGTTGGGATGCCTGGGTGGCTCAGTTGGTTAAGCGTCTGCCTGCAGCTGGGGTTCTGATCCCAGGGTCCTAAGATCCAGCCCCATGTCTGGCTCTCTGCTCAGTGGGGGGCGTGATTCTCCCTCTGCCTGCCCCTCCCCCTGCTTGTCCTCTCACTCTCTCTCTCTCTGTCAAATAAATAAATCTTCTTTTAAAAAAAGAAAGAAAATCCAAACAATTCTTGTGAAATACAACAAATTCAATGATGCTATAAAATCTTGGCATAATTTCCAGTGGGTAAAGACATTTATGGTGGTAAATAAGAGAAGCCAAACTCAAATCAGCTCAAAAATAAAAAGGAATTTTTTCTTTAGTATGAGTGTATTTCAAATAAGTGTAAATTCCAAGAGGCAAATGGGTTCAGGCATAGCTGGATGCCTTGCCTCGTCTCTCAGCTGTGTGAGTTATGGGTCCTCCTCTGCTTCTCAAGTCCTGTGCAAATCCCTTCCCTTCCCTTTCTCCATGGCCCCAACAAAGGAACCAGGGACAACACTCTTCAGCCGGTTTGGTTTGAGTGTCCTTCCTGGCCACTTCATTGCGACCAGTTGGCTAAGCCTGGGTCACACACTCTACCTCTTGCCTACCAATCCCACCAAAAAGAAGCACGTGAGTAGGAAGTGGAGGAGGGGTAGTCACACAGGGGGAAAAGGGTTTTTTACCCAAAGAGAAGTAATGACTATAAGGCAAGACAAAACAAAGTCTATTAAATTTACATTGAATTGTAAACTGATACAATGAAGTGCTAATTTCTTGCTTAGTGGTTGGGGGCTCCTGGTATTTTCATTTAAAAAAATACTACCAGCCCTCTAGAAGAGGATACTGTAAAACCAGAAAAAACAGAAATACACTGAAAAATATTGTTACGTTTGGAGAAAAAAAAGATGCATGGCATGTATATGTGTATATTGTCAGTCCATAACTGAACACAAAGGCAAATGAAAAATTAAAATGTCGGACATCTGCCAAACATTACATTAAGTGCTTAATTATTCTCTCAATCCTGCACTGGGAAAGCAATTATTATGTTTTTGCAGTAACATTTGTTTATTTTGGTTTCCATTTCATCTCTAATGCTGATGAGCTTGTGCTAACTTCACTTAATCGTATTCCATTGGAAGGCATATAATTATTCAGTTCATAAAGAGTAATGGCCTCATACATAGCTAATTTTTATCACAGTGTAACTAGAACTCTGCTCATTCATTTATCCATTTGTTCATTTACTTATGGGCCAGTTACGAACCAGGAACAAGGCTGGACATAAGATTAAAGACCCAGGAACAAGGCTGGACATAAGATTAAAGAGATGAGTAATTTGCAGCCTCCCCCCTTGAAGAAGTCAAAGTGCAGTTAGGGAAACAGACAAATAAAAGTTAAAGTACACTATGGGAAGGGATTTGCACAGGACTTTAGAAGCAGAGGACCCATAACTCACACAGCTGAGAGACCAGGCAAGGCTTCAAAAAAGAAGGCATAGGGCCTTTGCAGGGTAAAGCAGGTGACAGGCAGTTCTGGAGAGAATGACATGTGTAGCAACACAAAAGCTTAAAGGAACTGTGGAAGTCTCAGAAATGGGATATAACTGTGGCTGTGGTTCAAGCTGTGTACAGGGTCAGAGTCAATGTGAATGACTTCATGTGCTAAGTTTGGACTGGATCTTGCAGTTCCAAAACCAATTCCAAAACCCTGGTTCCCAAACTAGGACCCAGCTGACAGCAAAGAGCCATCTGGAGAACTTGTTAAAAATACAGATTGCCCAGGCACCGCTTCCGGAAATTTGGGTTCAGGAAGAATCTAAAGTTCCCTGTGTGATTCTGGAACACACGCAAGTTTGAGAACCACGGTGCATGGGCAACGGGGATCCTTCAGAGGGTACTGGGAAAGAGAATAACATGTTTTGGAAAGACAGCTCTTTGCCAGTGGAAAGTTGCAGTACAGCAGGTCGAAACAGGAGATGGAGAGACCTGATAGGAGACCGTTGTGATAGAACAAATGAAGAAATGGCTAGCACCCACACTGCGGCACAGGCGGGGGGTGGTGGGGGGGTGCCGAGGAGGTAGGCGCTCGTAGATACTTCTGAGAAACGCAACGCGGGGGACTAAATAATCTGTTTGATGTGGGAAGTGCTGTGTGTGGGCGGGTGGGGGCGGAATCTAGTTTGTTAGGGGTGCCCTTGAGAACTGGAAGTAAGAGGCAAACAGGAGGCGTGGCTGTGTGTACTGCAGGGTGATGTTAGCTCAAGGTGGGAGACCAGGCTGGCACTTGCCACGGGCAGGAAGCCAAAGCTTGGGGCTGGGCTATCCAAGATCCAGAGGCTCGGATCTGAGCTGGAAAACTTGCTGACGATCTTCACCCAGGAATACCTCCCTTCTTTGTGCCACGTGGGGTCGCCACCAGTAGTCATCTGTCATCCCTCTAGTAGCTACTTAGGCTTTCTCACTTATAAACTGAAGCCAGGGATTATAGGACCGTGTGTTCTCAGCGCCTAGCCTAGTGCCCGCACATACTTGATGCTCAAGTTTCTAGGTAAATGAATTTTATTACCTAGATAATTACAGCCACAGCAGCCTCATTATATCTGTATAGGCGGTGTGTGTGTTTATATAAACTTGCATTTCTGTAATTCTACATGCTTCCTTTATTATTTTCCAAAATGCACATTTTTATGATGAATAAGAGTATGCCAGATATAGGGCTTTCTTCCAAACATTAATTATTGCAAGATGCATGTGTAATTAGTGAACCAAGCATCTGCCACAGATATTTAAATTCTACCAAAAAGAGCTTGATTAGTAAAAAAATTACTTTTTAAAACTTTTAAGCTAATTAATTAAAGACAAGGAATAATTTTCAATTATCCAAATAAGTGCATATGGATCAACAGAGACTATTTTTAAGTCGAGTGGTCTGATCACTTTAAGGTATCAATCTTTTTCTCAGATGATGCTATATGGGATAAATAAGAGAGGCTCAAGCCCCGAGGAGTCACTGCCATGCAAAATAAATAATAGGACAGAAAATGTAAGGCTAACTTGAAGTACATGCTTTCATTCTGTTCATTGATTGGATCATTCCTTTTTTGTTTATTCCCTATTATTTTTGCCTTCCTTATTGTAGATAAGTGCCCACTGAGTACTGAACAGGAACATCTTACTTACAGAGTTTCAAATCGACAGAAAACTCAAATAGTTACAACTTTTCTTTATAATCTACTCTCATGAGAAAAAGCAATGACAAGTAACCAAGTTAATATCAGCAATTTCAAAGTACGATTTCCAAGCAGATGTGGGAATTAACTTCAGATAACAAAAAAAAAAAACAAAAACAAAACAAAAAAAAACGTAAAATAGCAAAGATATCGGCAAAAATTAAGAAAAGTATTTTTGGGGGGTGCCTGGGTGATTCAGATGGTTAAGCATCTGCCTTCAGCTCAGGTCATGATCTCTAGGTCCTAGGATCAAGCCCCACATTGGGCACCCAGCTCAGCAGGGAGTTTGCTTCTCCCTCTCTCTCTCTGTCTCTCCCCACTGCTCATGCTCTCAAATGAATAAATAAAATCTTTAAAAAAAAAAAAAAGAAAAATATTTGTTGGGGGGCGCCTGGGTGGCACAGCGGTTAAGCGTCTGCCTTCGGCTCAGGGCGTGATCCCACGCGTTATGGGATTGAGCCCCACATCAGGCTCCTCCGCTATGAGCCTGCTTCTTCCTCTCCCACTCCCCCTGCTTGTGTTCCCTCTCTCGCTGGCTGTCTCTATCTCTGCCGAATAAATAAATAAAATCTTTAAAAAAAAAAAAAAAGAAAAATATTTGTTGGATTCTAATGCCTACATTTCAAACTGGTTATTTGTACTAAATTTTTACATATAGATACCGAATTGTACCTCTCTAAGCCTCTTTAACCCTTTGTTATTTCCCAGTGTGTGTAAATGTACTTGATATAGCCTAATTATTGTAAAAATCTGTAACTTCCTGTTTCCCCTGATTTCCAGGAGGTTTTTTAATGCTTTTCAACTTACAATTTATGATAGGTATGTGCTAGTTCCTTGCTCTTCTCTTGCTCTATCTATATTGAAGGAAGTTGGTTCCTGCCAACTCCATTTGCTAGGCTCACTTGCCTATGCTCCAAAGAAATCAGGATAATGAAAGATAAAAAGACGAAGTAGGAACACTGGCAGAAGAAGAGAAGAAACCAAGGTATTTCTCCTCCTCTCTGATTCAGGGAGCTTCTCCCACAGTGGCTACTTCTCTATGATTCCCATTCCAGGTCCATCCAGGATCATTGGCTCTGGGACCCTAGGCATGGAGAGGGGAGGCTTCCTGTTATGGCTACTCGCTGGGTTGACCATCCTTCCCCAATCTGGCTTTCCAGTCCTTCCAACACTTTTGTACCTAGTCCCTGGTATTAAATTCCCTCAACTGAACTACCTCACTTGGGCTCTGATTTCTGGTTGGACCCCATCTCATACACTGAGGTCACAATACCTGGAAAGTGGTTAGGCAAAGAACAAAATGATTATCATCCCAGAACAATTTATGTAGGTACTGCAAGGCTCACATCCCAAAACGTCCAGCAGAGAGAGAAAATAACTAATGAATGCGTTGTTGAAAATAAAGAATACAATGGAAACAGTTATTTAATTTTTTTTAAAGCCACTTTTGCTTAGTTCTTGTCTTCATTCATTAGTAATCTCCCATCGATAGGGAAACCATGGGGAATGGAGCAGAATGAACAAAGAATCATGCCCACGCGGAGCCCGAAATAGTTCCAAGTAGATTTGCCTGCACAAAAGAAAGAAAGACTTAATCAACACCCAGGTTAGGAAACAAACCGTTACTGTTAAATAACAATGAAGACCTCTCTGCAGTCCCCTGCAGCTCTCCCCCAGACACTCTTTATCTCTCTGCATTAATATGACCTTCCCATGACACAAAAGCAGTCAAGCTTCAATGGATGGGAGAGTCTAAGACAGTTGTCAGTGACCTAAAGGTCTCGGGGTGAGCCATCCTTGGAGATAGGATTTGAAATCAGATTTTGTGCTCTATGCAAGGTTGAGGCTGCGGTTTCGTGATCTTGGGCAGGATTCAGTTCATCATGTCTAGCTCCCAAGCAAATCCGTGTCTGGTTTTGTTGAGAGGAAGCCAAACTGGAAGTCACATAGGGGACTAGTTTTATTCTCCAAGGAGTGATGGGCCATGTTTTAGTTTCCTGGGACTGCTGTAGCAAAGTACACAAACCCAGGAGGGTGGGGGATGCTTAAACAACAGAAATTGACTGTCTCAGCTCTGGAAACTGGAAGTCCAAGACCAAGCTGTGGGGATGGTGGCTCCCTTCTGAGGGCTGTGGGGGAGAACGTGTTCCAGGCCTCTCTCCTCACTTCTGGTGGCTTGCTGGCAATCTTCCATGTTCCTTGGCTTGCAGAAGCAGCATCCTAATCTCTTCCTAGCATTCTCCTTGTGGGTGATGTTTGTCTCTACCCAAATTTCCCTCTCATTTGGACAGCAGTCATTTTGGATTAGTGCTTACCCTGATGATCTCATTTTAACTTGATCACCTCTGCACAGACCCTATCTGTAAATAAAGTCACATTCTGAGGTCCTGGGGGTTAAGACTTCAGCAAATCTTGTTGAGAGGACGATAATTCAATCTCTAACTGGCCATTTACACAGATTAGCTCATTGTCTCTTGCTGAACTTTTCTTCCCACACCCACCTACCCATTTCTTTCCACCACAGCCTTCTGGCAGAACTTAGGTCAGGAGCCCATTTGGTAAACTCATTCACACCGAAGCATAATTCACTAGGATTGTCTTTGTCTATTTATAAAGTATAACAGTCCAAAAGGATATGAAGTAGTATAAGAAAGCAATAAAGTTTAATATACTGTCCATTCTGGAAATATGTACCTTCAATCAAATCACAAAAATATACCCATTCCTCACTGTAATGTGAATGGTAGCAACACTTGTGATTACAAGTAAAAACTTGCTAAGCAGCCCTTGGTTTTTCATTGTAATTAACATAAAAACTGCATTTTCTATTAATGGCAAAATAAGGTTAGATTCCATGTTGTTGATACAATGATATGTACTCATAATTTCTTACTGAAGATTACTGTAAACCTCTTTAACACTAACAAAAAACATAAACACTGCTGAAGGGACTGTAAACTTGGTAGCTACTGCCACATTATTTATTTCATAAGTGGTACAAAATCTATGAAATTGGCAAGATATTTGAACCACTCAAAGCAGCAATGGCTTTAAGTCTGTGCCCTCCTACAATGCCTCTACCCATGGCATTTAAAAGCCATGTTTGCACCCAGTGAAAGATTTATCTTTTTTAGGCTCAAAAATGTGGGATATGATGGCACAGTTATCATATTTAAGAAAAACTTAAGTTAAACTGACACTAAGAACTAAAAAGTAAGATGGGAAAGCTTTATCTGTGGTGCTCTAAAATACACAGACTTATATGCTATAGTGTCTGCCAACATGGAATCCGCATATACCGAGCCATTGCTCCTAAGGGAAATACAGGGTTAGGTTCCTATGAGGCTCTGGTCACAACATTTTTGTCAACCAAATACCTAATCTCATTTTATATGTGCTTCTGTTTAAAGGCACATTCCTTAATATACATTGCTGATTCATGAGTATCGAATTCATGGCCAGCAACACTGTAACTCCTGCCTGCATGAAACTTTTCTGTTTTCTCCTTCGGGCACACTACAGCTTTCTTGCACTTAGGAACAGTAGACAGCACGTCAGCATTCTGCCTGGGGACCATTTTAAACAGCAAAATCAACCACAAAAAGCACAAAAATGTGAAAAATTAGCCCTAGATAGACCACAAAAAGGATGCTTGTTTATAGTATCAGAGCCAAATCAAGAAGGCAAAGAATCCCCTTGCTGGACCTTAACGGGGAACATGCCTGATCATCCACTCAAATTTTGCCACTCTGTTCATGTCTGGGAATAACCATGAAAATGTTATGGGTATTGATTTGGGGTTACAAAAAATTTTTTTATTGAGTAGAGAATTTCTAAACATGGAAACCATGAAGAGTGAGGTACTTTAATCTGGCTTCCATGACCTATAAGTTGAAAGGAAAATCATTTTGACCTACAAAAATGACTGTTGCTTACATTCAACCTCATATTAACATCCTCATTTTAATGAAGAGGAAGCCAAGGTTCCCAAAAGCTGAGTAATGCCCAGTGGCACACACAGCTTCGAGAGACTCCTGACCTGAACTGAGATCTCTTCCCACAGAGTTGTGTGTATGAATTTCAGGCCATGAAAATAAATGTATAAGAACTGTTTTTCTTTTCCTATTTGTGACCTTAAATGCCACCAAGTGGTAGAGATGTGACATCAGTTAAGTCAGGATTTTCTCCTCTCACCACTTCCCACTCACTCCCCAGAATTGTGCTAGGAAGGTGCCTCAGGCTCAGGGGCCCTGGTGTTCTCCCAGTCATTCCTTCTGCTTTCTGCTCCTTATTAGTGGGGGAAGGGAACTCTGGGATCCCACTGCCTTTACCTTAGCCTGGGGGGCACATGTCCCGTCTGTTCTCAGGCAGGAAGTATACATCACAGACCACTTTCTTTGAAACCACCACTGGCTTCCTCACTGGCTCTCCTGGATCCAGACCCTTACTAGTCTCAAGAGACAGAAAAGTGAGGCTTTGACAGATTGCACAGAATCCAAGTCTTGGATCCTTCAAGGCATTGGCTTTGAAATTTCAAAAGCTTAATATTCTACCTTCACAGACTCTTCTCCTAAACTTTTTCCTGCTTAGAGTTTCCAAGTCTATTTTTCTAACTGAAAAAAAAAAATCAAGAATCTATGTTTGCTTTCATTCTTTTCTTCAGGCAATAAAGGCAAAAGAATGAGTAGCCTAAAGAGTGAATAGGAAGGGATGGGGTAACAGGAAAGAAGGAAAGAATGGATGGGAAAAGAGGGAAACATAAGTTAGTGTTCAAAATACTGTCCTGCCCCATACACGTGTTATTCTTCTCTCAACACGACTTCTCAGGTAGTTGTCAGACCTAAGGAGAAGGGGCGCCTGGGTGGCTCAGTCGGTTAAGCATCCAAATCTTGATTTCAGCTCAGGTTGTGATCTCAGGATCCTGAGATCGAGTCCTGCATTGGGCTCTGTGCTGGGCATGGAGCCTGCTTAAGATTCTCTCTCTCCCTTGCTCTCTGCCCCTCCCCCCCACTTGCTCTCTAAATCAATCAATCAATAAGGATGTTCAAGAATTGTCCAAGGAAGTTGCACAGACCCAGCTTTATTTGAAGAATTTCAGTCTAGACCCATGGAAATATCATTACAGTAATTTTCATTTGTGACCATGTCCAGATTAAAACAAGACTTTGCCAATCTTACTAAATAGAAGGGATCTTTTTAGGCAAATGAAACTGAAACTTATTTTCCAACCAAGAGTTGAATAGCAACCTGGCACTGATTGAATAAGAAAGCCCAGTGTGGCTGCAGCTCTGTGGCCCTTTTGCTTTGCCTGTGAAGCAGTTCTTTTAGACACAGATGGGGTGCTGGGCTACTATTTAAGCAAGACTCACATAGAATGAAATCCATCAACATGACATGACAAATCAGAGAGGAGAGTCAGGCAAACGGTACTGCTAGGCTGCATCTAAATTGCGAGAGAGAGGAAGGATGGGGAAAACAGTGTAATTAGAGGCATTTAAATTCTCTTGTAGAAGGAACAGGAAAATATGCTATATTTGAAATTGTAGTGGGAACTTGAAGTTCTAAGGAGGCAGGGATAGGAATAAAGGAACAAGGAGAAGGGTAGAATAAAAAGAAGGCATGATGTACATTCAGACTCAGAAAAGTATCTGACCAGACACCTCAAAGAATCAGAGAAGGAACAGCAAAATAACCATTTCTCCTAAGTATAGTGAGAGATACAAGGTTGGAGAGGAAAAGAATGAGAGGTGGCGGGGGGAGGGTTTGACACTAAGAAATTTAATGGAGGAAGAGTGAATATTTATCAGAGATAAAATAAAAATTGATTTTTTTTTTGAGTAAAAATATTTTCACGGTACAAAGTCCCTAGGCATGCCATTAATGTTTAATTTAGATTATACAACTGTATCGCGCTTGCTATGTATTTTTCTAAAAATAGTTTGAAAAGTGCTACCCAACCTTTTTGGCCACAGTTCAGAATACAGTTACGTAGCCTCATATAGTCCCAGAGAGGTTCTTCTCCTAAAAGCTAATTTTGTTCTTTACCTGCCAAACTGAGAAAAGAAGCAGCATGAGTTGTTTCTTCACCAAGGAGCAACTGTTAAGCCTGCTTTAGTTCTTGAAGGAGAGGCAAACATAAGGCCATTTCAAGTTTCTCTTACAAAGGTTTCTCCTTGGGGTGTCTGGGTGGCTCAGTTGGTTAAGCTTTTGCCTTCAGCTCGGGTAATGACCCTGGAGTCCCGGATGGAGCCCCACATCAGGCTCTCTGCTCAGCAGGGACTCTGCTTCTCCCCCCTGCCCCTTACCCTGCTCATGCTCACTCTCTCTTAAATAAATAAATACAATCTTTAAAAAATAAATAAATAAAGGTTTCTCCTTGCACAAAGGATCTCTCACAATTGTGGGGCACTTTATGCTCTTAGAGCACTTTCAGATGATTTCATTGGAATTTTGGTGAAGTCTATCATAAAGGGCATTTTCTTTTAAGATTTTATTTATTTATTTGACAGAGAGAGAGACAGCCAGCGAGAGAGGGAACACAAGCAGGGGGAGGGGGAGAGGAAGAAGCAGGCTCCCAGCGGAGGAGCCTGATGTGGGACTCGATCCCAGAACGCTGGGATCACACCCTGGGCTGAAGGCAGATGCTTAACGACTAAGCCACCCAGGCGCCCCATAAAGGGCATTTTCTATATCATGTGTCTTTACATACTGCTTTTCCACTATCAAAACCGATAAAACATTAGACCTCGTTAATTAATTAGTTTCTTACAGCCTAAATACTCTCAAGCTTTCATTGTTTTCACTCAGTTTTGTCTTTTTCTTTCCTTCTGACTAGAGAGTTTTTATGCCCCTAGTCAGTTCTTTTGACGCTCTAAACTTCTAGTCTTTCACTTGGCAAAGTAACACAAAACCTAGAGGACCTAGAAAAAGTTCACAATGGGATAAATACCTAGCCCCCTAATACTATAGTCAACTCCTATGCCCTTCATTGGTACTGTGAGAGCCACTGTGACCTTTTGAGGTAGTCGCAGGGCATCAGGGGCTATCAACCAAAGTTTTAAAGCCAGGCTAGACCCTACTTTGAACCCTGGATTTACCACTCAATAGCTATGTGGCATCCCACATAAAGTGGTGATAGCCACTTGATACCATTTATAAAGTTTCTAAGTGCACTACAGTTCCTGCCATACAATAGACATTGAATGAATATTCATTCCTCTCCCTTACCTCATAGAAGGACTGTTGAAGTGCTGAGTCACTCACAGTTTACGTGACAAGGGCTGGGGTTTGATCTTCCTGACAGAAATAGAGGTGGAAACTCTACCCTCAAACCCCAGGGTAACTGCATGAGCTGCTGAACTCTGGCCAGCCCCCGAAACCTGCTGAAACCAGGGCATCTGCTGACACCCAAGTGGATGACACGATCTCCTTGGACAGGTCACGAGGAACCTGCATCCCATAATCCCGGTATAGCCCAAATGCATACCACAATTCCAAAGAAGACCACCCTGATTAGCCCCGTAATTACACAACAGCAAAGGCAGGTATCACCAGGTATCACCAGCCAAACAGCATCACTCAGACCTTTTCATTTGTTAATACGGGACAAAGTTTTAAAGCCAAAGTGTTTTGGCTTTAAAAGACCTACATCTTGGAGCACCTGGGCGGCTCAGTCAGTTTGGAGTTCCAGGATCAAGCCCCACATCGGGCTCCCTGTTCAGCAAGGAGTCTGCTTCTTCCTTCATCCCTCACCCCACTCAGGCTCTCTCTCTCACCCTGCCTCTCTCAAATAAATAAATAACATCTTTAAGAAAAGGAAAAAAAAAAAAAAAAGACCTACCCCCTTTCTCTTTTCCTGAATCTCATCTGTGAGGGGCTCCTAGACTTCTGCCTCTGTCTGGGTCAAGTTCCCTGCTTTTCCACTTCAGCACTTAATCTTAGGTCTCTAATAATCTAATTTTTTTTTTTTTTTAAGCAGCACGTAAGAAAAACTAGTGTCAGCCTTTGTGGAAAAGACTTGGCCTTTCTTCCCCTCTAGAAGAAAGTAAAAGAAAGCCCCTGTGAACATAACAGGACACATGTTGGTTCTCTGCATAAAGAAGAGAACAAAGCTGGGAGAACGGGATTGGAAGGTAGGACGAAGTCACTTCGGCAGTACAACTGATCTCTGAGACAGACAGTGGCTCGGTTTCCATGAGGACACAGTGTACGTATATTGGCCAAATACCGCAGTAGCTGCCAGAGATATGAAGATGAATGGAACACGGTCCTTGTCCTAAGGACTTCAAAGCCTAGTTGGGGGGGGGGGCAAATGAAGCACAGAGTACAACCCATCATGATTGTGACTGATGCTAAGAAAGACTCAAAGTGAAAGTATTCTGGGTCATAGAGGGGACCAGTCAACTGTGATGGGGGGAGGGGGGTGGGAGGAACAGGACACCTCATACAAAGGCTAATACTGATACTAATTAGGCTCACCATGTTGGTTCTAGCCAGCGGTTATTTTTGTGAAAATGAAAAAAATTATAGCTTACCGACATTTCTGGTCTGTCCTAATTCTCGCATCTTTTCTCAATGATCTTTTCACTTTATCCATAAATTTATAGTTTACAAACATATATATGTGTATGTGTGTGCAGTATATACATGTGTTTGTATGGATATGTACGTATGTGTTTGTACATATATATTAGAAATAGTGTGCTTTCTTTTATGACTCTTGCTTCTATTTCTCTAGCCTATGTAAAAGCGTTTAAATATGCTCGAAGCTATGCTTCTCCATTGTAGATACTAATGGTAATTTCTTCTAAATAAGCTGAAATTGGAGTCAGTATGCATATATATGTACGTGTACCCCCATTAACACTAATCCCCCCAGAAACCTTCCTTTCTTTCTTTCTTTCTTTCTTCTTTCTTTCTTTCTTTCTTTCTTTCTTTCTTTCTTTCTTTCTTTCTTTCTTTCTTTCTAAAACTTGCATCTTTGTTGTCTGTTCTGTGTTTTCTTCACCCTGTTTGTTGTCAGCATCATACACCCTGTAAGTAAGCAACATGCCTCGGGATTCCTTCAAAGAAACACCCGGAGAGGCTCAGTATTGTGGTCTTACCATGCAGCCTCTGTTCCTGCTTTCACACCTCCACAGACGCTGCAGCTTCCAAATCGGTGTGCACTTCGGGAAGTGCGGCTGTCTTTAATGTGAGGAGAAGCCCTATGTCCCGCGATCAATCCTCTCTCGATAGCTCTCGAGAGTGTTTTCCGCTAAAGGTAGATTTGCTGAAGCTCTCAGCTTTGACCGGTCGAAAGCCATCCGTCCTTGAGCTCTCTCTGAGTCACACTGATCTACGGAGAAGGGATTTATCACGTTCCCCTTTTAGTAGGAAGAGAGCTTGAAGTAGTGTAACCTGATAAATACTCCTAACTGGACCAAGGCTACATTCTGCGCAGCTCCGGAAGCACCCTCCGTAGCTGCCGCTGCTTCGGTCCACACCCACCCCGGGGAGTGGGGCCGCCCGGGTTGAAGCTTACCTCGCATCTCCCTGTTCTACAGGCCACAAAAGCACTTTGCAAACTCTAATGCATTACACAAACATAGA
Source organism: Ursus maritimus (assembly GCF_017311325.1). Lineage (NCBI taxonomy): Eukaryota > Metazoa > Chordata > Mammalia > Carnivora > Ursidae > Ursus > Ursus maritimus. The sequence continues at coordinate 93,912,883 of NW_024423343.1, read as the reverse complement.
GTATCATTACAATTATGTGAGGAACAGCAGCCCGTTAAACACTAAAGTCTTTCTTCTTAGATCATCCGCCTCCCTTGTCTCTTTATCATCATTTACGTGAACTGCTTTGAACTAAGTTGCCTTGTGTTCCTTGGAGTCATTAAGAAGCTACCCATGTGACTGCAGACGACCCAACGAAGACTTCAACTTTTCGGGAGTATTTCTTTATTTTAAAAAAATGATGAACATTAATTTTGGATACATTGTTTTCCTATCACCTGTGGGGTTTTTTTTTTTTGCACTTATAAATTTCTTCAAATTAAAAAAAAATTAAAAATACCCCTAAGCAGAACTGCAGATGTGCTAAAACACACACAGTTAATGGCCAAGAAGTACGGACCCAATTCTGCTGAATCCACTGGCTTCTATCTCTCCCACATTTACGTTTTCCTTCTAAAAATGCTCCTTTCCTCATTTTTCTTAGTATCTCCTCCCCCCTTTGTGGTGAGAATACCCACTGTGCTTATAGTAGCATATTTATAGTAGGCACCTGGAAATAATAGGTACTAGATGCAGACATTAAGAAGACTAAATTGGGGTTCCTGGCTGGCTCAGTCACTGCAGCACTTGATTTCGGGGTCGTGAGCTCAAGCCCCACACTGGGCCTAGAGCCTACTTACTAAAATAAAATAAAATAAAATAAAATAAAATAAAATAAAATAAGCTTAAAAAAGGAAGAGTAAGTCTAATAACTGTGTTAATGTAAACATGAAATTTTAATAGTGGCATACTAAATTTTATATTATGCTATGATTAAAACCAGGTGTGTGTGTGTGTGTGTGTGTGTGTGTGTGTGTGTAGAGGGGGTTGGATAAAATTATGAAGGAAACTGAAGGAACAAAAGATTATTGTATAGTGATATGGGGATTATGGGTGGCTTTAAAAAACTCCCTTGTAGGGGCACCTGGGAGACTCAGTTAGTTAAGCGTCTGACTCTTGATTTTGGCTGGGTCATGATCTCAGAGTCCAGAGATCGAGCCCCACGTGGAGTTCCCTATCCCCCTTCCCCCTCCCTCACCCCGTGGAGCCCCCCATGGAGCCCTGCACTGAGGCTCTTGTTGCCTTCCTCCCCAGCCAGCCAGCAGGCCAGCTGGCCAGCCAGCCAGAAGTCTGCTCTTAATTCTCTCTCCCTCTCCCTCTGCACCCCACCCCTAACATAAATAAATAAATCTTTGAAAAGACTCCCTTGTAAAAATTTTAGGTCTGTTTACTAATAAAGAAAAACTAATGTGCTTACGTTTTTATCTTTATGGCATTGAGTCTTCCTTTGCCTCCCTTCTTTTAACTTGGTACTTTCTTTTGTGACAGCTGCTTCTGCTTCTCTGGCTTGTGCTCAGATGTTCAAATGCTAGATGGTGTGCTTCTTCTGTTATACATTCTAGCTATAATGGATGATTTCTTCTGCGTAGCTGAAAATGGGGTCAGTACACAGATCTCTGGCCCTTCCTTAAGTTTCATTTCTCTGAAGTGTGATCTGTACTGTGAAGCACAATAAAGATCAGCCTTGCTTCATGTTCCCCGACACTCCCTTGCTACCCACCCTGTGCGCGCAGAGAGGAGACTCTGCTCAGGAACATCCTTTTTTAATTGCAGCCCTTCATTTCCTTCTGGATGGCCCAATCTTAAATCTGCATTGGTGCAAAATTAAAAATCACTTTCCTGATTCTCTCCTTTGGCAGATCCCATAATCCCTCTTAAGTCACCAAGCTATTACTTTTTACTCATTTGTGGTATACTTTGTCCTTTGTGAGTCATGCTCCAGAAACTTTCTGCTTGCTTAGCAATAATATTTGACCAAAAATCTTAGAATTTAGAATTACTAATGCTTCCCAATTCCCAATAGCTTCCATGTTACTTTTGCAAATGTCACTGTCAATGTATAATCTATTTGTGTATGTAATATATATGGATGTCAAAGGATGTGTCAAAAATATAAAATCACGTGTTAGAATGATACACATTGAGGGTGCCTGGGTGGCTCAATTTTTAAGCGTCTGCCTTCGGCTTGGGGCGTGATCCCAGGGTTCTGGGATCAAGCCCCGCATCGGGCTCCCTGCTCTGCTGGGAGCCTGCTTCTTCCTCTCCCACTCCCCCTGCTTGGGTTCCCTCTCTCGCTGGCTGTCTCTATCTCTGTCAAATAAATAAATAAGATCTTAAAAAAAAAAAAAGAATGATACACGTTGAATTAATGAGAGAGATTTTGACATAATGATAGACATTGAGGTGGAAGAGAAATAGGGGCAGTCATTAACATAGGGGCCCTTAGTGGATTGGTAATGCTTTCTTTCTTTCTTTTTTGAAGGGGAAGAAACTATGTTACAACATTAAGATCTGATAAAGCTGAAAGGTGGATCTATATTCTCTGTATCTATGGGTGTGTTCCCACGTTAGGCTCTATTATTGCCTATGTGCACGAAATATTTCGCAATTTAAGAAATGTCGTTGTTAAAACTTTTTATTCCATTGTGCTGGTCGTTTAAGCTGCTTTATTGATGTGTTACAGAAAACATCAGTAAGAGAATTTTGGAAGAGGAGGGGACCCATACAAAATAGAGAATTGAGAGATGTAGGTTACAGTTAGTGGAACAGGAAACAAAGGTACGTATGTTGAGAAAGGTACAAATAGGAAGTGAAGTAAGTGCATTACCTATAATTACACTAAAGGAATTAAAAATAGTGAGGCAGTCATATCATGGGGGAGGGTGTAAGTGAACTAAGCACTCATCTATCAGAATGGGAAGGAAGTCCACAGATAAAGTCTGGCTGATAAATGGAGAAGCGGCAATTTGACTATTTTACTGAGAGATAGGGAAGTAATCGTGGAGAGGAATTAAGAACGCCGTTACAAAGTTAAACTTGGTTGTTTCTCAAGTGTGGGTCTAGGGTTTGGGTGGAAAGAAAAGGGGTGGAGTAGGGCTTGATGTAACAGCAAAGTATTCTGACCTTTTGGAATAAGCTCGCCAGCACCATCGATTTTTTTTTTTTGGTAAACGTGCACATGTACTGGTTTGATTTAAAAGCACAATGTGAAGACCATCAAACCCAAGAAAACGTCCCTTCCTTCAATCATCTGATCAAGTTAGTATTTACTTCTTAGGCTATATTGCATGCTTGCTGATAAATTATTTACATCCTCATCCTTTAATTGGTATCCTAGAATGGTCCTTTGTTTTTCCTTCTCTGTTTCTTTTCTTTCTTTTAATTTGTGCCCTCTGCAAACGTTTTAGCAGTGATTTCTCTATAGAAAAATTTAAAAACTATTTATCCATTTATGGAAAGCTTGTTTCTGATAGACTATTAAGAGAAACAAGGAAGGCTCCTCCAATTCAACTGGCTTAAGACATGCCTATGACAAACACGAAGAGGTAGAAAGTAGAGCCCAGAGCTGGAGGCATGGGGATAGAGCGTAACCGCTAATGGGCTTTTGAGGAGGGTGGGGTGACAAAAATATTTCAGACTTAGAGAGTGGTGATGGCCGCACGTCTTTGTGGATATACTAAAAGGACTGAATTTCACACTTTACAGGAGTTAATTTTATCGTACGTGAAATATATCTTTAAAAAATATGCCTATGAAAAAATACTACCAGTGAATAAACTAAAATGATAGTCATGTAATATGTTGAGAGTATTTTTTCTTTTACTTCCCTTAAGCTTTAGTAATGTGATATCACCTTCATAATTTCAGAAATATTTTAAACTAACATCATTAACATCAGTGTGTGGGATCACCTCCACGTGTCTAACTTTTCCTCCTAATTCCATGACCCTTTTTATTTTCTCATGCACTCTTATGTGCATAATTATTTGCATTTTAATCTATGTTCTCTATAGCTTGGCATTTGGTGTCACTCTCATTCTTGTTTGACTTTTTCTTTTTCTTTTCATCATCTTGATGCTGCCAAATCTTTACTTGTAATTTGCTTTTTCTGCTCTGTTTTCTTCACTCACTATAACACTTTGCTTTGCTGCTTTTCTTGAGAGCTGTCCCTGAAATACATATAAATGCTTTAACCAAGCTGTGACTTTGTGAAAGAGAAGCTAGACTTTCCTGCCTTGAACCATTTCTCAGTCCAATCAAAGTGGGCAGACAATCTGGAGGATGGGGGAAAGGAGAACAAGGAGAGTAAGAGGAGGAGAAACATATTTACTGAGCCCCTTCCATCTGCTGGGCTCTGTATAGGCGTTTTCCCAGTACTCCCTCAAGCCCGGGAGGCAGTGTTAGCCTCTCTTTTCAATGCAGACTCTGTGACTCGGATCACTTAAGCAACTTGCTCAAGGTCATACAGCTGGTAAATAGCAGAGGCAAATGTCAGACCTGGTTCCACCTCACTACAAAACCAGCGCTCTTTTGCCCTACACCTTTGTGTTTAGTCAGGTCAATTCTATTGAGGCATATTGCCAAGACGCCCTCCAAAGGTTGTACCAACCTATACTAATGAATAGTGAATTTTCATGTTTACTGGCCACGTATATATTTACCATTAGTAGATTTTCTGATGTATATTAGCCATTTATATAACGTCTTCTCTGAATGTCCTCCTTATTCCCTTTTCCTGTTCTCCTACTGTGTTATACATTATTTATAATTCTTATTGATCTGTAGCACGTGATCTCTATCATGACTAGGGATTCTTTGTCTTCTATGTTATAATTGTGATTTCCTAGACTGCCATTCACTTCCCAATTTTGTTTATAAGTACTTTTAAATATAAATTTATAAAATACATAATTGTTCACATTTTCCCTGGTTTTCTTTATAGTTGCATGTTTAATGCTCTTCCAAAAAAATGATTTTACCACCCTAAGGTTGTAAAAACATTTCTGTGAATTTTGTTTTTAGTAGTTTTGTAATTTTCTTTTTTATTAAAAAGTGTTCAGGTCCTTAATCTTTCTGGAGTTAAGCATATGATATGAGAGGAAATGAACATTATTCTTTGTCCTAAACAATAATCAGGTGTCCCAAACCAATTCATTGCGCTTTATATATTGAATTTGTATGCCCCCTTTGTGGAATTCTAAATGCATACACACAGCATGCATAGACTAAATTGAGATACACACACACACACACACACACACACACACACACACATCTGTCTCTTAATTTTCTAGTCCATTCCACTGATCTCCTGCCTATTCTTAAATGAATAGCATGCTGTTAATTTTGAAATTCAGTAGAACAAATCCTATCTTCTTACAAAATCTTTTAAAATAATAAAGAATCCCCCAAAATGGCATGAATAAATAAGTAAATACGTAAGTAAGTAAATACTGCACTCAAAGATGCTGAATGATGTGCTCAAATGCATGTATCATTTAGAGGTAGAATTCAGAGAGCATTCTGTGTCCTGAGTTTGAGTCCTTTATTCATTTATTTAACACATTTTACTGAGTGCTAACTATATGCTAGAAGTTGTTGTAGCTTCTGAGAAGCCAGCAGTGAAGGAAACAAACAAACAAAAATCTATGCTCCCGTGGGGTTAATGCATATTCAACATTATTATTCATTCTCAAACGGATGTATCCTCCCTATACTCTGCTAAGTTTCCCAATCTTTGTGATATAGGTCTTAGTTATTATTTCAGCATTATTAAAGGAGTTAGTCTTGCACTTTATATTTCATAGCCTCTTTTTCTTGCACATAAAATTTTCAAACTCTACAGTTTCATTTCCTTTTTTTTAATGCAAAGTAGTACCTCTTCTATATCCAAGTTTGGTTTCTAAAAACCTCTTTGTAGAGAATTCATTGTTAAGGAGCTTAAGGCTTTGTGAGGAAAACTAGTTTAGGGAAATTAGGTCATAATTAAACTAGAAAAAAAATACATATTTTCCTTAAACATTTATTAAAATAAAATAATACATCTAGCACGTATAATGCATCTGAAGTTAGTAATTAATTTCCCTTCACCATTTTTTGCTTTGGGGGAACTTTCCAGAACTTCTCCTTTAAGAGATTTCAGCAAGATGCATGACTATTTTATTTTATAGCACATGATATTCATGCTGAGTCTTTTCCCTATTAGTTTTGATCTCTACATTTTAAATTTTATCACTTAGAGTAGTTGACTCCCATTCTCTAGTCTCAAAATGACCCTAAAGAAAGCCACTTGACAGTAGTTAAATATAGATAAAAATTTGGGATCCGAAATTGTAGAGATCTAGATTCAGAATGATCTTTGCCTCAGAATCACTGTGTGACCTTGGGCAAGTGAGGTAACCTCTCTAAGTTAGGTTTCTCCATCTATAAAATGGTGAGAATAATAATAGTGCTTTATAGATTGTTGAGAAAATTAAATAAGCTAGAATATATAAAGTTAACAGCTAGTGCTTTTCACATGATATGTGTTAGATAAATGTTAGCCAATATTTTTATTGAGATGGTTGTCAATATCCTTACACTACAAAAAACAATGGTTCATGTGGGTGATAGAAGCAGGGGTATCAAGAGGATATTCATGGAAGTAAGGGCTCTAGGAACCTCCCGGGAATTCAGGGGAAGCTATGGGGTTAGGCTTCATGGATATTGGCAGTCATTCAGGCACTAGAGGCATCCCGGGAAGAGTCACTGACCTGAGTCATCTTGGCGAGCTCAGGGATCCCCATAACCGTGACTCAGCCCCCCTCCATCTGCACTGCTCCATTTCTATTCCTACTCACCAATTTCTCAACTCCCCTGTCAATACCTTTTGATTTCAGCTTACCATGGTTTCTGCTTGTTCATAACTGCTTGCTCACCTTTTCTAATAATGCAAATCTTCAACTTATTCGTAATTTGTCAGTTCCATGTCAAATTTCTAGGAGATGGAGTCTGCTTGACCTGATGATATCCCTCTTTGCACAGACATTCTATGCCAAACCATCTTATAGGCCTTAGACACATCTAAAAATTGTTTGGGGGCTAACACGGAGGTGGGAGAACTGGGGGGTGAGGAATTAGGCAGGGGTAGGATCGGTCGTATGGTATAGAACGTGCCTACCCTTTCAGTAGGAATCACAGGTTCTGTGGCTCCCCTGAGGGGCTGTGTGGTGACTTGCTTGCTCATAGCTATACTTTGAGTAGATTACATCTAATCTGTTCAACATAGCCAAAAGAATCTATCACTCTTCTTCCTTCCATCCATAGTTATCTATCTTATTATTTAGGTTGGTTTCCAACTTGGTGTAAAATGGGGAAATTTTTGGCTCAGAGGATTTAATTAAGAGTTAAAAAGTAGATACCCAAACCCAGTCTTTCTTCCTGTATTACTTTATTTCTTGTTTTATAATTATTCCGTGCGGGCACCTGGGTGGCTCAGTCGGTCAAGTCTGACTTGATTTCAGCTCAGGTCATAATCCCAGGATTCTGGGATGGAGCCCCACGTCGGGCTCTGTCCTCAGCATGAAGTCTGCTTGGGATTCTCTCCCTCTGTGCCTCCACCTGCTTGTACCCTCTCTCTCTCAAATAAATAAATAAATCTTTAAAATAAATAAATAAAATTATTCCCTGTTTCTTTCCTTTCTGACCTCCATAGACTGTAACTCTAAATTTGAGGGATCTAATGCCATCTCAATGACCTGTTTCTGGTTTATGTAATGCTTGGCCCATATGTGTATGGTTATTTTTAGCTCCTCTAGGCTTACTTTGAACTCCTTTTACTTCCTTAGATTCTTAATTTTTTACTTCCTTTAGTCTCAGGACTCATGTTACTTCCCCTTCCTCTGTCTTTCTATCTTCAATAGCTTAGGCAGCCTCCACGGTGTTTCTCATCTCCTTTGGGCTTCACATTCATGGATTTCCCTGGAACCCCTTTCTTCCCCCTTCTTCCTGCCTCTGTCATTGAGCTCATGAAGTTTTCTCCTCCGTTGACTCAAAACAAAAGTATCTGCTGGAGTATGTAATCTTGCTGCTCTTTACTCATCAAAGGTTTATCTTGGCAATCACTGTCCACTTTTTCTTATCCATTTAATTTTATTTCCACCATTTCCTGAAATTCATCTTCTCGTTTTTATCCAGCCTCTTCTATTGCTCCTTTCTCCTTTATCTCTTATGGAATCAGTTAATTCCCTGACATTCGAAGAGCAAGTGATACGAGACATTGCCTGCATTAATTTTCTAGGGCTGCTACGATGAAGTACCATGACTGGGTGACTTGAACAACAGAGATTTATTTTCTCATAGTTCTGGTGGTTGGAAATGCAATAACAAGATTGGTTTCTTCTGAGACCTCTCCTTGGCATGTAGATGACCTCCTTCTGTGTCTTAGATGACCTGTGTCCTCACATGGTCTTCCCTCTGTGTGTCTATGTCCTAATTTCCTTTTTTTATAGGGACAACAGTTATATTGGATTATGGCCCACCCTAATGACCTCATTTGAAAATCACCTTTTTAAAGATCTTATCTTCAAATACTATAATATTCTGAGGTACTGGGGGGTTAACACTTCAACATATGAATTTGCGGCAGGGGACATAATTCAGCCCTTAACACTGCCTGTTCTTTAAAATACAGATCGACATTTTTCTCCTCCTCCATGTTGTCTTCTGATCCCAAAAGCCCACAGTGACATGGTCCTTCTAGAATTTGTGTAGAAGTTATTATCCCTACCAACCATCTGGTAATCAGTCATGAGCTCTCTTGTAACATCTCTTGTTTTGCCGTATGACGTTATTATGTATGATTTGTGTTGGTAATTTCTTATCTTTTATTTCCCAAACAGGGTAAATGAAGATGAACCATACTTCTCACTCTCTGAATCACCATGATATCAGGGCCAGTACTTTGCATGTCATTTGTTCTCAATAAGTAAGTTTGACAATTTTAGTCAATGTCCTCCCACTTTAGATTCTTCTAAATTCAAACCGCCTTAAAGCTTGTCATTAATTAATTGCTTTCAGTCAACTAAAAATATGTTTTCTTTGAAAAGGGGCCCTGTTTACCCAAATCAGTCAGAACTCTGTCAGGTAGGAACAAGGCAGTGAAGGAACATGGTTTGAAGCTGATTCTATAGGGGTCAAAAACAACTGAGATTACTGGTAAGGTTTGTAATAGGGTCAGTTCAGGATGAGGTCCTTAAGAAGACTGTGGTCAGAGGGTGGGTGACCGGGGTCCATTTGATTGGCAGGGTGAGTATGGAACAAAGGACACGCCCAAGTCAGGGCAAGTCAGGCTTTTGTGGGTGAAGCAGGGAGAAAGCCTTGTTAAGGGAACAGCACCCACGGTGGGTTTGAGAGAGAAACATTGTCTCAACGCTCAAGTGGTCAAGAATCCCTTCATCGACAGGGTGCACAGTTGGAACAATGACCCATGTGGAAGATGTCATCTTTCTAGATGGCCCAATGAGTGTGGCCTTGCAGAGATCCTCAGTTTCTCTCTCACCAGAGTCTTGCTCTACTGGTGCCTCACCCCCCCCCCACCGGGCCCTGATACATCTCCCCAATATTTCCAAATCGCCCCCAAAGACCAAAGGGCTTGAGGCCTTCTCCCGTCAGGCCACATCTGCATCACTAACCATGCTCCCTCTCCAAGCAACATGTAACTCCTTTCGCAACAGAACCCTTGCCCTTTGTGACCTTATTTTTCTCAAATCTGGTCATCCAAAATCATTTCTAATGTTTTTAAGTTTATTAAGTATTTACTAAATGTTAAGCACTATGGTGAATACTGTAGAAGCATCTTTTCATTACAACCCTCTGCGATAGTATATTGGTTTTCTATCGATGATATTCTGTAACAAATCATCACCAACTTAGTGGCTGAAAATGACACTAATTTATTCTCTCACAGTTTCTGTGGATCAGGAGTCCAGTTACAAGTTAGCTGGGTCCTCTGTTGAGGGTCTCACAGGTTAAAACAAGGTGTCCGCTGGAGCTGTAATCTCATCTGGGGCTCTGGTCCTTTTCCAAGTTCACTGGTTTTTGGCAGAGTCCATTCCTTGCAGCAAGATGACCAAGGTCCTGATTTTCTTGCTAGCTCCCAGCAGGGGACTGCTTTCAGCTCCAAGTGGTCACCCTCAGATTCTTGCCATGTGGCTTCTCTTCTCATAGGTTGTTTGATTTCTTTCATGGCAGTAGGAGAGTCTCTCTGAGGCTTTCCCTTCTTCTAAAAGCTTATCTGATTAGGTCAGGCTCACCTAGGATTCTCTGTTTGATGAACTCCAAGGCAACTGATTAATAACCTACTTGCAGGAGTGATATTTCATCATATTCACTGGTGCCACCCAATACTCGCAGGGGGGTGGGGCATCCACACCATGGGGCAGAAATCTTGAGGCCATCTCAGAATGCTGCCCACCACATGGAGGTACCACTGTGACACCCCAGATTACAGCTGCAAAGCATAGTCACACAGCTTGTAAGTGGCAGAACTGTAGTAGAATTCCAGGCATTTAGATTCTCAAACCACTGTTCTAAACCCATGTCTGAGACCCCTTGTATTAGCACAACTTCTGCCTGTAACACTGTCCTTATCCCTTTTTCTGCCGGTAAAATTGCATCTGTTCTGTCAACGTTCAACAGCATTCTCATGTCCGTCGTAAAGTCTTTTTGATTAACCAAGCTTGATGTTGACCACAACTAACCATCACATCTCTCATATGTTTTCAAAACCATCTGTCAGTTAAATATTTACAGAACATATAAGTATCAAGAACTAATGTCTGTGTTTATGCTAGAAACATATCAACTGTTTTCTATAACTGAACACTGGTTATCAAACTTAGCCTAAAGAACACTTTATCCCTAGGCCTAGTAAGAAATTTAAAAAATAATAAAAGATTTATTTCCATCCCCTCAAAAAGAAAAAAATGATATGCCCTTCGCCCAACAGATAAACTCTATTGGAAAGAGTCAAGTGTCTTTGGGAGTTGGACCAACACGTTGTAGTACCAATGCAACTAAAAACTCTAGTTCAAGTTAAATGTGTCCAGGAAAGTTGGTCCAAGAGTCTTGCTTTCTAATGCAGTGGTTCTCAAGTTTGAGTATATCAGAATCACTATTAAAATATAGACTGCCGAACCCCCTCCCAGAGTTTCTGTTTAACAGGTCGGTAGTGGGGCCTGAGGATTTGCGTTCCTAACAAGTTACCAGTTGGGTCTGGGGACCACACTGATAAACGCTATTCTGGAGGGGAAAACAAATAGGCAGAATAGAATAGCTAGTTTTAGCTAAAGATTAAGAGGAATCTGTTTAAAGCCATTGTTATTCTCCAACAAAGGAGAAGCTCTTTCGTGAAGAAGAGAACTTTCCATGAATAGAAATAAGCAGACAGGACACCTGGGTGGCTCAGTTGGTTAGAGCGTCTGCGTTCAGCTCAGGTCATGATCCCAGGGTCCTGAAATAGAGTCCCACATTGGGCTCCCTTCTCAGCGGGGAGCCTGCTTCTCCCTCTCCTCCCCACTCATGCTGTCTCTCATTCTCTCTCTCTCTTGCAAATAAATAAATAAAATCCTAAAAAAAAAAAAAAGAAAGAAAGAAAGAAGCAGACATTGGATGATTGCTCAGAGGGGAAAAACCCATTGCTGCAAAAAGGAATGGTGTCCTGGGTCCAATCCACGAAGCCAGGATTGACCTGGGGAAATTGGTAGGGCAGAGGGAGGGGGACATGGGACTTTGCCAGGACACAGCATCAGAAAGAGAAGTGTGGGTGCTGAATCAAATGAGCTTGGTACTACCTGGAAGAGAGTTTTAACTCACTAACAAGAATGAGAAATTAAAGCAGTTAACTAGGAAGCAAATATTAGACCAAGCAAGGAATACTAGACCTACATCATTCTAGAAAAGATTATGTGGCCCATAACTGAAGGTAGGTAGAAATGAAAAATTGAAGCAGAAGGAGGGAAAGCAAGGCATTTCAGAATGATAATCCACGAACGCTGGGCATCCCACACAGTGGCCCTATGGGACAGGTCTAGTCAAATATTTCCAGATTGGGAGAATGGGTGGAAGATTGATCGGGTGGTAAAGAGCGATCACTGCACAGGGCAGAGTTGTGCTGGAATTGTGCCTCAAACCCCGCTGATCATCAGTCCAAGGGGGAACTTCTAACAACGCCAGATCTCAGAGTCCCAGGGAGTTTAGGGTCAGCAGTGGAGTGTCCCATGTAGTGGGAGAGAGACGGAAGCTGCCAGTCCCAGGCATCTTCAGGTTTGTCATTCACTAGCCCTGATGATCTCCATCAACTTTAGTGTTTGCTGTTGTCCCCGAAGCTCTTTCACAACAGGAGACTTGGCCCCGTGAGTTATTAATTCTTAAACAATTCCATCCGGTCCTCTTGCTGAGAACACACGTTTACAATCAGGCCACTGAAAGGAAACCAGAGTGCTTCGACTTTAACTTTTTTTTTTTTCTGCATTGAGCTGTGAGGTGATAATTTTATTTTCATTACAAAAGAAGAAAGGGGTTGGTAAACAGAAGGGGGAATGAACCATGAGAGACTATGGACTCTGGGAAACAAACTGAGGGCTTCAGAGGGGAGGGGGGTGGGGGAATGGGATAGGCCGGTGATGGGTAGTAAGGAGGGCATGTATCGCATGGTGCACTGGGTGTTATATGCAACTAATGAATCATCGAGCCTTACATCGGAAACCAGGGATGTACTGTATGGTGACTAACATAATATAATAAAAAAATAGTATTAAAAAAAACCTGTAAAATTTAAAAAAAATAAAAAAGACTTCTGCTTTTAAAATGAATGGTTTGAAAACAACTGGGGAATACTGGAGGAAGGAATGCCAGTCTTTGAAGACACACAGACCAGGTCTGAATCCCAGCACTGCCACTTCTCTCGCAGTAACCTTGGGGGAGTTGCTTCATCTCTCTGAGTCTTTTCTTATCGGTAGGTGGAGAAAAACAGGCCAAGCTTGGTGGTGGTTCCGAACTCTTTGAGGTCACTGCTGTAGTCCTAGTTCTTGGCACGTGGCAGTTCACAAAAAAACATTTGCTGAATGAGCTAATAATTTACATGTAGACAGTAGCGAAACACCTACTTACAAAAGGGGAGTTAGTGTTATTATTACTGCAAACTGCCCCAACCCCCCCTTTTTTGGACTCATGCTCAAATACTACAGGCGCCTCACTTCGCACGTCAGAAAAGGTCATTTGAGGAGGTGTTGAGATTTGGATGTGGACTTTATTTTGACCTATAACTTTTGTAATTTTGGAAAAGAAAGTATATTCACGTATTATTTGTTCAAATAGGGAAAAAATTAGAAAAAATTTAAAAGTAAACTAAAAATCTCCCTCACATCACCCCATAAATGGTCTACCAGCCAGCTTACGGGTTCTTCTTGGATTTCTTACCTACAGTCCTGCGCATGTGCGTGAACGCACGCGCACACATCAGACCTTCAGCTTTCCTTCTAATGAACATGTTTTCCTTTTTATTAAACAAATTGCCTTGAACCCATCTTCTACTGGAGAAATATGTATATCTCTTCTTACTCAACAGTTGCCTCACCCTCTGCCAGCTGAGCCCCTTATCTTATTATGTTCAGAACAATTCTGATTAATTTATTTAAGTCTTTTATCTTAAGAAGGACTCCGGTTACAGCCGCTCTCTCTCAGTGGCGTGTACTATTGTATGCCGCCTGAGCTGAGAGTGTCTCTCTCTCCCTCTCTTTTTTTAAGATTTTATCTATTTATTTGAGAGAGAGAGAGCACAAGCAGGGGGAGCAGCAGGCAGAGGGAGAAGCAGGATCCTCGTAGAGCAGGGAGCCGGATGTGGGGCTCTACCCCAGGACCCTGAGATCATGACCTGAGCCTAAGGCAGACGCTTCACTGACTGAGCCACCCAGGCGCCCCTGAGAGTGGTCTCTTAACCCTTTGCTGCCCAAAAGTTCTCCATTTGACAGCTATCAGTCCAAAATTCTCTGCTTGCCTGGCAGGACCGTCCAGGTTGGATCTCACTTGACCTAGGGGTCTCTTTCTCTCATGGGTAAACTCTTCAACTCTTGTAGTGGATGATGAATTCCTCGGGAGTGGAGCCTAAGCCTGCAACCTGTTTATGTCTCTTTTGCCCAGCAGTGCCTTAGTCATGTAGGAAGAGCTTCTGTTGGATAAATGAAACTAAAGTTTTGATCTTGTATTAAAAAAATAAAAAATTGATCCACTCACTACTCTTTACCCACAATAAATAGAAGTTGTGCCCAAGGAGCAACTTCCCATTTTTATAACAAGTAATTTCCAACTGTCTACTATTTTTCAAGGTCATCTCTAACTTTTGATCAAATTTTTAAAATGTGAATGTTGTAACTTCTATTGGCCATGTACTTAAACCTGTCCTGGGTTTTATTCTGAATGCCCTCAGTCTCCCCCCCCCCCATTAATTTGGCTAAAGACATCCATAAGTTCTGTTCTTGCAGAATCTGCTGATTTTATAGCTTATTTTTCATGACAGCTAAGTCATTGGATGTGAACATTGGAGAAATTTCAACATCTTCTCATCCAGAGGGTTTTTGTTTGGTTGGTTTTTGGTTTTTCTTAGTAGAGACTACTAGCTTTGGGAAGTGCTGGGTTTGAATCCTGTGTCTGCCCTTTAGTAGTTGTGTGGCTGTGGACTACTTATTTCACTTTTCTAAGTCTTATTTCCTTGTTTGTATTAGTAAAAGAAAAAAAAAACCACTGCCCGTATATAATTATTGTGAGGATTAAATGAGAAAATGACATTAAGGACTTAGCTCAGTGGCCAGTCCACAGATAATGCTTAACAGGTAGTACCTGTATTATTATCCAGGTGGACATCATGGACTTTATTCACTCATTTATTCATCCATTCATCCAGTTATTATAGTGCACCTTTTATAGCAAAGCCACTTCCCTAGGCACTAGAGGGAAAGAAAAATGATCAAGGCATTCTTCTTGCTTTTACTGGAGGAACATATGTGTGTGTGAGCACATGTCTTTTACTATCTTCATATATTTAACTATGCAAACAATGGTGATATAGGGGCACCTGGGTGGCACAGCGGTTAAGCGTCTGCCTTCAGCTCAGGGCGTGATCCCCGCGTTGTGGGATCGAGTCCCACATCAGGCTCCGCTGCTATGAGCCTGCTTCTTCCTCTCCCACTCACCTGCTTGTGTTCCCTCTCTCGCTGGCTGTCTCTATCTCTGTCAAATAAATAAATAAAATCTTTAAAAAAAAAAAAAACAATGGTGATATAAGTACTGGCAGTAAACATGCTTTTTTTAAAAAAATTGAGGTATAATTAACATACAATGTTATATTAGTTTCAGATGTATCCATGCTTTTTTATGTTAATCATTTAACCAACAAGTCCCTATTAAATGTTCTCAATACTCAATACTCCAAGGAACTCAGAAGTGCTATACACAACGTCTGTATCTTTGGGGTAAATATCCAGTACCCTATGACTGGGTCATAGGGTAGCTCAATTTTTAACTTTTTAAGGGACCTCCACACTGTTTTCCAGAGTGGCTGTACCAACTTGAATTCCCACCAACAATGTAGGAGGGATCCCCTTTCTCCACATCCTCTCCAGCAATTGTTGTTTCTTGCCTTGTCAATTTTTGCCATTCTAACTGGTGTAAGGTGGTATCTTAGTGTGGTTTTGATTTGAATTTCCCTGATGGCTAATGATTTTGAACATTTTTTCATGTGTCTGTTAGCCCTTTGTACTTCTTCATTGGAAAAGTGTCTCTTCATATCTTCTGCCCATTTTATGATTTGTTTATTTGTTTCTCACGTATTGAGTTTGAGAAGTTCTTTGTAGATCTTGGATACCAGTTTTTTATCTGTAGCAACATTTGCAAATATATTCTCCCATTCCGTGGGCTGCCTCTGAGTTTTTTTGACTGTTTCCTTGGCTGTGCAGAAGCTTCTTATCTTGATGAAGTCCCACAAGTTCATTTTATCTTTTGTTTCTCTTGCCTTTGGAGATGTGTCATGACGTAGTGAAGAGAAGGGCCATATGCACCCCAATGTTCATAGCAGCATTGTCCACAATAGCTAAATTGTGGAAGGAACCAAGATGCCCTTCAACAGATGACTGGATTAAGAAGTTGTGGTCCAGGGGCGCCTGAGTGGCACAGCGGTTGGGCGTCTGCCTTCGGCTCAGGGCGTGATCATGGCGTTGTGGGATCGAGCCCCACATCAGGCTCTTCCGCTATGAGCCTGCTTCATCCTCTCCCACTCCCCCTGCTTGTGTTCCCTCTCTCGCTGGCTGTCTCTCTCTCTGTCAAATAAATAAAATCTTTAAAAAAAAAAAAAGAAGTTGTGGTCCATATATACAATGGAATATTACTCAGCTATCAGAAAGAACGAGTTCTCAACATTTGCTGCAACATGGACGGCACTGGAGGAGATAATGCTAAGTGAAATAAGTCAAGCAGAGAAAGACAATTATCATATGATTTCTCTCATCTATGGAACATAAGAACTAGGAAGATCGGTAGGGGAAGAAAGGGATAAAGCAAGGGGGGTAATCAGAAGGGGGAATGAAGCATGAGAGACTATGGACTCTGAGAAACAAACTGAGGGCTTCAGAGGGGAGGGGGGTGGGGGAATGGGATAGACCGGTGATGGGTAGTAAGGAGGGCACGTATTGCATGGTACACTGGGTGTTATATGCAACTAATGAATCATCGAACTTTACATCGGAAACCAGGGATGTACTGTATGGTGACTAACATAATGTAATAAAAAAACATTAAAAAAAAAAAAAGAAGTGCTATACACAAAGCACTCCTTGCAAGAAGTTTCTATGAGGCTGTAAATACAAATATAACGAAGAAGGACTGCTTATAATTAGGATATTAAGGCACAAAATTGCAGATCAGTGGTTCTCAGCCTGCTCTCAGCCAGGACACAACTGAGGGACTATGATTCACACTCTCCAGTTAATCGTGGTTGTGCCAACATCTGCTCTGTCTCCTATTACTCTTGCTCAACAGGATTGAATGAGTAAGTGCAGCGCAGAGATGGGGATAGTTCCGAACTCAATCTTTTGAGCTATGAGGTACATATTATTTGGCTGAGGTTGCGAAACAGTCAGAAGAGGGTCATAAACTGAAATGCCTGCAGGAATTGAGGAGAGCTGAACATGAGAGCCCACAGGAAGCCTCAGGGGAAAACCATGGTGCGAAGGATTACATACCCTCTAAGCAGGACTGTGCTCACATGGCTCTATGAATCACAGGACTGGTATTGACAGCAACTCTGGTGTCTCAAAAAACCCCAGATACCTGGAATCTTAGGTGAAATTTTTGGACTTGAATGTTGATTCTAACAATTTTAAAACAGTGTGAGACAATCAAACTAAAAAAAAAATTGTGACCACATTTACAGACCAAAACTCTATTGATTTTGTATCCTCATCAGTAAAAAAAAAATACACATTGAACATGCAATTCAGAATGTAATTTATAAATTATTTACATGTACTGAAAATATGAATTCAATGTGAATAATGTCTTCGTCCTTTCAGAAAAAGTAAATCTAAATAAATGTTCTCACATTTGCCCTTTTCACCCTAGTGCACCACGGTGTGTGGTACTGTGGAGACCACTGCCCAGACTCTGACTGCTGGAGGAGTTTGAAGGTCGTGGGACAAAGAGAAGTGAAAAGTAAGTCTCTCTTGCTCTCTCATGCCTGACACTCAAGTTCCCAATTTCCTTCCCCAAAGCAGCCACTATAAATAGTTGGGTTTTTTGTTTTGTGTGTCTGTGTATTTTTGTTTATTAATTTATTCAAAAGAAATGTATTAATAGGTGCCATACACTAGAACCTGTTTTAGGTGCTTGGAGACAAGTGCAAAAAACAAAACAGACAAATATGGCTTCCATCATGGGACTTTAGACTGTAGTGTTCCTCATGGGACACTAATTACATTCTGTTGGGGGAGATAGCTAATAAACAACTAAATATTAAATATATAATTAACTGTCAAGTGGTGCTAAGTGCTATGAAGAAAAATAAATGAGGGTGGGGTGATAAAGTTTTGATCTTGTATTAAAAAAATAAATAATTGATAGGGAGGGAGGGTATGGAGAGAGGAACTAGGAAAGTTCTCTCTGGGGAGATGACATTTGTGTACAGATCTGGGTGAAAGACCAGCCTCGCAGTATCTGAGAAAAGCACTCTAGGCAGATGGGTTATGAGTTACAAAGACCTTGAGGTAAGAATGAAGCAGAACAAGAAAAGCATGAGGTCAGAACCAGATCGTATGAGGCTGTGGAGCTCTGGTGAGGAGTCTGGTTTTACTTGGCTGACTGAAAAAATACCTTAAAGGTTTTGAACAGGAGGATGATGTGATTTAATTTCTCTTTTAACTGGATTTCTTGGGCTGTTGTGTGGAGATAAGACCTAAGGATGAAAGCAAGGAGGCCAGTCGAGCAACGAGAGGCTGCTAACCTAGCAGAGGCATGAGGTGATGGCTTTCTGAAGGATGAGAGCGATGCAGGGAGAAATATGGCTGGAGTTGGGATTTATTTTGAAGGTAGACTCAACAATGCTTGCTGATGAATTATTCTAGGCACACAAAAAATATATATTTATATCTGTCACTCCATTTTGAAAACATAAATGATTGTTTAATATACAAGCTATTCTGTATCTTGATTTTTGTCACTTGATATTAGAGACTATTACATATCAGTCTGTATTAAAGACATTGATCACTTTATTTTCTGTCTCTTTTCTTTATTTATTTGTATTTAAGTTAACATGCACATAATGTTGAATGCATATATTTCTCCATGGCTGATTGTGAAACACAGCAGGTCCTCCTCCCCCCACATATCATTTCCTCCTTCCCAGAGGCAGCAGCTTCTCCTCATTTACCTGCTTGTTTTGGTATTAGTACCCATTTCTCTAGGTAGCATTCTTGCATTGTTATTTCTGGACTTTCTAGGTTTAAGTAGATGTCTTGATTTTCTTTCAGGAAGAGGACCAGAGAGTAGGGCTCCACTCTTTTATCTTTCCTTCCCCATTATCTATACCCACTTTTTGCACCCCATTTTTTTCTCCTAATATGGTCAAACTGTAATTTTGTTTAGTTCAACATTTGGTGTTGACTGGCATATGACTAAGTAAACACTAATTACCAGTAAGTCTGTTGCAAACTATGGTTATTTTTATTTGCTGAACAATGTTATCTTCAGAGTTAATAATTGCCTATTTTTCCCCTTTGCTTAGTCATCTTTATGATTCTCATAAGTTGAACATCAAACTCTTTGACAATTGTCTAAATCTTCTCTCAACATGTTCAGACACATAGATAATATTTTGCCAATTTTGTCTTCTTAAAGAATTTTCTCCTGGAATCTTTTGATAAGCTCAGTGGTAGATTGCTAACAAAAATGGCCAACAAAGATTCCCTTTTTTATATTCATGCTCCCTTGCTCTATAACTTTGAGTACAATTTCCACCTTGATTCTGAACTTGACCATGAGTTTTTGTTTTTTTTTTTTTAAGATTTTATCCATTTGACAGAGAGAGAGAGTGCACAAGTAGGGGGAGCAGCAGGCAGGGGAGAGAAGGAGAAGCAGGCTTCCCGCCAAGCAGGGAGCCTGATGCGGGCCTCAGTTCTAGGACTTCAGGATCATGACCTGAACCGAAGGCAGAAGCTTAATGACTGAGCCACCCAGGCACCCCTGAACTTGACCATGAGATTTGCTTGGGCCAATGAAATGTTAGCAAGTGTGACACAGTAGAGGTTTGAAAAGTCTTTGTGCTTTGGGCTCTTAGAGCCCTGCTGCCCTGTGAAGAGAAAGACCCACTGGCTGAATAAGATGAGCGACATAGCCCATCCACCCTGATAGCCCTAGCCACCACCCAGTCAGCTGTCAGACATGTGAGTGTGGCCATCTGGAACCAATCAATTCCAGCTGAACTGCCAACTAACCACAGATGCATAAGTCAGCCTACTTATATCAGTAAGAAGAACTGCACAGTAAAATGTGAGCTAAAGAGGGTTGTTTTAAGCCACTGCATGTTGGGTTCATTAGTTATGAAATACTAGATAACTGGTACAATCTGCAGTGTGGACTGGTTTGCTCGGGAGGATAACTAACATCCTGGACTCTTCACCATCTTCGTCATTGTCTTTTGCTTTTTTTCCCTAAGATGGATTTCTTATTTCCAGTCACCCACATCTTCCTCTTGCTTGGTTTCTTTCACTAACTTCCACAGACAGGGTATATGAGAAGTAAACTGTTTAAGATTTTGTATGCCCTTCAAGGTAGCTTGTGAGCCAGCACAGCAGGCCTCTCCCTTGGAAGATCAACACAAACCCCAGCATACATGAAGTCTACTGATTAAAGAAAGCTCCAAAACATCAAATTCTGGCTTAACTTCACAAACAAATCAAAGCATACCTACTTAAACGAACAAACACTCCCCACTACAAGCAAGGAGGAATTCTGTAGAAGGAAGAGCCAGCGGGAAAGAGCAGCCAATACACAACAGCAGAGTATACACAGCATATGCCAGGAACACTTCCTGAAGTTTTTGTTGCTGTTGGTATTATTATTCCTGTTTTTCTGCCCTTCCCCCTCCCCTTTCTTTTCCTCTTTCTTTCCTCCTTTCTTTTCTGGACAAAATGACTAGAAGAAATTCACAACAAAAGAAAGAACCAGAGGAATTACTCTTTGCCATAGATTTAATCAATATGGATATAAGTAAAATGTTGGAACTAGAATTCAAAACAATGACTATAAAGATAGTAGCTCGGGTTGAAAAAAGCATAAAAGACACTAGAGAATTGATTAGTGCAGAAATAAAAAGAATTAAGATTAATCAGGCTGAAATTTAAAATGCTATTACTGAGATGCAGTAAAAAGTGGAGGCTCTAACTGCTACGGCAAACAAGGCAGAAGAGAGAGTGATATAGAAGACAAAATGATGGAAAAAGAGAAAAACAAATACTGGATCATGAGGGGAGGCTTCAAGAAATCAGTGATACTATACAGGGCAATAATAATGGAGTAATTGGGGTCTCGGAAGATGAGGAGAGGGGGGGGGGAACAGAAAGTTTATTTGAACAAATTATAGCTGAGAACTTCCCTAATCTAGGGAAGGAAACAAGTATTCAAGTCCAGGAGGCACAAAGAAACCCCCTCAAAATCAATAAAAATAGATCAACACCCTGACATATAATAGTGAAGTTCACAAATTTCAGAGATAAAGAGAAAATCATGAAAGCAGCTCAAGACAAGAGGTCCTTAACCTACAGCTGTAGAGACATAAGGCTGGCAGCAGACCTGTCCACAGAGACCTGGCAAGCCTGAAAGGACTGGCATGATATATTCAAGATGCTAAATGATAAAAATATGCAGCCAAGAATACTTTATCCAGCAAGGCTGTCATTCAGAATGGAAGGAGAGATAAAGAGCTACCAGGACAAACAGGAACTAAAAGAATTTGTGATCACTAAACCAAACCTGCAAGAAATATTAAAGGGGAGCCTAAGAAAAGAGAGAGCCCAAAAGTAACATAGACCAGAAAGGAACAGAGACAGTTTAGAAACAGTGACTTTACAGGTAATACAATGGTGCTAAATTCATACCTTTCAGTAGTTACTCTGAATGTAAATGGACTAAATGCTCCAATCAAAAGATGCAGGGTATCAGATAGGATAAAAAATCAAGACCCATTGATATGCTGTCTACAAGAGACTCATTTTAGACCCAAAGACACCTCCAGATTGTAAGTGAGGGGGTGGAAAACAATTTATGATGCTAATGGACATCAAAAGAAAACTGGGGTAGCAATCCTTATAACAGACAAATTAGATTTTAAACCAAAGACTGTAATGATATATGAAGAGGGACAGTATATCATACTTAAAGGGTCTATCCAACAAGAAGATCTAACAATTGTAAATATTTATGTCCCTAACCTGGGAGCAGACAATTATATAAACCAATTAATAACAAAATTAAAGAAACACATTGATAATAATATAATAGGGAACTTTAACACCCCCTCACTGAAATGGACAGATCATCTAAGCAGATCAACCAGGAAACAAGGACTTTGAATGACACACTGGACCAGATGGACCTCGCAGATATATTCAGAGCATTTCATCCTGCAGCAACAGAATACACATTCTCCTCAAGTGCACATGGAACGTTCTCCAGAATAGATCACATGCCAGGTCACAGATCAGGTCTCAACCAGTACCAAAAAATTGGGATTATTCCCTGCATATTCTCAGACCACAATGCTTTGTAACTTGAACTCAATTCTAAGAGAAAATTTGGAAGGAACTCAAACACTTGGAGGTTAAAGAGTCTCCTACTAAAGAATGAATCAGTCAACCAGGAAATTAAAGAAGAGTTAAGGAAAAAAATCATGGAAGCAAATGCAAATAAAAACACAACCATTCAGAACCTTTGGGATGCAGCAAAGGCAGTCTTAAGAAGGAAGTATATAGCAATACAGGCCTTTATCAAAAACAAAAAAAGTCTCAAATACACAAGCTAACCTTACACTTAAAGGAGCTGGAAAAAGAACAACAAATAAAACCTAAACCCTGCAGGAGAAGAGAAATAAATAAATAAAGATTAGAAATAATAAAGATTAGAGCAGAAATCAGTGAAATAGAAACCAAAAGAACAGTAGGAAAAAAACCAGGAGCTGGTTCTTTGAAGGAATTAATAAAGTCGATAACTCCTAGTCAGACTTATTACAAAGAAAAGAGAAAGGACCCAAATAAATAAAATAATGAGTGAAAGAGGAGAGATCACAACCAACACTGAAGAAATACAAACAATTATAAGAACATATTATGAGCAACTATATGCCAACAAATTAGGCAATCTGGAAGAAATGGATGTATTCCTAGAAACATATGAACTACCAAAACTGAAACAGGAAGAAATAGAAAACCTGAACAGACCCATAACTTACAGCAAGGAAATTGAAGCAGTAATCAAAAACCTCCTAACAAACAAGAGTCCAGGGCCTGATGGCTTCCCAAGGCAATTCTACCAAACATTTAAAGAATTATACCTATTCTTCTGAAGCTGTTTCAAAAAATAGAAAGGTAAGGAAAACTTCCAAACTTGTTCTATGAGGCCAGCATTACCTTGACCTCAAAATCAGACAAAGACCACACCCAAAAGGAGAATTACAGACAAATATCCCTGATGAACATGGATGCAAAAATTCTCACCAAAATACTAGCCAATAGGATCCAACAGTACATTAAAAGGATTATTCACCACGATCAAGTGGGACTTATTGCTGGGCTGCGAGGGTGGTTCAACATACTCAAATCAATCAATGTGATACACTACATTAGTAAAAGAAAGGACAAGGACCATATGATATCCTCTCAGTTGATGCAGAAAAAGCATTTGACAAAATACAGCATACTTTCTTGATTACAACTCTCCACAATGTTGGAATAGAGAGGACATACCTCAACATCATAAAAGCCATCTACAAAAAGCCCACAGTGAATATCATTCTCAATGGGGAGAAACTGAGAGTTTTCCCCCTAAGGTCATGAACACAACAGGGATGTACACACTCACCACTGTTGTTCACCATACTACTGGAAGCCCTACCCTCAGCAATCAGAGAATGAAAAGAAATAAAAGGCATCCAAATTGGCAATGAAGGAGTCAAACTCTCACTCTTTGTAGATGACATGATACTTTGTGTGGGAAACCCAAAAGACTCCACCCAGAATTGCTAGAACTCATTCAGTAATACAGTAAAGTAGCCAGATATAAAATCAATGAAGATTTCTATCAGAAATCAGTTGCATTTCTATACACCAACAACGAGACAGAAGAAAGAGAAATTAATCCCATTTATAATTGCACCCAAAACCATAAGACACCTAGGAATAAAACTAACCAAAGAGGCAAAGGATCTGTACTCAGCGAACTATAGAATACTCATGAAAGAAATTGAGGAAGACACAAAGAAATGGAAAAACATTCCATGCTCATGGATTGAGGAGAATAAATATTGTTAAAATGTCTATGCTACCTAGAGCAATCTACACATTCAATGCAATCCCTATCAAAATACCATCAACTTTCTTCACAGAGCTGAAAAAAAATAATCCTAAAATTTGTATGGAACCAGAAAAGACCTGAAAAGCCAAAGGGATGTTGAAAAAGAAAACTAAAGCTGGTGGCATCACAATTCCAGACTTCAAACTCTATTACAAAGCTAAATCATCAAGACAGTATGGTACTGGCACAAAAACAGACGCATTGATCAATGAAACAGAACAGAGAACCCAGAAAAAGACCCTCAACTCTATGGTCAACTAATCTTCAACAAAGCAGGAAAGAACATCCAATGGAAAGAAGACAGTCTCTTCAACAAATGGTATTGAGAAAATTCAACAGCCACACATAGAAGAGTGAAACTGGACACACAAGAAATTCAAAATGGATGAAAGACCTAATGTGAGATAGGAATCCATCAAAATCCTGGAGAACACAGGCAGCAACCTCTTCGACCTCGGCTGCAGCAACACGTCTCCAGAGGCAAGGGAATCAAAAGCAAAAATAAACTATTGGGACTTCATCAAGATAAAAAGCTTTTGCACAGCAAAGGAAACAGTTGACAAAACCAAAAGACAACCAACAGAATGGGAGAGGGTCTTTTCAAATGTCTTATCAGATAAAGGGCTAATATCCAAGATCTATAAAGAACTTATCATACTCAACACCCAAAAAACAGAAATCCAGTCATGAAATGGGCAGAAGACATGAACAGACATTTCTCCAAAGGAAATATACAAATGGCCAACAGACACATGAAAAAATGCTCAACATCACTCAGAATCAGGGAAATACAAATCAAAACCAAAGCAAGATACCTCCTCACACTGGTCAGAATGGCTAAAATTAACAAGTCAGGAAACAACAAACATTGGCAAGCATGAAGAGAAACGGAAACCCTCTTACACTCTTGGTGGGAATGCAAGCTGGTAGAGTCACTCTGGAAAACAGTATGGAGGTTCCTCAAAAAATTGAAAATAGAGCTACCTTACAACCCAGCAATTGCACTACTAGGTATGTACCCAAAGGATACAAATGTAGTGATCCTAAGGGGCACCTGCACCCCAATGTTTATAGCAGCAATGTCCACAGCAACCAAACTATGGAAAGACCCCAGATGTCCATTGACAGATGAATGGATAAAGAAGATGTGGTGTGTGTATATAATGGAATATTACTCAGCCATCAAAAAGGACAAAATCTTACCATTTATACTGACATGGATGGAACTGGAGGGTATTATGCTGAGCAAAATAAGTCAATCAGAGAAAGACAATTATCATATGGTTTCAGTGATATGTGGAATTTAAGAAACAAAACAGGACTATAGGGAAAGGGAGTGTAAAGTAAAATAAGATGAAATTAGTGTGGGAGAAAAACCATAAGAGATTCTTAACTATAGGAAACAAACTGAGGGATGCTGGAGGGGAAGTGGGTTGGGGGATGGTGTACCTGGGTGACAGGCATTAAGGAAGGCATGTGATATAGTGAGCACTGGGTGTTATATGCAACGGATGAATCATTGAATTCTCCATCTGAAACTAGTGACACACTATATGTTAACTAATTGAATTTAATAAAGTAAGTTTAAAAAAAAAGATCTTGCATGCCCTTTAAAAAAATTCTTGTATTTAAATGATTGTTTGGGTGTACCTTTCTAGATTGCTAATTATTTTCCTCAGAATTTTCAAAGCCATTATTCATTGCTTTGTAGCTTTTTTTAAGATTATTTATTTATTTATTTGAGAGAGAGAGAGAGAGCACAAGCTGGGGAGGGGGCAGAGGGAGAGAGAATCTGAAGAAGACTGTGTGATGAGCCCAGAGCCCAATGTGGGGCTCGATTCCATGATTACAAGACCATAGCCTGAACTAGAACCAAACTGACTGAGCCACCCAGCTGCTCCTCTTTGTAGATTTCAATGCTCCTGTTCGGAAGTTTAAATTCAATTTATGTCAAAGACTGATGAGACTCGATATCTGAAATAAAAGGACAAAGCTGAAGTTACCACTTGCTCTAGTAAGGAAGAACTACACTTGCCAGCCACAGTGTCTCCAAGCAGAGCAGACTGCCGAGCTTGTCTAGGATTTGGGGGAAGCATGGAGTTCAGGGACTGATAGACTCTGAAGGCTTCAGTGGGTTGCTATTATTTGTGGTGATTCTAGCACTTCCTTGGGTGTGTTTGCTGGATCGAATCCATCACTGAGTGGTCAAAGGTCAAAACTGAAGACTTCATCTGATTTGTTGGCTGGCAAAGGTACGTTTACTAGAGAGAGGGGATTTCGATCAATTAAATGAGTTTAAAAACCAGTTTTAATGGCTACCTGTTACCATGACTACACAATGATAGCCTTTACTGAAGTTTTTGGAAATGAAGTTTTTGGAAACATTTTTATTCTCACTAATTGCTGATCCTATGTATATGATCTGGATATTTTCTTTCCTCTTCATAGGAGTGCAGGATCATCTCTGTGCCTTTGGTATTTGAAAATGTTACCCTAGACTGATCTGTTTTTAGTCTGTGAATGTGTCAGTCTGGAAACTCAGATCGTTAACTATCTGCTCTCTGTCTTCTCTATTCTCTCTTTCTGGCCTTTCCTTTTAATGCCAATATTCCTTGTTCAATTTCCTAATTGGCTTAGTTTTTATCTCCTATTTTCCATCTCCTGTTCTCTCTCTTTTTTTTTTTTTTCGCAAAATTCCTCAGCTTTATATTCCAGGCTTTTTATTGAAAATTTTCCTTTCTCCTCTCCTAAGTTAATTTCTAAGGCCTTCTTTATGTCTTTGGAACATTCTGTTTATTTACCTATTTGTTTATTTTGGGGTAGAATTCCGTTCTTTTTTCAGAGTTATGGTAGCGTCCCTTTGTGAGATTTTTGACATTTATTTGATTTTTTTTCAAAAACCCTTTTCTCTCTTTATTTTATTTTCAAGCTCCTAGGTTAAAGGCTCTCCTTGGATATCTCACAGTTTTGTACCTCATAATATATAAGAGGGAGATACAAAAACACCAGCTGGAAGCTCTGAGAATATAAGCGGGGAGCTGGTCTGATGTGAGATTTTCTGTAGGAATACCAGGGTGGGTTTACCGAATGAGGAAACTTCCAATGTCACTATCTTTCCAATGTCATGTCTTTCCTCGTGGGCTAGCCGTATTTCCCGGAGAAGGCTTTTTCAGTGTCCTGATGGAGGGGTGAAGGTCTAGGTTCCCGTGTCTTGGACTCAGAGCAGAGAAAGACAGGTGGGACATGTTCTGTCTCTGAAGCTGATCTGCATACTTTCCCTTCATCCCCTACTGTTAGTCCAGTTCTCTCACCCTCAGCTGCACGGGTATTCCTGCACATGAACCATCCACTTTACTTCCTTCTAAAAACAAACCATCACTCTTTGCCAATGAGGGAGGAGCAGTTTCTGGGCGGCTGCATAGATCGTTGACATCTAGGGATCCAATCCCTTGTAAAACACACTTTGTAACCATCCCCCTTATTAAGACCATACTTCTTTGACCCTCACATTCACAAGGACCTGCTGCCATTAGTTTCTAGGCCTTTGGATATTCTATCCAACAGATTAGTTGTTAGTTTTCTCTGTTGCGTGATTAGATTGTTTCTCAGCTCTGTTTATTCTATCATTCCGTATTCAGCTGCTTCCTGGCTTCCAAAATGATTTCTCCAGTTCTCTCCATTCATGGACTTTAAGCCTTAAAATATCCCTTCGCTGGTTGTGTTAGTGGGGTTTTAGGAAGGTGAGAGAGTCGAAATGCATGTTAAATCTCCTGTCTTCCTACAGAACTTGCTTTTCATTTTCTATTCATGTGAAGTGTGTTAATGGCTTCATAATTGACTCTAGCTTATAATTCATTTGTGATAGGTCAAAAACTGGTTTATGAAAGATGGCTCCAGTTACAATAAGCTTAAAGCAATGCTCTCCTCCTTAACAATATAGAAGAGAAAAAGTAATTCACTAACCCAGTGAAGGGGGACGCATAATTATAAATCAAGATTAATATGCCTGGGAATATTCCTTCCACGCATTTGTATGCTCTTGCTAAAATGCATATTGCGTAACACCTTTAATAAAAAAATTCCTAAGCCTGTGCAAACTTGTGGGAGAGGTGTAGTCATGCATAATCTCACACTAAAATCTGCCAAGGCAGTGCATACTATGGAATTTATCATTTCAGGTTTCATTCCACACAGTAGCTCAAAGCTGGAAACATATGTGCTCATGAATCTTTGTCAGGTTAATCACTTTTCCCCACTGCACCAAAAGTTTAATACAGCCTTCCTCACAACCTGTCACTAGAGTAATCTGCTTACTAATCATATGATAAATCACACACAAGGTAAGTTAATGTTGTTCTGTAAGTAAATGTTGCTCTGTTAATTGCGGTCATTTTTTCCAGAACTCTGCTCTTCAGCAGCCTTTGGGGGATGACTGGCTTCCTTTCCCAGAGCCAAGCCAGACAACAACGCACTGTAAAACCGTACAACAAAAATAAACAGGAAAGTACATGTAGACAGTTACTCCTCCCTCTGAAATGCTTCCTTATTCTCTGGCTGAAACCACAATCCATTCTCCCCACCTTAAGAGAATCTTCCCTTGATTCTGCTGCCTCTTGAAAGTTGCCTTTGACCTTCCAGAGGTCTTTTTTTTTTTTTACTTCCATCCTCTTTCATCCCTAAGCAGTCTTTGTCAGGAACACTCAGCCCCTCTTTATTGAAAGATAACTTAGAAAAGAACTCAAACATCATGAGCCTTAGTAGGAAATCTTGATCCCACCTCAAAAATCCCACCTCAAACCTAAACCTTCTCTTCTTTAACTATATCCCAGGTGGTGATAATAAAAGCTTTTATAGAATAGTTATTTAGATATTGTGCTAAGTGTTTTACATACATTTACTCTTTTTACCATCATAATAACCCAATGCAATACAATTTATTATTATCATACCCAATTCTTTAAAAAAGATTTTATTTATTTATTTGCACAAGAGCGCACAAGCAGGCGGAGCTGCAGAAGGAGAGGGAGAAGCCGGCTTCCCGCCAAGCAGGGAGCCCGATGCTGGGCTCGATCCCAGGACCCTGAGATCATGACCTGAGCCAAAGGCAGACACTTACCAGACTGAGCCACCCAGGCGCCCTAATATACCCAATTTTATAAATATGATAACTGAGTCCGGAGAGTTATGTAATTTGCTGAAAGAAAAACGCTGGTCAGTGGCATGCGTGTATGGATACCTGTGTATCCATGTAGGTGAATGGTACTTCCATCCATCCAGTTACCCAAGCCAGAAACCTAGGGATCAGTATTAATTTCTCTCTTTTCCTTTCTCTCCACATTCTTACCATCTTAGGCCAGGTTACCACCATTTCTCACCTGAACCGGTCTTCTATCTATTTCTATTCATGTTCCTTATAGACTATAGTCTATATAGCCAATGTGTGAATTTGATAAATCCACAATCATAATAAGAGATTTTTAACAAACTTCTTTCAAAAATCGATTCCATGCAGTCAAAACAGTCATATGGATAAAGATGTATCTTTATTGTGTAGATAATACAATTAACCAACCAAATCTGATGGACATACTTGGCAACAACACTCTGTGCCCCAGGCCTGCCCCAGGCATTAACTTTATGCTGGTTAGTATACTCTAGAATTTATGTCCCTTGCCCTGGCTTCTCTCCTGAGCTCCATTTCCATGTATAGGACAGTATCACTTTACATTTTGAGAACACCGAATTTAACATGGCTAAAACTAAATTCATCATCCTGCTCCCCCCCCACCCCCACAGGATCTGCTGTTCTTAACCCTCTGCCTGCCCCGCTCACTTGAAACACCCATCCTTACAAAGTCAGGTACCTTTGGGGGCAGGGCCTGCATATCTTTCATAGTCATGTCTGATAGTGCAAGCACAGAGCCTGACAGGTAATAGGTATGCAGTAAATATTTTCTGAATCATTGGAAGACTCCACCCTCTTGCTAATTCCATATCCTTTTCATTTTTTTTTATAACTGTAATTTCCTCTGAAATCTGTTCTCTTTCTATTTTTGTTGGGACTAGTCCTCTTGACCACTCCCTTGCAGAGGCAGCGGGACAGACTGAAACTCCAAGAGTTAAATGATAACAAATCCCATAGTGGTGGGATTTTTTAACAACAGCCATGTTAAAGGCAAAATGCTTCCTAGTCAGCAGGAGAGGGAGACCTGGCTGCAAGGTTCTTAAAGCTGTTATCATAACTGAGAAAAAATGTGTTGATCAGAAGGGGAGCTGGTGTAAGGAAAACACTGCAAAAGCTAATAATGCCAGTGGAGGCCGGTCAAGTTGTGTTCATGATGCTTCCCAGTCCCAAGGGCTCAGCTTCCTCTGGTGGTGGATACAGCCCCGTTGTTTGCAATCATCGTTGTTGCTGTTGTTGTTGTTGTATTTAACTTTTCTAGAGCCAAATCTAACCAACCTTTAAATTTCTGAGAATCCCACAACTATTCCTTCAACTACGCAAGCTCAGATCATAAAAATCATCTATGACTCTTGTTCACCTCTATTCTTCATATCGACTTGATTGATCCTTTTTGATTCTGACTCTTTCCTTTTCTCTCTTTTTTTACTCTTGCCTCCTCCTTACCAACCGTAGTTTATCAGGTGCTCGCTAAAACACACCCAGGTTAGCCCTTCAGGGAGATCTCTTTGCCTCTTCCCACACAGCCTGAGAATCCTGCCCATGCAGCCAGATTCCTCATCCTGGTGTCGCCTTTCGTTATGTAATGACATAAGAGCCAGGGGCACACGAAGATCCCCGGTGGCCTTTGCATCCTTGTATTTAAAGCAGGCACGACTTTCATCAGCAAACCCAGTGCTTGCTCTCTTCCTGGCATTGCTAAGCCCCATAGCAGTGGGTTTCAGTCAGGTGGAGTTCTCTACCTTCCCCCGAACAGATTATGCTCACACTTGCCGCCCAGGCATTGCACACAGGGTGGCCAGATGAGAGCCATTCTTCAAAGCCCCATTGCCACCTTCAAACCTCTGCTGATACACCTGCCTGACATGGATTCCTTCCTCCCTTGGCCTTCTTTAGGCCCCGAGGGCATGCGAGTGAGGTGATGTACCTCGAAGCTAATTGAAGCTTACATTTGAAGGCCCCCTCTTTGGACAGCCCCCCTCCAGGACTGTACACCTCATTTTTATTTAGACTTTTGTATTTTTCTCTTAAAGAAGATTCTCCACGTTGTAAAAGCCTTGGGTCCCACGTAATCGGGATCTACCTTTGCATTTAGGCATTTAATTATATTCTTTCCTTGAAATATTTTCTAACTGGTTAATGTAGGACAAATTTGTTTCCTTAACTTCGCATGAGCTTCTTGCCGTGCAATGTTCTATGGTGTATAATGTGGCAGTTAGAAGGCTCATTGGTGGAATCCCACGGATCTATATCCCCAAATTACCTCTGCCACTTCCTCGCTGTGTGGCAAGTTTTATTTCATAACTTTATGGAGCCTCACTTTCATCTGTTAGGTGGGAATAATTCTGGCAAGAGCCGCTAATGACTTTCGGAGGCCTATGGCCCTTTGGTCCTCATGGGCCCCTTACTCCATTAAAAAAAAATACAAATTATATTTTATGACCTTGTGGTATAAAGACTAATATAACCCAGGGAGGATTATATTATTTCTTGAAGGATTATTTTGAAGAATAGATGAGATAATGCATATAAAGAAATTAGTGCTTTGCCTGGAACAAATTTGGCATCCAGTAAATGTTGGGTATCATCACTAGGCGAAGTGCCCGACTCAATATGTGGCATGTAGGAATTGTTCAAAATATGGTGAGTAGTCAGAAGAAGAAAAAAACCCAAACTATGGTAGGTATTCTTACTACATTTTAAAATTTTATTTGGCTTATTTTTTTTTATACCTGTAAAGTTTTTCTTGTTATTTGCCTGAAATTATTTGCAATTATTTCTTTGTTTTAAAGAAAAGAAAATCCCAAATTGAAGGACATTCTTCAAAATACCTGGCTCAGACTCCTCAAAAGTGTTAATGTCATGAAAAGAAAGAAAGATCAAGAACTACTAATACTAATTTTCTGATAATTGATGATCAAATATTCATTAGTCTGAAATTATGTCAAAATAATTAGTTAATAAATATAGGTAAGGTAGAAACAATGTGATCCATTGCTAATAGCATATACATTTTTATTTATTTACTTATGTGTTTTTTATTATGATATGTTAGCCACCATACAGTACATCATTAGTTTTTGATGTGGTGTTCCATGATTCATTGTTTGCGCATAACACCCAGTGCTCCATAATAGCATATAAATTGATACGACTTTTCTGAAGGATTATTTGGCAATACTCTTCAAATGCAGAAATGCATGTACCCTTTGACCCAGAAATTCCACTTCTAAATAATTATCCTACATAGATGGTTCCATATGTGTGAAATGATTCAAATAAAATGGTATACTCATTGTAGGTATTCATTATAAGAGGAAAGTTTGAAAAGAGCATACATGCCTATCAGTAATGGAATGCTTACGTGAATTATGATACATTCATACCGTTGCATAAAATGAACACAATAGACTGTTCTAAATGTACTTTTTGGAAAGAAGTTCAAGAGAAGGGAAATTGAGAGAATAAAGTTTAGAATTTGAGAGAATAATTAGAAAATTGGGCAGAATCTGCCCCCTGCATGTGGAGAAAATGTACGTGTGATGCATGTATGTGCATTGATTTTATATGCTTCTATTTATATTTTGTGAGCATACATTTGTATACTTCTATGTGTGTTTATATCAGATTTTTAAATGTATTTATACATGCATATATTTATAAATACATAGAGAATCTCTGCAATAATGCTTCAGAAAGTTGAAAACATTGTTGGCTCCAGAGAGGGGACTACATTGCTCAGAGACAGTGAATGAGATACTTATTGATGCTGGTATGCCATTTCGTGTTTTTTGTGTTTTGTGCAATAGTCAGGCATTACCTGTCCAAAAAATCAAAGAGAAAGGACAATTTAGAGTGTTGGAGAGTCAATCGGAAATCAGTTGAAAGGAGTGAAACTTTGTTAATAACATGAGTGCAAGCAGATGGAGAAGGATCTTGCACTGAACAATACTCCAAATTTAGAAATAGTGTACTTTTTCCCCCCAAAGGCAGAGGAACAATGGGGCAGGAAACCAGAGAAAGTCAGACAAACATGGCATGTTCAAAAATCTGTTTCCAGCTTAAAGGTTATCTTTGTATGGGGTGAAGATTATCATAAAACCCAGTTCTTCTTTTTTTGCAAAACCTCAAGTGGCTGATTTTATTGGTATGTGAATTAAACCTCAATTTAAATAATAAATTAACTTTCAAGAAGTTAATGGTGATGACACATCCATACCATAGAATACTACTCAGCAATAAAAAAAAAAGGAAGTATTGATACATATAAGAACTTGGATGAGTCATAAAGTCATGGTGCTAATTGAAAGAAGCCAGTCTCAAGAGGTTACATGCTGTGAGATTTCATTTATGTGACATTCTCAAAAATATCACTGTAGGGAGGAAGAACAGATCAGTGGTTTTCAAGGGCGAGGCATGAATGACTCTAAAACAATAACAGGATGGCGTTATAGGGGATGATGGAATTGTTCTGTCTTCTGATCATGGTGGTAGTTGGACAAGTCTATACATGTGTTAAAATTCATAAACTTTACATCAAAAGAAAAAAATAAAATATTTTACTGTGTAATCATCTCTTAGAGTTTTAAAATGTTGGAAAACAAAAACGCTCTGAAATGTGGGGGCTCTTGCAAGAGCAGAGTCCCAAAGCAGAGTTCATAATTTTTTAATTTAAATTTTCCTTCTATACCAAAGGTCAACGAGGTTTTGCTGGTGATTTGATTTTGCGGCCATAATTGTCCTGTCCCCTTTCCACATGATAACCCTGACCCTCTCCACAACTCTCAGAAAGAGTTAGGGAGTCATTCCAGCCCTATGTTTACAGAAGCACAGTGGCTGCATCCAGTAATTGTCCTCCCCTGTGAATGAGCCAGCCAAGTAGACACTGGTGGATGGTTACAACACACCCAGTAACACGCTTTTACAAGTCACTGTCACGGCACACCCTAGGTGCTGATACGAGGACGACACAAGGGATTCTCAGAGAGTGTCAGATCAAGTAAAGCAATGCTAGCCCAAGTTCCTTTCCCCAGAGCAGCTTTGCATGGAAAATCAAGTCAAACAAGCCTTCCTGAAGACAAAGTGTGACTACCAAGGGCCATCTTTGTTCCTAGTGATGATACTAAATAAGTATGTGTTGATAGGAACTATTATACGTTCTCCCCACATCTTGCCTAAGAAATCAAAAATTAACTCTCTTCTTGCAGATGTAGATGGAGCAAAATACCTGCCTATCGTTCTTTTCTTTCCCCTGGCCTACTTATTTCACACATTTATGTCAGACTTCATCCCAAATAACCTTAGAAAAAGCCACTTGTATCAAGCAAGAAGGGCTGAATACTTGAATCATCCTTCCACAGAGGAAGAGATTACCTTGAAGAGAAGGATGTAGAAGGAAATTCTCAGCTGAAGGGAGGGCTCTGGAGTCAGAAGTCTTGAATTTGAATCCTAACCCCAAAGTGTATCAGCTGTGTGACTTTAAGTAGCTGAACTTCTGTGGCCTTAGTTTCTTCTCTGTTAGTTGTACGTGCTAAGAGGGACTCCTTGAACTGTGAGAAGATTAAATGGGAAAATTTTGGTAATGCACTGAGAAGTAGGTCTGATGCTTACTGTGTATTCATCCATGGGGTGCGAGCCATTTTCATATGCTAAGTCATCTTCACGTGTGTGAACATGAGGGGTAGGAGGTTCTAGGAAGGTGTTTAAATCCCTTTTGGTGCTCAGTTCCATTACTCTACCTAGGGTAACCTACAATATTCCCAGGGCATCCCGCCCCCCCGCCCCGCTTCCCTGCCTGGCTGGTGTCCCATTCCCTTATGGCCTTTGCTGATCTGCCAATCAATCTGGTAAACTAATCATCGAGGAGATGTTAGTGGCTTTGACTTCTTAGAAACTGATGATCTAAGAAGTGCACTCCAGGCTGGGGGCAGCTGGGTCCATTCAGCAGCCATCAGGACACACCTCTTCCCACGCAGATCAGCCTAGCAGCCTGGGTTGTGGCCTCCATGGGAGTTGGCCACCGTACACTAGCGGCTGCTTGGGTGGGTGAGTGAGGTCACCCTTTTCATACTCCAGGGTCCTTGTGCACGTTCATGACAACCCGTATTTCTGCTTCCCTGCCTTTTCGTCTCACTTCCCTCCCAGATCAGAGTGGAATAGGGCTCATTAAAAATTTATGGGGTAGTGCCAATAAAGAACTTCAGGAGCTGGGGTTGGTCTGGAGAAGAACCATTAGTAAAGATCAACTGTATGCTCTGGGAACCTTTAGACAGCCACTGCTTCCATTGGTATTTAATATTTATTCCTTCCTCATAATCTTTCAGCTGCTCTTTTGTTGATTTTAGGAAGACTGGGAGAAAAGTCCCATGAATATTTATTTTGTGCCCCGTAATATATTTACTATTTGGCCTGAAAGTTTAAGTTTCGCATTTCTTACATAAATTATGAATAAAAATAAAAATCATCACCATGGCTTTCAGGCCAAACGTATATTAACAGGCAACAATGTATTATGTACAGGAATACCGCACAAATTGCAAAGGTGAGTCCTAGAAGAATTTGACACAACACAATGATGACACAATATGAAGATGGAGCTATGAATGTAAAAAGAATCCTTAAGTCCCCAGAACCCATGAATATATTAGGGCACACGGCAAAGGGGAATTAAAGCTGCAGACAGAATTAAGGTTGCTGATGAGTTGACTTTAAGATATGAAGATGGCCCTGGATTCTCTGGGTGAGCCCAAAGTAATCGCAAAAATTCCTTCAAGTGGAAGAGGGAGGCAGAAGAGGAGGTCAGGGAGGAATCTGAAGATGCTGTGTAGAAAGAACCCCTCCTCTTCTCTGTACCTATCTCAAACTACTGCTCCACTCTTCTCTCTCCTTTCATAGCTTAACTTCTTGAAAGGGTTTCTGCGTTCTCTGCCAGGACTTTCTCACTTCTCATTCATGACTTAATCTATGATGCCTGACTTTTCCTCCCTGTTCTACTAAAATTGTATCCCCAGGTCACCAGTTACCTCCCAGTAGCTAAGTCCAGTGACCATTTCTCGGCTTGTCTCTTATAGTCCCCTGAGAACCCCATCGTCCTGAGATACTTGCACCCATGTTTGACTTCTGTGGTCCCACATTCCACTGTTTCTCCTCCCACCCCTCTGGCTGTTCCTTTCCAGTCTTATTGAGGCCGACAGTTTCTCTGGCTGTTCCCTAAATGATATGTGTTATGATAGACACTCCTCTTCTTCTTACATACGCTTTTGAAAATCATCTGCATCCAAAACCTCAATGAGAAAGCATATACTGATGCTGCCCGAGTGTATGCCTCCCATACGAACTTTGCTCCTGAGCTCTAGACCTTCACATCCATTGCGCCCTCTGGAAACTGCATGTAGTGGTTTCACAGTCACCTTTATCTTAGGTTCTGACACTCTGATTTGGGTGCAAGTAGTTTATTTTGAAAGGAGGTGATCCCAGGAGGCATTCTAGGGGAGTGGGAAGTAAGACGGAGAAAGGAAGAGAGCCAATAGGCAGTGTGTTAACGAGCAGGTTATCACTGTTGGCCACTGGGGCTCAGTCTCCTTGGGGACCCTCTGAGACACTGGCTGGAAGACACCTCAGACCTGATGCATAGAGGGACAAGAAAGCTGAGCTAGTCATTCATCAGTTCCCATCCCTCACTGTTGATGGTCATTCCTGGGACATTAAGTCGCTGGAATTTCATGCCTGACTGCCTGTGTCCTGCAGCCAAGCTCACTCTAGTGGCCAAAGAATGACCTCAGGCAGAAAGATGCAGAGGCTGTCTTCACATGCAGGAACTATCTGCAGACAACTTCAATGGTAGGCTAAGGGGACATGAATATGTCACTGACAGTGTCTTCAATACTCTTCAAATGAACACACCCCAAACTGAATTCAAGGGCTTACCCTCCAAACCTGTTCTTCCTCCAGGGTTTCTCATTTTAGTAAATGATCCCACCATCAACCTAGTGTCCAAGCCAGAGACATGAGCAATCTCAGGGTCACACTAAATTCCTCTCTTTCCTATTCTACCCATGTCACATCTGTCACCAAGTCCTGTCAATTCTACCTTTAAACTTTTCTCAGATCTGCCCATCTGTGCATTCCACAGCCAATACATAATCTCAAATGACCATAATCTCTTATCCAGATATCTACATAATATCTGCCCTGGTCTTTCCATCTCTTATCTCCAGACTTTCTCTCACAATCTATATTCAGCATAGCAATCAGAGTGGCGTCCAGAAATAAATCCAATCATGCCACTTCCCTGCTAAAAAAACTATTCAGCTACACTGTCCATGGAGATAGAGGCCACACTTCCTAACATGTTTTGCTAGACTGCCCATGACCCTGCCGGACAGTCTGTTTGCTGCTTTATGTCTCTCTCCTTTATCTGTGCAATTACTTTCTACTCTCAGTCCTTCAAATATGTCATGTTCTCTCCAACCTCAGGGCCTTTGCTCATTCTGTCTTCCTCTGGTTAAGACCGACTGCCACTGAGGTCACAATTACAAGTCATTTCTTTCAGGAGGTCTTCCCTGATCTCCTCTACTATGAGATTCCCATACTACCCTGTGTGTTCCCGTCATGCTATTTCTCACACCAACCTGTAGGCTATTTACCCACATAGAACCACCTCTCTCCCCCAAGACTGAGAACTCTGTTAGGTGAGGGGCTATGTCAGTCTTGATCAGTGCTCTATCATTGGCACATAATACATATCTGTCAAAACAGGTCTCTCCTTCCTTTAGCAAAAGCAATAAATATGTAAATTTGGCTGACTGTTGACTCTTTTCCAAAAGCCGAAATCTGAGAGCCCAAAGCAGTTTCTATATTTGAATACCACATAGTAAAGAAAGGCCTGTCTTTGAAGTCAGTGGGCCAGGAGAAAGTGTGAGATCAATAGACCTACCTCCCACCTGCTGCTGGAGGAATTTATCATAGTTCTGAAGAGTATCCAAGAAGATATGTTTCCCGGAAAAATCAAACCAATGATCTTTCCAGAGCCACCACTTTTAGTAACCCAGTACAATCGGTCTATTCATCTTTCTGGTAATGATTTTTTTCTCTTCAAAGCACTCAATTCATTTTCCATTGCTGACATGTAATCCAGAAATAATAGAGGTCGGTTTAGTATAACTCATATCCGAAAAGGGAAAGTGCCAACACCCTGAAAGAAAAGCTCTGAATTAAGTATTCCCAAAAATAATTCTCAGCAATTCAAGGGATATAAAAAGGCCTATTCAGTTATAGATGATATTTCTTTTTGTTGTTTATTATAAATATGGTTCCCCAGTAGAAGGTTATGTTTGAAAATATCGCTCTGGCAGAGTCTTTGTAATTAAATCCCAGGACTCAAATGTGAATATTTTTTTCTAGTTCTGTTTGCTAATAAAGTCCTACTCAGAGGTGCTAAAATTTGAACCTGTCTTTAAATACTGTAAACATCGGGGTGTGTAGGCAAAACGGCTGACCAGAGCCTCAGTGAACGTATAACACAAGCAAGAAATAAACCTTTGTTGTATTCACCATTGGGATTTGGGGTTTCTTTGTTTCTATAGAAGTGATAATTTCCTGTCAACCCGATGAGTTCAAGAGCAGTTGAGAAGTGGACACAAGATTCAGACAATTGGAGAACAAAATACACAGTCTTAGGACTCAATGGGCCAGTTTGGAGAACGGACATAGATATCAGCCACAATTGGGTTCTTTAATAACTTTCTGAATTGACCCTACCCATCCCAAACTTCCAAGTCTGCCCATTACAAGGCCAGATCCTGACCTAGAAAGCTCACCTCATGGAGAAACAGAGTGAGAAATTCTCGACAAAAGGCAGGGCAGAGAAAAGAAGAGTAAAGCACAGGGGCTAAACTGTGAGTGTTCAGTTCCTTCTTCTCATTCACCGCAGAGATAAGGCATGCCTCCAAGAGAAGCATCCCCACACTTGCCTGTCCTGAGGAGAGGAACTTCTTTCCCCAGGATGGAAAAACTGGCAGTTGAAATAATGGGCTGTTGATCCAAAGAAGCCCAAGAGCAAAAGCTAAAGGGACTTATGGGGTCTTCTTTTACCTCAAATTAGTTTTAAAAATGACCAGCATTGTAGATACTAAATTCACGCAATGTGGCATCTGTCCTGGGACATAGAGAGTGCAAGGCCATCCATCTTCAGGGAAAGCAGGATCCTGTACTTCCTGGGATCATGAGATGCTAAGTCAAATAAAACCATATCTGGGTGATAATAGGCTTGTCTGAGCTCCAAGACCAGAACTGAAGGAGAAAAAGTCCTAAGGAACAACCTGGGTAGAGGAATGTGAAAGACAGTCGTATTATTTTGACTTAATTTAGACAAAGGGCTCCAGGTCTGATTATGGACATATCAGCCTCAAGGGTTATAGCAGCTGATGATAGAAGCACAGGCTTTACCCCGTTCGCCTTCCTCAATGGCTGCTTTCCCCATTTACCAAATCAATGATGTCTAAAACTATTCATTTACATCTGGGATTTTATTGTAGGTTTCATTATAGCAGTAGTACGGAATTGGCCTTAGTTCATGACAAAGAAGTGTCTTGCTGAGGAAAGGGGCAACACTGAAGCCGAGGAGTTTTAGGCTAGGGGAGAAGAAGCAACGATGGAGTGACACCTCGGAAAAAACAACCAACTCATCCTATGATTGTCATGTGGGATTTATCAGTTGAGTAACAAACATGTGTTTGACTTCCAAAACAACAGAATGACTTTGGCCTCTGCCAAGCTGTAAAACACACACCACAACACACACACACACACACACACACACACACACACAGAAACACACATACTCTTACAGAAAGTCAAGCTAGTAGACAGATTAATAGATAGATAAATAAGGAAAGAAGAAAGAAAGAAAGAAAGAAAGAAAGAAAGAAAGAAAGAAAGAAAGAAAGAAAGAATTTCTTCTCCTTTTAACAAATTTATAAACCGTTTAAGAAATTGAGTCATTTTTGGTCAGATGCCTTTTTTATGTGTAACAACTGAGAAACCACGAGGTCATCATGTGAAAAGGAGGATTCTGGCATTACATCTTCAATCGTAATTATCTTCTGTGCTTGAATAGTGGAGCAAAGTTTTTTTGTGTTAGTTTATTTTTGTAAAACAGTCTGCTTCAACTGATCCTAAGACACCACTTGGAAGAAGTACACAGAAGCTAAGACACTGTCAGGGTAGGCCACCATCATTGCTATTGCTCTTGAAACTTACTCTTTCCTTTGCATAAAACTTTTCTACTATTTGCTCATTTCCTTTACAGTTTTTTTGTTTAGTATGTAGGGGTCTGAATAAAATTCCTCACAACAGTTTGTTTTGTACCTATTTTCAGATGGCTGGGTTTTTTTTTCTTCTGAGGCTTCACAAACTCAAAACATTAATGTTTCTCATTGCCAAAGAAACTATATGTTTTCTTAAATGTTGGTAGCTGATTATGAATGGATGTTATTTCTCCCCTGGAGAATATAAGTAGTTTAATTTTGATGATAGTCCTTTAATGTTATATTGCCTCATTCTGTAGGTCAGATTTCACTTTAGGCAGTGTTCATAAATTCTATTAAAGGATGTTTCAGACAGCTATGATTAGCATCTAGGAAATTTTTAGCCAGAGAAACACACAGCAGCTTGAAAGGCTCCCTCATTAATGAACATGTTTTATCAATAGTTTTAATTTCAGGTTAGAATTTGTGATGTATTTGGTTTCTGCTTATGGGCAAGCATTCTATTTATACTATAAATTTCCCTGTGGGTTTCTAGCATGGCTCTGATATGTGAGTGAGACAGAATTCTAGCAGTGGTTCCTGGTGCTTTTAAACCTGAATTATGATTTGCAGTCTTGGATTGTTTCTGTGCTCTTGGTCATTCTCCCAAGGTGGGTAAGGGCAACAGGGAGCCCCAGGACCCCAGCGGAAGAGGGGAGTCCATTTTCTATAGCAAAAGAAATTGTAATAATTTTTTCCACTGTGGCCTCTTTATTACAAGAACAAATACAGATAACAGCTTTCCTTGGGTCGTGTGCTGTAGCTGGTAGTCCTAATTTAACCTGGCACTGATTGCGTTGATGTGAGGATTTCAGTGCTAAAACTTAGAAAGTTCTAGATAAACCAGGACAAGCTGATCATCATAGGTAGTCTCAAATTCTGAAAGATTGCAATCCCTAATTCGGGGAATTTCGAGGTCTGACTTCCATAATGGAAACGTGAATATGCAAATATAGTTCATTGGTTCTAGGTTTGTCTTAAAATGACACGGGGAGACCACAGCTGTTCATGGCCTCAAGAGGGTCAGAGTCTCCTCTCAAAAGCTGTGTTCTTTTCTTAATTCCTGCCACACGACTAAGAGGTTCATTCCCGGTGGTAAGAGTCTGGCCCTAAATACCAGGGGGGTTGCCTTTTCCTCTTTAAGGTTTTCATTGGTTTCTGAAGTTAATAATAATAATAATAGTAACAACAACATTCTCAGCCATCTAATATTTAGAAGGCATCTAATAAGCTGCCTTCCTTTTATTTGTAAATAGCTTTATTAAGGCATAATTCACACATTCTACAATTCACTCATTTAAAAAATACAGATCAACAGTTTCAGTATATTCACAGAGTTTTGCAACCATCATCAAGATTTAAGATTAGAACATTTTCATCACCCCCAAAAGAAACTCCGTACCTATTAGCACTCACTCCCCACTCCTTCCCCAACCCAATCCCTGGCAACCACTAATTTGTCTTCTCTCTCTGTAGATTTGCTTATTCTGGACATTTCATACAAACGGAATCATACAATATGTGGTCTTTTTGAGTCTGGCTTCTTTCAATTAGCAGAAGTTTTCAAGTTTTATTCACGTATTAGTATTCCCTTCCTTTTTATAGCTGAATAATATTTCATTGTATGCATATATTACAGTTTTTTTCATCCATTCATCCACTGATAGGTATTTCATTTGTTTTTGCTTTTGGGCTCTTATGAATAACTGTGCTGTGAAAACTCATGTAAAAGTTTTTGTGTGAACACATGTTTTCAATTCTTTTGAGAACATACTTATAAGGAGAATTGCTGGGTCATATAATAACTCTATGTTTAACCTTGTGAGGAACTTCCAGACGATTTTTCAAAGTGGCTCCATTACATGACATTCTCATCAAGCAGTGTATGAGGGTTTGAACCAAGAATGGCTATTTTCTTATTTTTTATTTTAGGAATCCTAGGGTATAAAGTGGTACCTCATTACGGTTTTAATTTACATGTCCCTGATGACGA
Organism: Ursus maritimus; assembly: GCF_017311325.1. NCBI lineage: Eukaryota > Metazoa > Chordata > Mammalia > Carnivora > Ursidae > Ursus > Ursus maritimus. The sequence continues at coordinate 93,870,393 of NW_024423343.1, read as the reverse complement.
ATGATTTTGAGCATCCTTTCACGTGCCTCTGGCCATTTGTATATCTGCTTCAGAGAAATGTCTATTCAAGCTCTTCTTTTTAGCTAAATTGAATCAAACAAAAACCAAAAAAATATAATGCATAAGGTGAACTAAGTTTCTAGGTGCAAGATGGATAGACTTAGGTCCCCTGAGCTTCTCCTTTTCTGTCACTTCTGAGATAAATTAACCATCTGACAATAGCACAAGTATCATGGGACTTACTCTGGCCAAGGTGATAACAGTGAAATGATAAACAGATCAAAAGTCCTTCACCCAGCAACTAGACTCAACTTCTATGATAGGTGACATTTAGAATTCTTGCAGAACTAGTAGGATGTCAATCAACCCGGTCCTTGATCCCTCACTCACTGGTCAAGCCAAGCATATAATGCAATCATTCCTCCAATGGCAAGTCAGCAAGAAAGGATTGGGAATGTCAGCTATGGGCTAGATATTAGAAAGCAGGGGATGCCTATTGTTATCATTGCAACCTTAGTTAGTTGCCTTTGGACCTGGTAGGATTAAAGACAACTTGTTACCAGGGAGAGGCAATATTTTAAACCATCCTTGTCCATCTGTTCTTTCGATTTAGTTTTTCAGCTTAGGAGAAAACAGTATAGAATACTAAGCCAAAAATTTATAATGTCCAGTGAGGAAGTAAGAAAAGTCCTAGAATACTGACTGGTGGATGAACCCTATTGGAGAAAACTTCAGGACGCCTCGAGGTGACATAAAATTATTGGGGCACATTTCAAGGGAGGCAGAGGATGTAGGGTAATTGTGGCCATTATTGATTCTGTCACTGACCCAGAATGTAGACTAATAGAGGTCTTGTCAGATGTTCTCTTACCACTCGGTTCCTGCTCAGAAAAGGGTAGGGTAGGAAGAAGCTGCTTCTAGAAGAAGGGGATGTCTGGGATTATCAATAGTATACAAAGGCTTTATTGAGGGCACATCAATCCTGGAGTCCTTCAGTTTTTAGCAGCCTGGAGGTTAGCAGATAAGGGTCCTATAAGAACGTCCCCTGAAGTTGAATTCTTCTGGACCAAGACAGCCTGAGCCTTGGGACAGCTCAGCAACCTTTGAGAGATGGCTGGCTTTACAGTTTATCAGTATTTGTTTCCTCCCTCTTACATACAGAGTATAAGAGTACCATGAAAACAAAACTCTTTAACTGTAACAACGATTAACAGTTGGTTGAAAGCTTACAGCATTCCAAATGTCCCTAGTTTTCCTAGAATTCTTCCCTAGTTTGCTTTCCATTTCTCTGTTGACATTTTGAAACCCTTAAGGAAAAGCCACCTGCACACCAGACAGTAGTGTTTCCATCTACATGGGACCTTAAATGGTGAGATAAAGACAAATAGAACACCAGGATCTAAGAAGAAGGATCTTATTCCTTCTCCTTTTGAATGTCAATTTGCGGTGTTTCTTCCTGTTTTCTGCCCCAAACAAAATATTATCTGTTCTGCTTTTTTTAATTTACCTAATATTAATTTTATTAGCTATAATTCTGTTGCTTAAAGAGGAAGTAAAGTATGTAGGCAATCAAAATACCTGAGTTAATCTGAAACCTTAATCTATTCTAATGATTCTTTTGGCGTTGTACATAATACTTCGACTTAATGACCTATAATGAAATTTTGAAATGAAGAGGACTTTTATTGCAACAATCTACCTTTATTCCAAGAATCTATTCTGTTTCAAGAATTTAGTAGATTTTTATTAATTTATTTAAAAAATGTACTGAGCACCTAATGTGCACCAGGTTTTTTTCTAATTGTTGGAGATAGAGCAGGAAAACAAACAAACCACAAACAAAATAACCAACGGTCTGAATAGGCCTATATCTATTAAAGACATTGAATCAGTAATTAATAACCTTCCAATTCAGAAAACACCAGGCCCACATGGGTTAACTGTGAATTCTATCAAACATTTAAGAAAGAAATTATACCAATTCTATGCAAACTCTTTCAAAAGATTAAAGCGGAGGGGATACTTCCTTACTCAATCTATGAAGCCAGCACTACCCTAACACCAAAACCAGACAAAGGCAATACAAAACAAAAAAACTACAGACCAATATCTCTCATGAATATAAATGCAAAAATGATCAAGAAAATATTAGCAAATCAAATCCAACACTGTATAAAAAGAATTATACAAGACAATCGAGTGGTTTTTATCCTACGTATGCAGGGCTGGTTTGACATTAAAAAACAGTTAATGTTATCCACCACATCAGCAAGCAAGCTAAAGGAGAAAAATCACATGCTTATTTTAATAGATACAGAAAAAGCATTTGACAAAATCAACATTGATTCATGATAAAAAAAAATTCTCAACAATCTAGAAATAGAGGAAAACTTCCTCAACTTGATTAAGAACATCGACAAAAAACCTCAGCTAACAACATACTTGATATTGAGAAACTTGAAACTTTCTCTCCAAGATTGTGAACATGGCGAGGATGTCCCCTTTCACCACGACTTTTCAATTTCATACTGGAAGTCCTAGCTAACACAATAAGACAAGGGTGAAAAAAGGTATATGATTTGGGAAGGAAGAAATAAAACTGCCTTTGTTCACAGATGACATGATTGTTTATGTAGAAAATTTGAAAGAATTGACCAAAAAAACTTCTAGAACTAATAAGCAATGATAGCAAGGTCACAGGATACAAGGTTAGTATACAAAAGTCAATCACTTTCCTATATGCTGGCAATGAACAAATGCAACTGGAAATTTAAAACATTATCATTTACATTAGCACTCCCCCAAAAGCAAATACTTAGGTATAAATTTAACAAAGTAAGTACATGATCTACATGAGGGAGACTAAAAAACTCAGATGAATGAAATCAAAGAACTAAACTAATGGGAAGATATGCCATGTTCATGGATGGGGAAGATATGCCATGTTCATGGATGGGGAAGATATGCCATGTTCATGGATGGGGAAGATATGCCATGTTCATGGATGTGAAGATTCAATATTGTCAAGATGTCAGTTCATCCCACCTTGACCTACGGATACAGTGTAATCCAAACAAAATCCCAGAAAATTGTTTTATGGGTATCAGCAAACTGATTCTAAAGTTTATTGAGAGAGCAAAAGACCCAGAATAGCCAACACAATACTGAAAGAGAGCCTAAGTGGAGGAATGACATTACCTGACTTCAAGGCTTCCTAGAAAGCTACAGTAATCAAGACAGTGTAGTATTGGTGAAAGAACAGACAGATGAGTGGAATAAAAAAGAGGGGCCAGAAGTAGATTCACAAAAATATTGTCAACTATTCTTTGATAAAGGAGCAGAGGCTATGTGCTAGACAAAAGATAGTCTTTTCAACAAATGGAGCTGGAACAATGTCCATGTGGAAAAAATGAATCAGACACAGAACTTACACCCTTCACAAAAATTAACTCAAAACAGAGCACAGATCTAAATGTAAAATGTGAAACTATGAAACTCTACAAGATAACATGAGAGAAAATCTCAGTGGTGAATTTTTAGGTACGACACCAAAAACATGATCCATGAAAGAAATATTCAATAAGCTGGACTTCATTAAAATTAGAAACTTCTGCTCTGTGGCAGACACTGTCAAGGGAATGAAAAGACAAACCACAGACTGGGAGAAAATATTTGCAAAAGACACATCTGATAAAGGCCTATTATCCAAAACATACAAAGAACTCTTAAAACAACAATAAGAAAAAAAACCAAACTGATAAAATAAATTGGCCTTAACAGATAACTCAGTAAAGAATGTTTACAGGTGGCAAATAAGCCTATGAAAAGATGCTTCACATCATATGTCATCAGGGAAATACCAATTAAAATAAGATATCACTATGCACCTATTAGAGTGGCCAACATTTGGAACGCTGGCAACACCAAAAGCTCGTGAGGATGTGGAGAACTCTCATTTATTGCTGGTGGGAATGCAAAAATCGTGGTCACTTTGGATGACAGTTTGGTGGCTTCTTATAAAATTAAATATACACTTACCATTTGATCTAGCAGTCATGCGCCTTGGAATTTACTCAAAAGAGTTGAAAATTTATGTCTACACATAAACCCACACTTGAATTTTTTGGCAGCTTTATTCATAATGGCCAAAACTTGGAGCAGCCAGGATCCTTCAGAAGGTGAGTGGATAAATAACCCGTGATATAGCCAGGCAATAGAGTACTATTCAGCCCTGCAAAGAAATAAGCTTCCAAACCATGAAAAGGGAGAAACCTTAAATACATATTACTACTTGAAAGAAGCCAATCTGAACAGTCTACGTACTGGATGATTCCAAGGATGCGACATTCTGGAAAAGGCAAAACTATGGATCAATAAAGTGACCCCTTGCTGCCAGGGGTAGAGGGGAAGAAAGGGGAAATAGGCCAGGCATAGAGGATTTTTAGGGCAGTGAAACTACTCTGTATGATACTACAGTGGTGAACACATGTCATTATAAACTTGTCCGAATGCATAGAATGAACAACACCAAGAGTGAACCCTTAGGTAAACTATGGACTCCGGGTATCTGGTACCACTGGTGAAGAACGTTGACAATGGGGGAGGCTCACCTGAGTGGAGGTTCAATTTGCTGTGAACCTTCAACTGCTCTGAAAAATAAGGTCTCTTAAAAACAAAAGAATAAAAACAAAGGCCAAACGCTTGCCCTTGTGACACTAACTGTCAGGAGCTCTGCTGAGCTGGGAGAGAAAGAAAGGGGTCAGCGTAGCTGTTTAAAGCAACAAGCCAAAAATCAGAGTTAAGCCTTTAAATCCCTTACTGTGATGGAGTAAGCAAGAATCTAAAGCTGGAGAAAGGGCAGACTCCCTCCTGTTTCATTTCCCTCACTAAATGGCACACCAGTGAGGGTCTTCGGCCTGTTCATGGATTCTGGGATTGAGGGAGGGGTGGGGGATGGAGAGAAGATGGCAAGGTGGGGGAGGGTTAGGAGTGAAACAATACTGGGTACTGAGTCAGAGTGAGGAAGAGTGCCTTCAAAGTTTACCCTCTCCTCCCCCACCCCCATAAGGAGGACTCAGCAGAAGCCCCGAGAAGCTCTGTGCCCAAGGCCTCATATAGAGAAAGCCAAGAATGAAGGCCCCGGGCTAGAAGTGCAGATCTGTGAAAGAGCTTGTCTGGCCAGGGGCCCTGGGTCCCTGCCTGCACCTCCCTTCAGAGACCCCGAGGCACTGGCTGGGAGCCAAGCCTGCTGCAGGAATAGCAGCTTTCCCCTGCGAGCCTGCCAGGTTGGAGCCTTTGAAATCGCCTCCGGTCAGGCCTGAAAAATCACCCTAGGCTTTGAACCAGGAGCGGACCCTTCAGTCACACTCTAGACAGTTATGGGGACGAGCCCGTGAAACGGCTGCTGTACTACAGAGTGGTAAGTGCGAACTCACTGAGTACATAAGGCAGGGAGGCGGATCGGGAACACCTGAGAGTTAGGGGGTGGGGGTGTGAGGGCAATTTTAGACAAGGGAAGGCAAAGGAGGCCTCGTAACAAGGTGGCATTGTGTGATAGACTTCAGAAGGAGCCTTGCAGATACCTGCGAGGAGAGCAGGTCCTGCAGAGGGAGCTGCAGGTACCAATCGCCCGAGCCGGAAGCCCTGGTATGGTGTTGGAGGGGGCCCGTTTGTCTGGAGTGGAGGGAGTAAAGCAGGAGGAGCAGGAGATGGGCTGATGCAAGTGAGAGCTAAGGAAGGACCGGTGCCGTGGGGCCTTGTAGCCTCTGATTGGGATTCGGATTTTTTCTCTGAGTGAGAGGAGAAGCCACTGGGGATTTGTTTTGTTTTGTTTTGTTTTTTAAGTAATCTCTATGCCCAACGTGGGGCTCAAACTCATGACCCGGAGACCAAGAGTTGCATGGAGACCACATGCTCTATTGATTGAGCTAGCCAGGCGCCCCCCACTGGGGATCTTGAACAGAGGAACGGCACGATTTGGCCCTCACTACCCTGTTAAGAAAGGCTTTAGGAGCGAAGAGGAGATGTTAAAGGCAGAAGCAGGGAGACCTGTTAGGGGGTTACTGTCATCACCTGGGAAAGAGATGATTGGTGTTGGCTTGGACCAGGGTGGGGGACTGGAAGAAGGGAGAAGTGGTTGGATATGGGATGTATTTTAACACAATGCTCCCGTTGCATCCGTTCTAAACACACATTTTAACATACTGAAATCCAAACGCATCTTATAACGGGGTGACATCTCACGATTGCTATCAGCCAAGTGGCTGTCATGATGTAGCTGTTCAGTTAGGTGAAACCTTCCGGTGACGCGGTCTGGTCATTGCCAGCATCAATCCATAGGTACAGACATATTGTGACCATTTCTGGTTTTAGGTAATGAAATTTCAAAGTTCAACATCTTTGCTCAGAAACACATGGCTTCTCCACTTTACTTCTGGCCCTCCTCCTTTTGTACCTGGACATTAACTTCATCCAGTTTTCTCCCGGCTTCCAGTCTCTCACACCAAGTAAGCATCACAGACTGGTGGCAGGCTTATCTCCCTGAAAATCAGAGCTGATCGTGTCTCCCAGCGCCCGTGTCTCTGATGCTCTATGGTGCTTACCGAATCCGTTCCACACTCTTCAGCTTCATACAGGACCCTCCCAATCTTCTCCCACCTATTTCTCTGACATTATTTCCTGCTGGTCCCTAACTTGTACCTCCTCCACAAGCTATGCTGAACTCCGTTTCCTGTGCAGCCAGAACCTCGTCCCAATTGTACCACTTGCACCTGTTTCCTCTGCCTTTCTCCCAACCGCTGCTCACCCTTCAAGCTCCAGCTCCGAGCAGACTTAGCTATTCATCTTCTCACAAAACATGCCACATTGAAATTCTAGTCATCTGCTTACCCATCTCTCTCCTCCAGGAGGTTGTGAGTGGGGGACCTCATTCATTTTTGCCACGCACCATCCCCTAAACATAGCAATACACTTGCCTCAAAACAAGTGTGCAATATTTGTAAGGGTATTTATTACAGTGCATTTGACCAACCATAGTTTTCTCTTTTGTAAAATGTGGAAAGTGATAGAATCTACCTCATAAAGATGTTTTAGGAGTTTTGAAGATTATGTAAGATAATGCATACACTAGATACAAAGAACAGTGCTTGGTACATAAGTGCTCAATAAATATTTGCTCTTTTCAAAATTTGTATTGCATTGTGAATAATATTACTATTATGTTTTCATTATCATAATGCACTTTTAACTTCATCTGAAAAGTATCACATCTATTTTTAAGCCTCAGAATGGGATTTGTCCCATCACAGAAACTTCTGGTGTGTTCAATGAAAAAGAAAAAAAGCATTGAAAAGAGGAGGTAACCCCATTTTATTTCTCTCTTGGTGACAAAGTGCTAGAATCTATGATTATTTGAACATTCTAAATATAGAGCACTGATGACCCAAAAACTCTTCGCAAATTTCATCTTTTTCTAATAGCTTCTGAAAAAACACTCCCCGGAGTGTCAACTCGTCATGTCAATTCCGGTAGTTGTGATTTCCAGCAGCGTACTGCATTTTATCTCATTGACTTTGTCTCACAAGTGTCTACTCATGTCCAGCCTGCTTTGGTCCTGATAAATACATCATCCAATTACTACTTCAGTCTGTTTGCTAATATGGAAATAAGCAATTTAATGCATTGGTAAAGTCACAAAAGCAGACCCTGTTAACTTGTCACTAGGCCCCTGTTAACTTGGACTAATATGCATGACTCTGAACAATACTTTGATGTGCACTTCCTTCTATGACTTAAGAATTCTCCCGATTGCTAAATTGACACTGATGGATTTTAATACATGATTATTAAATTCTTCTAAGGCTTTTAAATAAAAGTCTCCAAAAAATTCATCTTGATTGGTGCACCATTGTTCTTGATATTTATAATGGCTCCTGCTTTGCTCTTTTTCTTGTTTGAGATGTTGGGAAACTGTAGAGTTTATTGGGTAAGTGAGAGTCTATACATGCATAATCTTCAAATTGGCATGTTCAACATGAGATATGAAGTACACTTGGGGAACATGCCTTTAATTTCCGCCTTCCTCCCTTTCCTTCTTATGGATGACCTTGATTCATTCTGTGCTTCATGTGAAATCGAAGCAGACAGACGCTTCCTCCTGCTGCATCTCTGCAGCCTTGAATCAGGACCCACTCTCTTTCACCTGCTACTATAGGAGGGAACTTCTCTGCTCCTTGCTCAAGTCAACCCTTCCCTTGTGCTCTGGATCTAAATCCTCTTTCACCTTCTCTCGCACTTTTCTCCTATAGATAGACCCCTCTCTCCTGCATTATTGATTTCCCTCTCTTGGGGTTTGTTTCCATCAGCCAACAAACCTACTCTTTCCTGTCTAGCTGCTGCCCTATTCTCCTGCTCCCTCACAGCAAAACTTCTCAAATGAATGGCTTCCCCATTACATCACCTTTCCTCAGTCCATCTCGGTTAGATCTTTGTCCTCCCCTCTACGTCTGAAACTTCATCAGTGACCGCCATGTCACCAAATGCAATGGTCACCTTTTGCCTTCATCCTACTCAGCGTCTTCGTTGGCATTTCTCCTAAGTAGCCACTCTCTTATTGAAACTCTCTTTTTTGGGCTTTGCTGATAACCTACGCCCCGATGTTCTTTTTATTTTACTGCCTATTGACTGTAGGCTGGTAACTCCCAAATATATATATTCAGGGCGCCTGGGTGGCTCAGTCAGTTAAGTGCCTGCCTTCGGCTCAGGTCATGATCTCAGGGTCCTGGGATGGAGCCCAATATCGGGGTCCCTGCTCAGTGGGGAACCTGCTTTGCTCTGCCTCTGCCTGCCACTCCCCCTGCTCGTACTCTCTCTCTGTCAAATGAATAAAAATCTTAAACACACACACACACAAAATAAAAAATATATATATTCAGATCTGACCTTTCCCAGGATCCCAACTTGCATATCTAAATACAATTTGGCATTTCCACTTGAATGTTTAATGAGCGTCGCATACCTGATTGTTTATTGTGATCACCTTTCCATGTAAATATACACATTTAGAATCCTTCTGCTATTCACTCTGCCCAACATTCTCTTCCCTCATTCTTTCCCTTTATTTCCTGTCCTTTCTCCTAAACCAGCCTCCAGTAGAATTGGTCCCTCGATGATTCCATGGCACCCACTAGTTCTCTTTTAGAGTAATTAGTACACTTATAGCCAATCACTCAAATGTACTTTTATCTGTTTAATGTGAATCTTACCCCTTTAGTCTCTAAGATTCTTGAAGCCAGAGATATTCTGTGTTTAGTATATTTTGAGGGCTCAATACGGTGTCTTGCACATATTAGGAGCTCAAAAAATATGTTTATTTTTTACCTTTGTACATCTATGTTATTTCCTATTTTTCACTATGATAAGTAATTCTACAATCAACATTCATATTGCTAAACATTTGGTATGTCTTTAATCACATTCTCAGAACAATCCCTAGGAATAGAATCACTGGTTATACTGATACACATTTTCAAGTCTTTTGTTACAGTGTGGTAGTCCGCAAAATGGCCACCGTTAGCTTCTTCCCTCCCTTTCTGAGCAAACCACTCATTCATTAGAAGGTGATGTCTCCTTCCCTGATCTTTGAATGACGTGCTTTGACTTTCAGAATGTGGTAAAAGTAGGATCACCAGAAAAAAATAAAGGATACTCAGTAAAGCTAGAACATCAACTACACAGAAAAAAATGGGACATACTCATAGAAAAATTATTTGTTATTTATCTGTTACTCAAATTTAGCTGGGCATCCTGTTTTTTATTTGCGAAAGCGGGCAACACTAGATAAGTATGACGATACTACACTAGGCTGGTATGATGATGCTGTTCCAGTTTCAGGCCTAGCCTTTAAGAAACCTGCCCTCTGGAAGTCAGCTACCATGCTGCAAAGAACTTCAGGCCAGACTCCTAAATGAAGAGAGGTCACCCAGAAAAATCTAGGAGGATGAGAGGTCATTTTGGATGTTGCAGCCCCGGCTGGGCTCCCAGTCCTGGGAAAGGAGGATCTAACAGCATGACTCTAGGTAGATTTCAGAACTATCACCCTGTTATTGAATGGGAGTATCTATTGTAGGTTTCATGTTCCTTTCTCACCATTTTGTGTCTGGGGGAGGAGGAGAAAAAGAGGGAGCTGGGGAGGGGCAGAAAACACAGTTCTCCAGATCCAGAGTTTCTGTACTCATATCTGGACATGGTGCAGATCATGAAATATTGAACTTTGAGTCTGATGCTTTCATGGATGAGATTTTGAGGGATCTTGGAAGGTGGCGAGTTGTTTTTGTTTTGTCTTTGCATGTGGAAAGGATAGAAGTTATTTGTGATGGGAAGGCAGACTGTGATGGATTACATATAATCACAGATTCTTTGCTACTTCTCTGATCAAGAGGTAGAGTCTGTTTCCCCTCCCACAGGGACCCTGGGATAGCCTTGTGATTTACCTGAATAAATAGAATATGGTAATGTGAGGCTACGTGACTTTCAGAAATAGTGTTCTGGAAAATCAGCTCCAAAAACATTTTCTAAAAGCTCTGATTTATAGCATTGGCCAATTTCTGTGGTGTAAATACTGCCATCCTGACTGATTTCAAGCTACCAATGGGAGACGCCTGAACATGGAGCTGGAAAGAGATATGCATCAGAGGCTCTTAGGACCTCGTGCAGGTGGGCTCTCGTAAGCCACTGCTGCCAGACCTAGGCATTGAGAAGTCTGTCAGCTTCCATTTTTGCTTCCTTGGCATCCAGCTGACACAAAGGATCCTTGTGCTAATGTCCTGGTGCAAGGGGATGGGGAGCACATGGTGAAGAGGGGAAGCCTAGAGCCTTCCAGCTGAGTGCAGCTGCATGAGTCGCCCTGGACAACATTACATAGTGAGTGAGACGATGTAGCCAACTCAGAGAAATGTGAGAAACAATACACTTGTGTGGATTTAAGCAACTATATTTTGAAAAAGTTTATTAGTCAGTGATAGGTAATTGAACACTTATATTGCCAAGTTGCCATAAAATAGTTGTTTCAAGTTTTAGTCCCATTAGCAATGTATGCAAGTGCCTTGCTCTTGACACATTAGCCCACACTCTAGATGAATATTACCAGGTTTATATGTAGGGAAAAAGTACATTGCTGTTTAAATTGCATTCTTTGAAAATGAGTTTGAATATTTTTCAAATGCTTATTGGCCATAAACTGACTCTGCCCATTTTTCTTTTAATTTTTAAAGGCTCTTTATATTTTAATAATAGTAACAGCAAATGGGGAATATTTTGCAGTATATGTGGCTACAGTTTGCTCGGAGGCTCTTTGAGGCAAAAGTTTAAGCTATTTAATATAAAAAATAGTGCCTGACTAGACAATTTTCTGAGAGTTTCTTGTAACACGATCATATCTAGTTTTTGGCTTGTTTGCTTATTTTTAGTATTCTTTAACTTATGCTAATATTTTCTCTGGATTTTCTTCTTACCGATTTTCTTCACATGAAAATTTCAGCTGAAACCCAGTACAACACATTCCCTCCCTTCCCCTTGCCATTCCACAGTGATACTACTGGCTCAGGCTACTGCAGTGGGTTAAGTCTTCAGCCGTCCTTGGGTTCAACCCCGTGGAAAGTCTTTGGATAAACTGCAGTTATACTTCATACCAATTTGAATCTCACAAATTTGACAGAGCATGACACGAAAATGTTATTAGTTTTTTTTTAAGATTTTATTTATTCAAGAGAGAGAGGGAGAGAGCATGAGTGGGGGTGGGGGGCAGAGGGAGAGGGAGAAGTAGACTCCCTGGTGAGCAGGGAACCCCATGCCTTGGATCTAGGACCCTGGGATCACGACCCGAGCTGAAGGCTGAGTCACCCAGGAGCCCCCAAAGCGTTCTTAGTTTGTACAAATCTCAAATACAATTTGGTCCTTGAACTGTATTTGCTGACCCCAACCCCTACAGTTGAAGATCCCCTTAGAAATTTTGAGTCCCTCAAAACTTACTAATAGCCTACTGTTGACCAGAAGCTTTACTGATAACAAAGTCAATTAACACAGATTTTGGATGTTATATGTATTACATGCTGTATTATTACGATGAAGTGAGCTAGAGGAAAGAAACTGTTAGTAAGAAAATCTTAAGAAAGAGAAAATACATTTACAATACTGTAGTGTATTTATTTTCTAAAATCTACATATAGGGGCCCCTGGGTGGCTCAGTTGGTTGAGCACCCGACTCTTGATTTTGGCTCAGGTCATTGTCTGACCTCAGCAAGGTCATGATTTTGATCAGGGTCATGGGATCGAGCCCTGAGTTGGGCTCTGCCTGGGTGTGGAGCCTGCTTGGGATTCTCTCCCTCCCTCTCTCTCTCTCTCTCTGCACCCAGGCCCTCCCCCACTCCAGCCCCAGACATTACATTACATTAATTTGGACATTACATTTATTCTGTCAAAAAAAAAATCTGCATATAAGTGGACCCATGCGATTCAAACCCGTGTTGTTCAAGGGTCAACTGTAATGTGAATCCTTCCAAAACTTACAAAAGTACTTTAAAATTGGATTGGATTTTGGAATAAAAAAAAGGAGCATTAATGGAAAAACTAGTGAAATATGAATAAAGTCTTGAGTTCAGTTAATAGTACTCATGTAGGTTTCTTAGCTTCGGCAAATATACCGTTGGTAACATGCAACAATAGGGAAAACTAGGTGAGGGGTATGTGGAAAGTCTGTATATTATCTTTGTAAATCTTTTCTGTACATGTTTTGAACTATTTTTTTAAGTGTCTAAAAATTTGCTCTAAGATACACCGTATAATGTTATAAACTTACGTATTCTGAGAATGCTAATCCTTACATTATATTGCTTTCTCTTGGGGAATAATCTGCCTAGAATTTGTAAGTTTTGAATTATATGAGGTTTTCAGGATTTTATCCCAAGAATATAATTCACTACCATGTGAATTATACATTTACATCCTATTTTGTAAACTGAAATAGGAAAAACTGAAGATTTAAGCCTGAATCATAAGCTGAAAGAAATCCCTCCTCCCAATTAAAATCAAAAAACAAAACTACGACTCTCTCTTTCCCAGTTTTTCACATCAGAATTGTGGCAATAAAGCCTTACCACTCCATGTGATCTTTGGACAAGTACGTGATGATCAAAGATCTGGCTTTAAGTGTGGAATCTGGAAACCAGGTACGCAGGTAGGGCTCTGTCTGACTCCATGAAGTAGAAATGTGAGCCATGAATCCAAATCTTGCAGGCACAATCAAATCTCTATGAGAAATTTGGCTTTTGCCCATGTAGTTGGTAGGATCCACTCCCCTCCCCCACACTCACTTTGTGTTTTTCATCACAGCAGCGTCTTGGGAGTGGTGGAGGTGGGGGGGTGTTTGTTATCATTTCACATTCCTCTGTAGGTTTCTTTGCAGATAAAATGTATCTTTTTATAGACTTCACACTTCTAAAAGAAATTCCAATCATTTAAATTCAAGATGTTTCAGGGTTTACAGTTTCTACTGTTTGCCCTTTTTTTTTTTTTAATATTTTATTTATTTATTTGACAGAGAGAGACAGCCAGCGAGAGAGGGAACACAAGCAGGGGGAGTGGGAGAGGAAGAAGCAGGCTCATAGCGGAGGAGCCTGATGTGGGGCTCGATCCCAGAACCCTGGGATCAAGCCCTGAGCCGAAGGCAGACGCTTAACAACTGCACCACCCAGGCGCCCCTCTATTGTTTGCCTTTCTAGTTAGAGTATTTCTCTTGAAATCGTATAACATGCTCCCCTATGCCTCATTTCTTATAATAGCATCTCTGATATTAAGTGGCCTTTGGATAAACAGTGTAGTTAAATTTCACGCTAATTTGAATGAACAAATTTGAAACAGTGAGCAATAAAATATTACAAAAGTCTTACTTTATACATGAATGTTGAACCAATATGAGTACCCCACACTAAAAATTGTTTATTGTATATTAAAGAGTAACTTTGATGCAAGGAATGCATTACAATGGCCTAGGTTTATGTGTACTGTGACTGTTATTTCTTAGATTTATTCTTTTGGGGGGGGGCATTACATTTATTCTTAAGGGAGATGTCTCGATGTCTTATGAGTGTTTTGAGTTATGTGGAGTTTTCAGGAGCTATTCCTAGCCTGGCTCCCCAGGGGCTTGGATGCCCCAACTCCCTCCTGTGAATCTGTTTGATTATTGTTGCTGATGTGGTTGCTGCTGATAAAAGTTATTGGTTTCTTAATCCTGTGCCACGTACATTATTCCGTTATCTATGAGACAGGCAGTTGTTATTAATATCATGTCCATTTTGTAAATGAAAAAACCGCATGCTTGACAAATTTAAGTAGCTCGTGTCCAAGGGAGTATCTTTGGATTTAGGGCTGGAATGAAGATTTCTTTCTCTGTCAGTTCCAAGATTTTTGCTAACCAATTTAGTATAAAATATTTACCGCGCTTGCCTCTGTTAGTTCAGCCCCGTGGAAAGGTAGTAGGTCTTTATTTCTGTGATCTTACAGCTTTAAGTTTGGATCTGCTTCTTTGTTTTTAGGCCGCCCATCTGCCTTTTTGGAAGGCAGCCCCCTCCCACCCAGGTGGTGACGGGACAAACAGAGTGCCCCTTACCTCCGGAATTGTTCAAGACTTGAAGAAGCTGTTTCACCTATTTTGTTTGCTTACTTGTTTTGGCTTGCTTCTTTTCCTGTGTGACTTTTTTCCCATCTGTTAAAATCGCTCAAAGTTTTGATTTTTTCCTAAACGGAGCTATCCCTTACTGTTTCTTTAAACAACAGTGTCTGTAGTCACTATTTTCCTGCTTCCTAGGAGTAGTTGATATTGTTGATTATAAAACGGTAATAAATGGCATTTTTTCCCCCTGAAACCCTTTTTCCTTTTAGGATTAAAAAAAAAAAAAGGAGCTTCTGGGTGGCTCAGTCAGTTAAGCATCTGCCTTTGGCTCAGGTCATGATCCCAGGGTCCTGGGATCAAGTCCCGCATTGGGCTCCCGGCCCAGTGGCGAGCCTGCTTCTCCCTCTCCCTCTGCTTCTCCCCCTCCCTCTGCTTCTCCCCCACTGTTTATGTTCTCTCTCTCTCTCAAATAAATAAATAAAATCTTTTCCAAAAAAAGGGTATATCTACTCATCTTGAACAGAGACAATTTGGCTCCAGCACGTCTGAGGCATTCCATGGCTTACGATGTAATTTCCTCCCCTAAATCTTTCAATTCAGGGAGACAGAGTAACCCCAGGACAGGGAAGAAACTAAATTTTTTCAGCATTTTCTAATTTGGGGGTATGGTTAAGCATCTGGAGTAAAGGAATGTGAGTTGAGCCAGAATCAGGGCTTTCATACACCATGCAGTTTTATATTTTCTGTTTAGAAAAGTGTAATCACTTTCGTAAATTCCTATTAACCAAAGAAGTAAAGCCATACTTTAGTACTTACTACTGTCTTAATCTCTGAAGAACCTTCACTATTAATTGGTTTTCTGTCACTCCACTAAAAGTAAGCCTCATGAAGGGAAGGACTTTGTCATAGAAGACTGCCTGACACGTTGTAGGAATGAAGTTCATTTTCAATGAATGAGTTATGGTTCATTAAAGATGTCATTAAAGAAGCTTCATAAGACTAAGGACATATGTAGAGAACAGCAACATAGAAGGAGCACTGGACAAGGAGTCCGGCGGCCTGGGTTCTACTTTTCGGCTTAGCTTTCAGCTGATGAACTGGGTAACCTTGGGTAAGCCCCTGAGCCCCTCCAAAAATCTAAAAATGAAACCCTTTTATAGTGAGCTATGCTTTGCTTTACTTTCCTTTCTGAATATTAGTTCTGATTCAAGGTTTTTACAGTTTGGTTGCTGGAATACTAAGAAACGGTGCCCTTAAACAGTCTGTATTTGCTGCCGTAGATAACACATTAGCATATTCCTTAGCTACCATATTAAGGTGTGTGACTTACACTAAAGACTTAGTAACTATTAAATTTTAAAATTTATGTTGTATCAAATATCCCCTGTTAAGTAGAATCCAATATCTTTTTAAAAATACATTTTTCCTTGGGCCTTCTATATTTATGAATGTAAATTTATATTTATATTATAACATAATATAAATAAATTTATGTAAATTTATGTAAATAAAATTTATATTTATATTAAACATAAATCTATATTTATGACTACAACTATGTATTTACTAAATGATTTCACACTGTTCCTTCGCTAATTTAAAAGCTGCTCATCTTAGTGGAGGTTCCTTGTTGTTGGAAGGCCAGGTCCAGGGGGAAAGTGTTGGCTGGATTCACCTTACAAATCAAAGAAGCTAAGCCTGTGATTCAGACTACCTATCTACACTTGTCAAGCAGCCAGAGGAGAGACAATGTCCCCATTGGAATATAGCATTTTCTTATCTTCGTGATCACCTGAAAATGCCAAGGGCAAAGGACAAGTAGAATCCTGTTGCTAGAGAGGCACAAGAGTGTTTATTCTGCTCTCAACTTAGAAGAGGAGGTAACTGGGGCTCTTGATATCTGGCACTCCGGCTACCTTTGTCCAACAAGCACATTCCTAAGAAAGGCAGAACGTCTAAAGGCAAAAAGAAAGCAGCCTTTGATGGTTCTTTTATTTATTTATTTTTCACTTAATACCTACTTTGAGGGAGACACGTGTTTGCAGGCCAATGTTTCACAAACTTATTTGTACATTTATGAACTGTAGAATGTAAGAAATACACTTTCAATTTCAACCCAGTACACCTGCGTTTACACCTGCAGGCATGCGTGGGCACAGGTACAGGCATAAATAGGGGCTTAAAAACTGCAACTAAGTTTCTCCCAAACAATGTCTATCCTAACTACAGTTGAGTCATCTGATATTTTTTTTAAATATTATTTCAGTGGCGTAAACTTTTACATTGGAAAAAGCGCTGCTCTATTATAGATGCTTTTAAGGGATTCAAAGAGAAATGTTGGCGCTTGACCAACAGAGAGCATGTGGTCCACCAAACAATCAACAGAAAACCAAACGTGATGAATGACATCCTGGGTGCTGGGACCAAAGGATATCCACGTGCAAAAGCATGAAGTTGGACCATTACCCATGTTGACCGGAGAGCTCAAACCCAGGACCCAAAATCATGAACTGAGCTAAAATCAAAAGTTGGACGCTTTAACTGACTGAGCCACCCAGGTACCCTTTGTTGATAGACTTTTTATTATTTACTCAATTTCTTTTTTACTTGTTATAGGTCTATTTAAATATTCTATTTCTTCTTGAATTCTTTTCAGTTTTTTTTTTTTCTAGGAATTTTAGTAAGTTGAGTTTTTCATCTTTCTTTTTTGGTCTGTCTAGATAAAGGTTTACCAATTTTCTTGATTTTTTTCAAATAACCGACTTTTGTTGTTGTTTTTGATCTTCTCTATTGTTTTTCTGGTTTTTTATTTCATTTTTTTCTACTGTAATTTCATTATTTCCTAACTTCTGCTTCCTTTGGCTTTAGTCTGATTCCAGCCACCTCCAGTTTCTCAAGGTGGAGGGTTAAGTTTTATTTGAGACCTTTCTTCTTTTTTAATGTAAGCATTTGTAGCTATACATTTCATTCTGAGCATTGCTTTCGCTACACCCATTTGTTTTAGTATGTTCTGTTTTCATTGTCATTCATATCAAAGTATCCTCTAATTTCCCTCATCAGTTTTTTTTTTAATCATTGGTTATTTGGGCTTTTTAGTATTTGTGTATCTGTAAATTTTTCAAATTTCCTTGTGTTATCAATTTAATTTTTCTCCATTCAGTTGGAGAATATATTTTGTATAGTTTCAATCCTTTTAAATTTATGGACACTTATTAGATGGCATATACATATGGCCTATCCTGGAGAATGTTCTATGTGCACTTAAAAAGAATATGTATTTTGCTGTTGTTGTGTGAAGTGCTCTATAGATGCCTGTTAAGTTTCCTTGGTTAAGTCTAGTGTTGTTCATTTCTTTGTTGATCTTGTCATTGTACCCATTATAGATACCGAGATACCGAGTATGCCTCTACTATTTTTGAATTGTCTATTTCTCCTTTTGATTTGTCATTTTTGCTTTATATATGCTGGGCCTGTGTTTCTCGGTTCCCATATGTTCATAATTGTTATAACTTTGTATTGATTGACCCTTTTTTCATTGTAAAATGTGCTTTTTTTCTGTAACAATTTTTATCTTAAAGTCTATTTTGTTTTCCATTAGTATAGCCACTTCAGCTCTCTTATGGTTACTATTTGCATGATATATCTAGTTCCATGCTTTTACTTACAACCTACTTGACTTCTTAAATCTAAAGTATGTCTCATAGATAGCATACAGTCAAATCATGTGGGTTGTTTTTTATTCTGCCAATCTTGGCATTTCAATTAGATAGTTTAAATCATTTACATGTAATGTAATTTCTGATAAGATACAATTTAGTCTGCTATTTTGCAATTTATTTTTCATATCTTGAATATCTTTGTACATTGTATGCCCATCAACACAGATTTATAATTATTGCTCTATGCTCTTGTCTTTAAAATCAGATAGGAGAAAAAGGGAGTTATAAACAAAAAATACATTTATACTGTTTTATATATTTACCCCTATAGTTACCTTTATCTGTGCTCTTTATTTTCCATGTGGACTTGATCTACTGTCTGGTGTCCTTTTATTTCAGCCTGGAGGTCTCCCTTTAGTACTTCTTACAGGACAGTTTTGCTAACAACAGATTCTTTCACTTTCTGTTTACCTGGGAATGTCCTAATTTCTTCTTCATTTTTGAACGATAGTTTTTATGGAGCTAGAATTCTTGGCTGACAGTCTTCTTCTTTCAGCACTTTGAATATATCATTCCACTAATTATAGACTCTGTGGTTTATGATAGAAATCAGTTTTTAATATTTTTAAAGATACCTTGTATGAAATGAGTCACTACTTTCTACTTTCAGCATTTTCTCTTTGTCTTTGTCTTTTCAGTTTGATGATGTGTCTTGGTATGTATCTCTTTTGGTTCATCATACTTGGAGTCCACTGTCCTTCTTGGATGTTTAAGGTTTTTTACTAAATTTGGGATGTTTTCAGTTATTATTTCTTCAAATATTCTTACTGCCCCTTTCTCTCTCCTCTTCTTCTTCTGGACTCCCCATTATGCGTATGTTGGAATGCTTGATGATGTCCCACAGCTCTCTGAGGTCTGTTGATTTTTCTTCATTCTTTTTCTCTTTCTCAGACTGGATCATCTCAGTTGATCTGTATTTAGGTTCTCTGATTCCATATTCTGCCTTCTCAAATCTGCTGTTGAGCTGATTCAACATAATGCTGTGTAACATAATGGTTTAATATTTGTGTATTTTATGAAATGATCACCACAATAAGTTAGTTAATGTTCATCGCTATACGTAATCACAGAATTTTTTTCTTGTGATTAGAACTTTTAAGATCTACCCTCTTAGCCATTTCCAAATATATAATGCAGTATTACTAACTATAGTCACCATGCTGTACACTACACCCTCAGTCACTATACTTTTGAAATCCATAGTTCTTACTTGATCCACATTAATAATTTTTATCTTTTATTGATACTCTCTATTCAGTGAGAAATCATTTTTATACATTATTTCCTTAAGCCTGGTTTCCCTTAGTTCTTTGAACCTACGTAAAATAGCTGAGTTAAAATCTGTTAGTAAGTCTAACATTGGGGCTTATCCGGGGACGGTTCCTATTGATTTCTTTTTCTGTGTGTGTATGGGCTATACTTTCTTGCTACTTTTTCTCCTTTCCTGTTACTTTTTATGTCCTGTAACTTTTGGATTGAAACTGGACATTTTAATATGAAAACTCTGGAAATCAGAGTATCTTCTTACCTCTCCCATCTCCCATGGGTTTGTTGCTGTTACTATTTTGGGGGTTGTTTGTTTGTTTAGTGACTTCTGAATTAATTCTGTAAAGTCTGTCTTCTTTGTTGTATATGGTCACTGAAGTCTCTGCTCAGTTAGCTTAAGTGACAGCTAACAGTTAGACAGATTTCCTTAATCACCTGGAACCAGTATGTCCCCCAGTATTTGCTAAAGAGTTCTGTGTGCATGTTTGGCACATGCCTTCAACATTTGGCCAGGTGTTGACAGCCAACACAAATTAACATTTGTGTTTAGGACATTGCAATTTGCTGGAAGTTACTGGAAGGGTGGATATTTGGATGGGGTAAGATATGAGGTTATCGGGTAAACAAAGGTAAAATGTTAAAGGGCTTTGCCTACCATTTTAAGGAATGTGACCTCTATATGGAGGGCCAAGGGTGCCATTTTATTTATTTATTTTTAGGGAACTGATGTTTGTATTCTTTTATATGGTTGTCAGTCAGGTGTGGCCACAGTGGAGAGAGAAGAGAGGCTCAGGAAAAAACCCAAGGTTTATTTTACTCACAAGTCCTAGAGACAGGAGATATAGCATGCCACAGAAGGCCACATGGGAAAGCCACTAGGGTTGTCAGGAGGTAGAAGTTAAGAGTGAAGGGAAGGTTTAGGCCATGGGCTTTACTGGGGATTCCATGGGAAAGGCAAGGCGGGGCAGGGTAAACACTTAGGACTGGCTAATTTGAATCATTTTGATGGCCTCTAAGCTATAGGTGTGATCCCTACTTGTCTGGTGCCTGTCCCTGCTAGAGGAAGTACAATTCTGCATTGGTTAGTTTGCCTATCAGAGACATAGTCCCAGCTGGGCCCTTTGCTATCTCTAAGAATTGGCTAGCCCGGGGGAAGGCAGTGTCTCCCCAAAAGAAGGCTTTTTTAAGATGTAAATACATCATAATATATAGAGAATTAAAACTAGGGGCGCCTGGGTGGCACAGCGGTTAAGCGTCTGCCTTCGGCTCAGGGCGTGATCCCAGCGTTATGGGATCGAGCCCCACATCAGGCTCCTCCGCTAGGAGCCCGCTTCTTCCTCTCCCACTCCCCCTGCTTGTGTTCCCTCTCTCGCTGGCTGTCTCTGTCTCTGTCGAATAAATAAATAAAATCTTAAAAAAAAAAAAAAGAAAGAAAATTAAAACTATTTATAATATAGTTTGGCTTGGGTAATGTGGAGAATGAACTGCTCCACATACGCCTTTGGGGATTGGTTAATGAGTATTTCTGTTCTACCTTTAACTTCAAATAAAAAATATGATTGTTTTCTATCCCCAAAAGGAGCTTTGTGCTCCCCAGTTCTTGGAAATCCTTATAAACAGCAGTTCTGGTTTTGTGGAAAGAGGCAACCACAAATCACTTCTACTGTTCAAAATTATTCTGCGAGTATGTGTTTCAAAATGAAACCTATATTTATTGTGCCTTCTGATAAAAGTTATGTTAAGAAAGGAGCAAATAGAATTTTGCATGGGGAGAACTATTGTTCTCATACAGAAATCTATATTGAATATCTGTATCATGTTGAACATCTGTATTGTTTCTTGTGTTTCAAAGTGTGGCTGAAAAGCTTCCCAAAGGGCAAGTAATTAAGTGAGTGTAGATAGCACTGCTATACTATGAAGATTATAGTGGCTCTTCTTATTATGAGCACTGTCATCAGAATCAGGTAACTGCATGCCTATTGATCAGGTCGCTGTCCCGAACACAGCATTTTCTGTGGGATTGGGGATTATTCCTGAGCCGTATTGCTGTTCCTCCTGGTGTTGCTCCAGCCTTTTCATCTGTTTTTTCTGTACTGTACTACTTTATTCAAATTCCAGGAAGGGGAAAAAAATAAGAAAACTGACTTCAGAGTTAGCCACTTACTTGTGATAATTTAAAAATAATTTAAAAAGCAGCTAACAATGATCACGTGTTTGCCATGTGCAAACCTCCTTACAGATCTTATCTCATCCACGCCTTGAAACTTATGAGGTAGGTGCTATTATAATACATTTTAGGAATCTGAAGCATAGACCCCATTACCTTTGGTGAAATTTCAACCTCTCATCTTTTCTTTTATAAAATGGGGATGATATCTATTGTTCACTAAATTTTCTTTTTTTTTTTTTAAGATTTTATTTATTTAACAGAGATAGAGACAGCCAGCGAGAGAGGGAACACAAGCAGGGGGAGTGGGAGAGGAAGAAGCAGGCTCATAGCAGAGGAGCCTGATGTGGGGCTCGATCCCACAACGCCGGGATCACGCCCTGAGCCGAAGGCAGACGCTTAACTGCTGTGCCACCCAGGCGCCCCTCACTAAATTTTCTTAAGTGAGGAAATGTGTGGAAAGTCTTTAGCATCTGATAGGTGCTTGATGAATGGTAGCTGGACTGACCATATAGCCTTTTGTGTGACCTTGATATTCACATGATGGAATTACTTCTCAGAGGGAGAAAAACAGTTTCCTCTCAAGGCTCCCAAGAATTTCTTTATCTTCTCATTACTTGCTTCATTCATTGTCTACCCTGATTGCATCCTGAAGTGGTTCCCTACAGTGGTGTTTTTTTTTTTTTCTTTCTTCTCATTGAAAAGGAAAGTATTATCAAAAAAAGCTCAGAGGACCTCTCCAGAATGAAATTACACCAGAGACACAGTTATTTGACTGTGGGGGGAAATGAAAGGAACCCACTGCTCCCAGGATTCCAAAGCCCTACATCCCACCATTCTCTTCCCAGTGGAATCACACAGACTACATTTACCTGTGAACTCTAGAATGATTGAAAAAAGGTGATGGCCAGAGAATAAAAATCAGAGGAGATTACACAAGAACTTCAGTGATACTGAGCCTTACCAGAAGGGAGAAGCCCAAAGAACATCTCCCCAGGACAAGAGGCTCAGCATCCTAGTCTCCAGACCCAATCACGTGGGCTGGAGGGACTCTCTGGTTGGCTCAAAGGCATGTTAACCAAGGCCCTTTCAATGTCAATGTGAGTGGCAGTCCCACATGGGCCCCTGCTCATATTTGGTTTCACCAACCAGACATCCTGAATGATTCACTTTCCCGAAGTTTATCAAAAGGAAATGCTTTCTCCCACATTTGTTCTTGACAGATCCTCCTGGTGAAGTTGAATTATGGGAGTGTAATCAATACATGTGGGTAGTTGTCATCTTTCTCATTAATAAAGAGTTGGGAAGACAAGAGGAGAATAAAACTAGAAATAACATTAATAAAGACAATATTAGTAACTATAAAAAGAAAGAGAAAGAGAAAGAAAGGAAAGGAGGGAGAGAGAGAAGAAGAGACAAAGAGAAAAAAAAAAGGAAAAAATCCCCAGGCACAGATATGACTATTTCTTGAAGTCCTTGTCTGGGAACTAGGTATATTTTAGGTCACGAAACAGAGGTGCAGGAAAAAGAAACTTAAGTGAATTTTAAGATCAGTTTGGTATGGTAACTGACTAGCCCAGAGTTGCTATATGTTGAAATAGAAGAGGGCCCTGGGATCCAATTCTTTCACTGAATAAGGGAGAAGACAAAGTCCCAAGAGGTGCAGTGACTTTCTCAAGACATGTTCAATTTGGAAGAAGCTAGAATTTGAAGAGTTCAAATCTTAAATAAACCAGACAATTTTAGAATTTTGGTGGTTAAGAATTATTATAAAATAAGAGAAAATATAGAGAACAGAGGGACAAAGAAGCAGATCATAGGGGGTTATTAAAAACACAAAATATACATTTGCCATGATGACCTTTGGTCTCTTGGACACAGGCATGGTTTTGCAGTGTTGTGAAATAGACATTAGGATGGTAATAGCATGTGTGGATGTTAGGCGAGGATCACTGCATGAGTACTATGGGGGTTAATTAATTTTAAAAAGTTATATGTATATATATATGTATATATATATATATATGTAAACAAAAATGTGTATTTCATTTAAGAAAATTTAGAAAATACAGAATAAAAGAAAATTTTAAAATCACCGTATCCCACTATCTAGATATAAATACTAGTGATATTTTAGTATATTTCCTTTCAGTACCTTTGGGAATTTTTTGTTCTGATACACAGACACACACACACACACAGATACATATTTTTTAATAACTGAAAAAAAATTGAAACCAAGGTATATGTGCTATCTTGCCACTTGCTGTTTTCACTTGTGTTATTAGCACTATTTTAATTATCTCAAATATTCATTGTCTAAAGTACTTCAATTTATTTAAATCATGCTCTAATGTGAATATTCTTGTTCCCTACAATTTTTTGCTAATATAAAAAAAATCCTACCCTGAACGTCATTGGAGCTAAATCTTTGCACATATCAAGTAGTGATTGTTTACTCAGGACAAATTCCTAGAAATAGGCCAAAGGTAATCACATAATTAAGCATAAATAGCACATAATTAAGGGTTTTGATAAATACTTTCAAACTGCATCCCAGAACAGTTGTGAAATTTTACAGGCCCATTAGCAATATAAAGAAAGAAGAGTGTGCATGTGTATTTGTGTGTATTTGTTCGTGTTTGTGTATATACGTGTATATGTTTTTTCTAGTAAGGTAGAATACTATTTAGCTTAGGTGACTATATTGGAGTAACTAGCAGTTATAATAAATAAAATCTAGAATTACAATGTTTAACATAGTAGAAATTTCCTTTTTGCTCATGTGGTTGTCCAATGAGGGGTTCCTAGTGGGGATGGCTTTCCTCTGTGACTTGAGTTAGGGATTCAGGCTCCACCATCTTGTAGCTAGGAATTATCTAGTGCCTCATCATTGTTGTATCCATCTGGTGGGGATATAGGAAAAAGATAAAGCATGATGAAGATACAACTTCATAGTTCATTGGTTAGAACTTAGTCACACGGTCAACCTAATTGCAAGAGATTATGGAAAATGTGGTTAGAGATTGGTGTCATGGGCCAAAAAGCATAAACCTAGGTAGAACAATACAGCAGGTTCTTGGAATAAAAACCTAATATTTACTATATTGACAGAAGAGGTCAATTACAAGTCATTAGCAATGACAGGTCCATGTATACACTGAAGTTGAAATTTTTTAAATTTAATTAGGGCAATTTAAGTTCTCTAAAGGTTTTCTACCTGCATATTTGTAAATATGTGATAGGTTTCTTATATCATTTTTAAGAAGGTCTTCCCATTCAGTATTATACTGTTAGTTTTTCAATACAATACGCTTATGTGATAATGAAAAGATGTTGAATGCCTAGTCAAATAATGAATCATGCACAGAGCACAACTTTTCACTTGACACCATTCAGTTCATGTATCTGCTGTAGTGCTTAGAATAACACTCAGGCAGGTAAATTTGCAGGTTCATTGAATGACTATGTAGGCTGCCCTGGATTTCATTGATGCGTTTCCTTTTGTCCTCTTCTAGAAGACAAGCCATGGCTTAACAATGGTGTATTGAAGGTCAACTTGTAGATGTATGAATGGCTTTTTATTTTTTCTCCTTTCCCATTAAATGAAAGTTAAATCATTAAATAATCTCAGAAATGTCCTTTTAGGAGATCCAGTAAAATTTTCATAGAACTTGCAACACCATACCTTCTCTCCCCAGATATTAGCCTCGGTATATAGAATGGTATATAGGAAGGTAACATAGGAAGATTTAGGAAGAATGAAGTACAATTTCAAGAGACAAAACATTGATTCTTTCCCTAACAATTCTGTTGCTTCACTGATTATCCATTTGTCCACCTGAGTCGAACTGCGGTAGACAGAGAAAAGACAAACCTTTCAGTTTGTCAAAGAGAAGAAGCTACTTAAGTGCAAAGTGTAACTTTGAGTTATTTTGTGGCAAGTAGTAATATATATGCATTAAAGACCATGTTGTTCATTGAATGTTTTGTTAACATTTACCATTTTTTGAGCAACGACAGTTGCTTTTTTTTTATAGAAGATGTGAAAAAGATAATGAAAGATTTGCTTCCTTGAAATCAAAGGAGGCTCTGATAAGGAAACATTCAGTAGGGTTACTGCCCAAACAAGAGATAAAGACAAGAGTTGAGCACAGTCGGAAAATGTGGAACCAAAATTATAATATTAACAATGGAGCGAAAGTCAAACTTTGCTTTCAGATCTTCAACAAATACGCTGAACAGCCAAGGGACCACAAGCTCAGTAAATATAAACAGAGAGCGGTCAGAATAAGGAAGATAAACAAAGACAAATGGAAATGAGGTGAGATAGAATGTACTAAAATATTTAATGTATTTTAAGGATAGATGAGGCCAAAAAAAAAAAAAAAAGCCCTACCTAAAAGTATATGTTGATATATTAAAAAAAAAAAATCTTCTCATCTTCTTACCTTGGTTGACTGCTCTGACTCTTTTCTCCTCAAAAAAAAAAAAAAAAAAAAGTTTTGTTTCTGAAACTTCAAACAAAGGAGGCTCCTTTTTTTTTTTTTAAAGATTTTTTATTTATTTATTTGACAGAGATAGAGACAGCCAGCGACAGAGGGAACACAAGCAGGGGGAGTGGGAGAGGAAGAAGCAGGCTCACAGCAGAGGAGCCTGATGTGGGGCTCGATCCCATAACGCCGGGATCATGCCCTGAGCCGAAGGCAGAGGCTTAACCGCTGTGCCACCCAGGCGCCCCTAAAGGAGGCTCTTGATACGCATAAGTGGCCCACTCCACGTACGTTCCAGATAATAGCCACCGCTACTCAGATCCTTGTCTGTTGTGGTGGTTTTAATTCAATATCATGCTCTGAAAGGTATTAGACTGAATTCTTTTACAAAGGTTAGGCCTTAACTGCTTAGTAGGGCTCACAAAAGCAGAAACTTCTATATGGACTTGTCTTGAGTGTTCCATGGGCCAGGATAGCCTTTTACATTTTCAATGCTTAAAGACTTTCAATGATTATTAAGAAGTAATTCTACACTGCAGATAAATGTGTAAGAAGAACACATTAATACTGTGCAAAGCTTGGCTTTATATCAAACTCTCTGATTTTTGAAACTGGTTTTATGATTTGTTTAGGATCACATTTCATGCTCGTGATTCTGAAAGAATCCCTGGAACTCCCTGGCTTGGCACTTATGGCTTTTCCTCATAAATTCAACCTTCTCTATCTTTTCAGTCCCTCCTCATCACCCTGTAAGCTGTAGTTCTGCAACCTCTCTTTGGTTTCATTGCTTGGACCA
Source organism: Ursus maritimus (assembly GCF_017311325.1). Taxonomy (NCBI): domain Eukaryota; kingdom Metazoa; phylum Chordata; class Mammalia; order Carnivora; family Ursidae; genus Ursus; species Ursus maritimus. The sequence continues at coordinate 93,843,287 of NW_024423343.1, read as the reverse complement.
GGACTGGCACATAGCACCCTAATGACTATCTGTGACAATTGTCTTCAAGGCACAAGTTGAGTTTCATATCCTTGGCCTGACCCCACAATTCCGTGATGATCCTTCGCTGACTTTTAATTTCCTTCCTTCCTTCAACAAATATTTATTGAATGCCTACTATGGAACAGACACCATTCTCAGCTTTGGAGGTAACAGCAGTGAACAAAACAAATCCCTGCTCACCAGAAGTCTGCATTTGAGCATGGGGACACAGATAGTAAACAAACACACACGTATGTAAAATGTCCATTAGGGAAAATAAAGCAGGGAACTGGGGCCTGAGCATGAGGTCATAGTGGGGAGATGAGGCTACTTTTACACAGGTGGTCGAAGGCCTTATTACAAGGAGAACTTAGAGCAGCTATTCAAAGGAGTGCCGGAGACATGGGAGCATTTTGAGATCCAGTGTTCTAGCAAAAGGCATGTCGAGCCCTGTATTAGCCATTCATGCTGCAAAACAAGTTATCCCCAAACTGACTGGCTTTAAAAAACACTAAATATTTATTATCTCACAGTTCCTATGAGCCAAGAATTTGAAAATGACTTGAATGAGTGTTTCTGGTTCACAGTCTCTTAAGAGGTGACACTCAAGATGATGTTAGACAGGACTATAGTCTAAGAAGGTTTGTCAGGGGTGGGAGGACCCAATTCCAAAATGATTCACTCACAGGCTGGTTGGTGACAGGAGGTCTCGGTATCTCCCCATATGGACCTCTCTGTGGGCTGCTTAAGCATCCTCATGACATGGTGGCTGGCTGGCTGGCTTCTCCCAGAGCAAATGGTCTGAGATAGGGCAAGGTGGAGGCTACATGTCTTGCATGACATAGTCACAGACCACCATCTCTGCAATATCCAATTGTTTCATAGATGAATGCTATTCAGGGTAGGAGGGGGACTGTATAAGAGTATGAATACCATGAGAAGGGAGTCACTGGAGATAATCCTGGAGGCCGGCTACCACAAGGCTCTGGTAAGGAGAGAGGTTGGCAAGTTCAGGGAACATGAGAAAGTACACTGGAATTATGAGGGGTGCAAAGGAAGAGACAGGGTCCGAGGAGCAGCTGGAAGTCATGTCAGACTCTATAGGCCAAAGTAGGATCTTCCAGTTGTTCACTGGGTAACAGGGAAAGCCACTAGAAGGTGGCAAGATAATTTATTGAATTACTAAATTCTGTTTGTTCTTGTAACATTTTCTCTTCCTCCCTTATTTTCATCAGGCTTTGCAGTTCTCTGCCTCAGGGCTTATGACTGGTCTGAAAGCAGAAACAGCCAAAGGCCAAGGGATCCTGTAGGGTTGATAGAAATCTAACTTCTATGGCTGAGCTTTGAAGGACTTCTGCTAGGTTTCTTTGAGGAGGAGAGGAGGAAATTTTGCTTTGAGAAGATCTAAGGCTGGAGAAAATGTCCTCAGAGTCACAGTCCTGGGATGTAGGGACCCTGGCCTTGCTCTCAGTGCCACTGGGGGAGCTTGGGAATGGCTTTGTGGCTCTTGGGTGGAAAAGATTGAAGCAGGAGAGCCACAGGACATGAGTGTGGTTTGTGAGGTGGGTGAATCAACAGTAACTAGTATGGCTCTAGGTCAGACCCAGGATATTTGCACAACTCTCCTTGGGATATAGGCGCCCAAAGTTGAATTCAAGTTGAATTTCTCACTAGTTTGGCAGAAGAGAGGCTCATAGTGATAAGTTGATTTAAAGAAATGTAGTATTTCTTAGACACCTCATTTTGTGCACTGATACTCACTTAATAACATATAGCCAATCTATTTTACTTAATTCCATCACTGTTAATGTTCATTGGGTGGGGCTAAGATAAAGTTCTTGGCTTACCTTTAAAAATATCCCATTGGCACAGACATTTTGAATGTGGCTAGGTTCCCACAAGAATAGCCCTCCTGCTTGTCCGCATGGCCACAGTGAGAGAGCCAGGCTGCCTTCCTTACTTGTAACAACTGAGTCTCTCCAGCTTGGGCTTCTGGCTGCAAGCACTGCAAGCATCTCCCTGAAGACAACAACCTGAAACAGATGCAGAACCCTGTTGCACATAATGCCATCCTTGCCAACACGTCTCGCCTGATGGCCACACTCATTCTAGAAGGACATTCTTGGGTCCATGGATTGGAGCATCCACACCTGCAGCATACCTTGCTGTGGCTACACCTGCGTTGTCTGTAGCTGGCCAGTGACCGTGGAGGCTCAGGTGGATCCTGGCAAGGGCTGCTGAAAAGGTAGTGGCTGATTCATGGGTCATTGCATACTCCAAGAGATATTTTCTTCCTCCCTCCCTCCCTCCCTCCCTCTTTCTTTCTTTCTTTCTTTCTTTCTTTCTTTCTTTCTTTCTTTCTTTCTTTCTTTCTTTCATGTTCACATGTTCCTGTAGGGGATAGGGAGTGGGAAATGGTGAGGGCAGAAAGAGAGGAGAGAGAGAATCCTAAGCAGGCTCCATGCCCAGCACAGAGCCTGATTTGGGGCTCAATCTCATGACCATGAGATCATGACCTGATCTGAAATCAAAGAGTTGGATGCTTAACCGACTGAGCCACCCAGGCACTCCTCCTTGACATATTTTCCATGGTTGCCCTGGTGAAGTTTATTGAGGTTGATCTGGCTGGACTCACTAGCACTGACTACTGACTTGCACTGAAAAGAGTAGATAGAGAGCTGTTAACTCAAGCCTTTTCTCTCTGAATGTGTCTCCCTCTACTAGGCCTCCTTTTCAACTGTTCTCTCTTTTCACTCATTTCAACTGCTCTTTCTTTTGCATTCATATTTTCCTAAGAGACAACCTATTTGGTTCTGTTAGTTGACCTCCAATATGGAAGTGTTAGCTGGACTGATTTGGGGGCAAGGCCACTTCAACTGATAAACTAGTTGCTTTTATTCAGCAAACCAATCTTGGTTTCCTTTCAGCTATAGTCACATGATACAGTGCAAGTCAGGATATACTCAGGGACCCACTCAGAGTCACTGTGTCGTGAAGGAACCAGGAGCCTGGCAAGTATTTAGAGTATTTGGACTCTTGTTACACAGGGCGCCCAACTTCTCTCCTAGAGGGCAAGTTCAGGATAGCAACATAGAAACAGGCACATCCTTGTACAAAATTAAGGTGTTTTGAATTAATATATGCATTTTTTATGATATTTGTGAATTGTTTTAATAAATAGTAGGGCCTGGACATATGTGACGTAAAATGAAAGCACTGGAAATATCGGATGATATTACTCTGGAACAATAACTGATCAAAAAACATTTTAAAAATCAATTTAATATGTGTACATGACTCTTTTTGAGTAGTAGCAGAAGAAGCAAGTCTTAAAAGTTAGAAGAGCAGAGAAATGATCGCTCTCTTAAGAAAAACAATAGAATTCTGTCCTCCTGCCACACTCTTTATCCTGTGCTTGTAAACTTTTTTTTTTTAAGAATTTATTTATTTATTTATTTGACAGAGAGAGATAGAGACAGCCAGCGAGAGAGAGAACACAGGCAGAAGGAGTGGGAGAGGAAGAAGCAGGCTCCCAGCAGAGGAGCCCGATGTGGGGCTTGATCCCAGGACCCCGGGATCACGCCCTGAGCCAAAGGCAGACACCTAACGACTGAGCCACCCAGGCACCCCCTGTGCTTGTAAACTTTTAGTTGTTTCTTTTGTTTGTTACAGTTCATACTGCTATTTCTCATTTATCAATTTTAGACATCATAGATTTTCATCATGGTATGTGAAGATTGAATTCTCTTGGCCTTTTGATTGGGGGATTATATTAAATTCAACCATTAAATATATTAAGTCACTGTGAGTCATTAACACTTTAATATGAATGAGCCCTTCAGGTTTCTCCATATTTGATGGCTTTGCTGAGAGCACTTTGGAAAATATTTATTATCTATGCAGAAAAATAAGCCTCACAGAGAGACACAGTGAAGAGAGAGATGAGAGGAAAATGTGGTGATTCTACTCTTTTTTCTGATTGTTTTGGTGTTTACTTTCCAACCTCTAAATAAGCTATCACAATCTTGGACATGGTCACAAGATTATAACTAACTGTAACATGGGACAGGAAATACTGTCTATTAGCTGGATACAGTGAACAACATCTTGGTTTTAATGGAATGGAAGAAGAGAGTACTTACTGAGTAAGTGACCAGTAGTCACTTCTATGTCCATGTAATTAAAAATATTTTTCCTATTTTTAGAAATCATGGCATCTGATTTTCTAAAGAAAAATTGTGGAGAATGCTGAAGGGATTGAAAACGAAGAGTCCTTTTTGAATAAAGTAGCTCTGTATTTCCTCTAATTAAATGTATGTAGAATACTACTTTTAGTAATAAGCTTATACAGAGCTATAAGACTTAAAGTTGTTTCAGTGAACATTATATAAATTGATGGTCCTAACCGTCCTGTGTGATAGGTGAACCTTTATTATATAGATATGAAACTGAGGCACAGAAATAATAAATGTCTGCCCCACGGTCACATGGCTATGAGTTCTAATTTATTCTCTAGTTTTTCTACTTCAGCATCATGGGGGAACATTGTGGAAAGGAGAATCTTCCATTGTGGTGGTGTTGGAAGGGGAGGGAAGTTGTGTGTACAAACACGGCACCTCTCAAAGTCATCTGCCTTCCCTTCATGCTGTTCTCTAAATCACTGCATGTTTGTCAAATAAGGCCAGAATCCTACTTCCTGGTATTTAGGACCCCCTTTCACTGTAGTGTAGCAATAAGCCTTGGCATCAAAGCCTGTGGTACAGGTACTGGGTGGATTTCAGATCATCTATAAGGCACAAACCCAACCTTGTGGTTATGGACATTTGGTCACACAGTTCGTAATGTAAGTGTTAGTGGCTCCTCCTCCATATTTTTGTGCATGATGAGAGATCAACAAGAATAAGGTTATTAAGAGTTACAGATTGTTCAATAATAGACCTAATGAATATGACAATAAGTGGTTACATGGAGTTTAGGGAAACTGAAAAGACTGTACACTTTATACATTCAGATATCTTACAGTTCTTGTTTTCATTAGTTCACTTGAATTGTGCTTGCATAAGAGACTTTGTGACAGATCTGAAAGGAAGAAAAAGAATTCAGTGATCGTATTAGGTCTAAAGGAAAAATGTGGTTATTAAAACCATGATAATTTTTAACTGAAAAAATAGTTGATTGTTTCCCTGGATTTTACCACTGTAACTATTTAAACATAAATTTTGAAAAACTCATGAATGCACCCAATTGAAGTTTGTACTGTACTAGGTATTGGAAGCACTTCACAGACCACAAAAATTATTGATAATATTTCAAATATAAGGCATCTGCAAATTCATACCATGTATACTACTGTACACTAGTAATCTGAATAAATGAAAGTTTCTCTTTCAAATTCCAAATCCCTGAGTTCCTGTCCATACTAGAAATTTATTTAGGCTCTCTCAGTATTTAAAATCAGTGAAGGTATACCAAATACATACCGCCAGAGGTATTTACAGTGGTCTTTTCTTTCATATCACATAGCTTCCAGGTAAAAGAAAACTGAACCCTATTTTTATAGATAATTTCAAACAGAATAATTGAAAATAGAAATAATAGAATGCTACAGCAAGCCCACACATACTTATCATCCAGTTCGACTAATGATAAATTCATGGCTTACCCTGTTTCATCTATACCCTTATCCTCCATAGATTACTAGATGGTCTCGCATTTTTGTCCATACCTTCCCCTGAGAGATGGAACCTAATTCCCTTTACCTTGAATGTGGGCTGACCATAGTAACTTGCTTGACCAGTACAATGTGGCAGAAGTAACTCTGGTATTTCCAAGGTTGGGTCTTAATAAGCCTTGAAGCTTCCATCTGGATCTCTTGGGACACATTCTCTGAGAGCTCTGACAACCTTGAAACGGCTGGTCCGGAGTCTCAGCTGAGCCCAGCCTCCTGTAAATAAAGTTGTCTCTAAACAAATAAATAAATCATCTTGGACACTCTCAACTTGCCCATCTGCTAACCAAGTGCCACTGAGTGACGACCCATGGACAGAATATTCCCACAGCTGAAACTTGCTCAAATTCCTAGCCCTCAGCATTGTAAGATTTAATAAAATGTTTGTTGTGTTAAGCCACTAAGTTCGGGGTTATTTATGACGCTGCAGTAGGTACAGTGAAACAACTATACAACCATTATCAGCGCCAAAATAATTAACAATAATTCCTTAAGATGCCAAATATCCAGTGTTCAAATCACCAATCATATTTACTGTCTCATGTTTTTTTCAACATTTTGTTTTAACCAAGATCTAAATAATTCATGGAGACTGACTTTTGTATCTCTAAATCTCTTTCAATCTATTGGTTTCCTCTTCCTTTTTTTCCCTTTCAAATTATTTGTTTAAGAAAGTGGATTATTGGGGCGCCTGGGTGGCACAACGGTTAAGCGTCTGCCTTTGGCTCAGGGCGTGATCCTGGCGTTATGGGATCGAGCCCCACATCAGGCTCCTCTGCTATGAGCCTGCTGCTTCCTCTCCCACTTCCCCTGCTTGTGTTCCCTCTCTCGCTGGCTGTCTCTATCTCTGTCAAATAAATAAATAAAATCTTTAAAAAAAAAAAAAAGAAAGTGGATTATTTGTCCTCAGTTTCCCACAATGTAGGGTTTGGCATTATTTCATACGTTCTCCTATCACCTGTGCTGTAGATATAGAGACTTCATAAATTTCAGGTTTGATTTGTGGCCAGGCTGTTTCAGAGGTGGTGGGGTACACTTCTGTCAGGGGGCACATCGTATCACGCTGTCTCTTGTTTTCTGATGCTAGCAGCCACTGACAGTCATTGCCCAGATCCATTCATGAATTCGGGGTTGTGAAATGGAGACTGTATTGGCTATTACTACATTAGAAAAGATGAGAGAATCTCAGGGGCATATAATAGGGAAGTAGTTATTTAGCTTGTTTCCCATCAATTTCACCTTCTTTTGTTTGCCAAAGCAAGTCATATGGCCAGATCCAAACTCAGCAGGTGGCAAGATAGTTCTGACTGCAATGGGAGTGAAGACTTAGGCCACAGGCCACAACCCCACGTGTGACCTTTCAGATCTGACCATAGGCAGTTGCAAGGCTTTGCCCTCAGGCCTCGGGGAGAAGCTGCTTTTTCACGCCAGATGGGGTACAAGGCACATTAGAGTCACTGGAGGGGTAGAGAGGGACTTGGGTCCTCTCCCCCCCACCAGCCACGTTCTCATACCTGGCTGCATTCTCAGCCCAGATGCCTCCATTCAGACTTCGCTTTACTGGGAACCTCAGGTGTGGCCCTTCCCAGGTATAACCTCCAAGACCCTCATCAGGACCGTGGCTGAGGCATTTTTCTCCACTTGGACTCAGTACTTTTGTACTCTGAGCCCTTCCCTCTCTCCTTCCTCCCGGCCTCTGAGCCTACAAAAAAGGCAGGAGCCTTTTGTTCAGGGCTCCTTGGAAGGGAGCTGATTGTCCCCATCTGCGGGGCATCCACCTGACCCTAGTCTCGTGTTTTTCCATGGGGAAAACGGGGACACAGGGGAGCTGGTGCCTTGCTCTTTTGCCTCTTACCTGCATTGTTGCAGTAAGTGAATAAGCCTGAACTGCTGCTTTCAATTTGGCTGTTGTCCTAATTGACTCTGGTAACACCTGGGGCTCAATAGGGAGGGGGCATAGCAAAATTACATAAAAAAGGGGGTGGATACTGGAAGGAGGGAAGAATTGGGCCAAAACACAATCGGTCAAAGTGATATTCCATTATTATTTTTTTCTTATTAATTAGTCAGAATATCTCTATAAAAAGAAATTTACTAGTTTCTCAAAATGTTGACATTAACCATGTTCAAAAGCTAGCAAATGAATTTTATAGGATTTTTTTTAAAAGATTAACTTATAGATTTCAAACATATTTGGTATTTCAAAATCTATTGCAATTACTGTTTTGATGTTGCTCAAATTATTCCATCTTTCGCAGTAGGAACTTCGTGAAGTTGCCCCTGAACCTTTTTGATATAACTAATGGATCTTTGACGGCTTCATTGCTCCTGGTGTGACAGGATGTCTCAGACTTGAAATCAGGTTTTCAACACTTAATTTTATAATAGATACAGTGATGGCAGGTCAACTTCATTTTAATATATTTGAAGAGAGTTTCTTTTTAGTTGAAAGATTAATAATTTTGTGACCAGGACAAATTATGTATAAAATGTGTTTTAAAAACTCAAATTTTTATATATGATGGTGAGATTATTTTCACTGTATCTCAGAGGGAAAGCCAAAAAGCCAAGCCATATTTGGTGAGAGCTTCATAAAGAATAAGGAAGGAAGATCACTGCTGTGTCTTATCTCAGCTTCATCCTCTCTTCAGAATTGCAACCAGGGCGCTGAATGTGACATCTTGCTATCTTTGGCTTTACCCAAACCTTTTAAATGGCATGTATCTCTCTCCTGTAGTCAAATATATTTAATCATTATTCAGTGCAATTCAACAAGTACTAACTGAGATCTAGCATTGTGTAAAAGCAACCAGCTGTGCTCTGTGTTCAATGCAGAAGAAATACATGAGAAATATAAAATATATTCCCTGCTTATACAGTCAAGCTGGAGAGACAAGATAAATGCAGGAAGAATTAGATTACGATCCAGGATAATATGTAATTATGTGTTCAAACCAGCGACACTAATACTTACTGCTATAGGATTTCAGAGGATGGAGAGATTAATTAGCTTAGCATGGTCCGAGATGGATTTATGGAAGACTTGTTCCTTGATCCAAATCCTTAGATGGATTTACGAAGGAGTTGTTCCTTGATCCAAACTCTGCAGGATGATTGTCGTTTCCCTGGGCTGAAGTAGAAAGAGGGGTGGAAGAACATAGGAGCAGTTTATAAAGGTGAGAGTAAAAATGGCCTGGAGGACAATGGGGAGACTAGTCACCTTGCAACAGAGGGCTCAGGTTGGGAAGTTGGGCAGATACATTTGGAAGACAGAGGCCAGAATCAGTCTCCTGGCAAGTTTGAATGCTAGGTGGAAGAGCTCAGATTTCAGAAAAGCATTTGTGCCCTTCATCTCAGCTGCCAAGGTCTTTGCTGTTAACTGGCAGCTAGCGTATTTATTTCTGGAAAAAATCTAGGTGTATGGTTAAAATAGGAAAAGAACTATCAGACTTTGAAGTGGTGCTAGAGTGTGTAGAATAGAGACTTAAGTGAATGGCCAGGAAAATGAGGTAGTAAACTCAAAGAAGAGAGTCAATTCATTTGTTTAACAAATACTTATTGAATATATACACAGTTAATGTTGCAAGTCACATGGGAGGCACTGAGTGAGGATGGGGAAGAGTACCCTTCATTGAAAACTTATCAATGGTCTGAATAATTGAAGAAGAACCAACATCCTATGGTAGATGACTTAATAATTTAATTCCTTACAGCAGAATTTCAGGCTATGTGCTAGTCCAGTAGAGGAGGTATTTTTTTGTCATACTTGCCTTTCCTGTCATCTCAGATGATCCCACATGTTCACGCCTATACTACACCCATGTGTTATGCCACACTTGAAAAGTGAGTTGATCTCCTCCAAACTGTTAATCTCTTTCTTTATCCTCTCATAGTCTTGGTTTTTAAGAGCTCTTAGGAGGACAAGGGGACAGTAACAGCAAGAGTTCTGGAAAGTGGAGGACAATGACGATGACTCTAACAGCATTAACTGTAGGCTAGTTGCTCTGGAGCTTCTTTAGGAAAATTTGTCAGAGAGCATTTGTCATGCATGCCATTAGTTAATACTAATTGAGCTCTTCTCATATTTTAGACACTGATCTAGATGCTGGGAGGCAGCAGTGAACCAGACAGAAAAAGTTCCTGCACTCATGGGGCTGATAATCTGATGGGAAACAGATCCTACTGCATTTTCAGTTAGTGTCAAGTGCTAAGTGCTATGAAGAAAAGAATATGGTAGGAAAATGGAAAGTGATGGGAGTGTGTATGCGTGCAGTGATGGGAGGACATGGATTGGGGGGGGAATGTTTCTGAGGAGATGACTTAGAACACTTCAGGACTCGTGTTCCAGGGGAAGGGAATGGCAGGTGCAAAAGCTCCAAGGCAGGAAGGGCTAAGGATGGTGGAGGGACCGAGCGCAAGAAGGTGGTGTGGCTGAAACCTTGTGAACTAGGGGATAAATGGCAGGAGAGGTGGGTAGAGCCCCCTGTATCTAGGGCCTTGTAGGTTCCGTAAGAATTTTTGGATTATTCAGTGCAATGAAAACTGTAGATGGTTTTGAGAGTGGGAATGATATAATTTGATTTACATTTTTAGAAGATCATTCTAAATGCAGCTTGGAGAAAAAGGTTGTGCGGGGCAAGTGTGGAGGCCGAGCTATAGGAAGTACTTTCGGTAGTCAAGGTGAGAGGTGATGGTGGTTTGGACTAGGGTGTGGAGGTGGAGGTTGTGAAAAGGGCCTAGACGTATTTTGAAGGTGGAGCTGGCAGAACTTGTTGATGTACTTGGGTGTGAGAAAAGAGGTGAATAAAGGCTAACACTCCCCAACCCCAGGGTGAATGATATGCCCATTTACTGAGATGGTGAAAGACTGGGAGAGGAAGAGGTTTGGCACTTATTAAATATTTGTTGAATGATCCAATGAATCAAACAATCAATGATGCTCAAAATTGGGGTGATGGGGATGATGAGTAGTTTACTTCTTCACTGTGGTGAGATGATAACTGTATATAATAGCTTTGTCCTAAATCATCATAGAATGTAATAGAATTGTTCCAAATCATCATAGAATTTCAGGCATTGGGGTATAGAAACTTTTGAAAACACACATTTAGGAGTGCCATGGCAGAAAAAAAATTAACCAGTAGTCTACAAGAACTGGCCCTGAACTGAAGCTCAGAACATTTTCAGGCCTTGAAATAAGGGATGGAAGAAAAAGAATTAGGCATTTCCCCCTAAGGCCTCTGACTTTTACCTTGACCATTGATCTACCACTTGAGAAGTTCAAGGGGAAGTGAGAATGTAAATTTTTTCTCGACTGTGTGGAAATAAGCAATTGGATGCTGCCCCTTCAGCTGGAACAGGGAGCTGGAGAATCTCTCCATCCAAGTTTTACAGGCTTTCATCCAAATGTAGCTTTGGCATATGTTGCCTGATAAGAAAAGCACAACTCTTCCTAAATTGGCTTAACGCCATCTCACACATGAAACGTGCTGTATAGCTTCATAAGTAAATCATGCTTATGACAGATGGCAAAGGTGTAATTTCCATTTGAAGAAACTGTCTTTCACTCTCCTTTGCTGGATGCTTTTAAGCAACTGCCAAGCGTATGCTAAATTTCCTTCCAATATTTTATATATGTGTAATTTTTAAATTCTTTATTTTGAAAACTTAAAACTTATAGAACACTGCCAAGAATTGTACAACGAGGGGCGCCTGGGTGGCTCAGTCGTTAGCGTCTGTCTTCGGCTTGGGGCGTGATCCCAGGGTTGTGGGATCGAGCCCCACATCGGGCTCCCTGCTCGGCTGGGAGCCTGCTTCTTCCTCTCCCACTCCCTCTGCTTCTGTTCCCTCTCTCCCTGGCTGTCTGTCTCTCTGTCAAATAAATAAATAAAATCTTAAAAAAAAAAAAAAAGAAGAATTGTACAATGAACTCTCATACGCTCTTCCTCTCAAATCTCTATGTGTTGGCATTCTGTCATAATTGCTTTATCACCATTTCTTTATATGTATATGTTCATATAAATGCACACACACATTTCTTATTATTACTGCTTTTTGTGCTGTGGAACCATTTAAGTGTAAATTCCCGGTATCATAACCCTTTACCTTTTCCTGGTGTATTTCCTGATACTCTCTTATGTAACGACAGAACAATGACCAAATTCAGTAAATTTAACTTTGATACCCATTACTATCTAATGTACAGTCCACTGTACAGTCAAATTGTACTGGGTGTCCTGGGAATAGCCTTTCTAGCATTTTTTTCTTCTGATTCATTGCCCTGTATTTAGTTGTGCAATCATCAAATATGTCATTTTCCATTGTCATCTTATGACATATTTGATGTTCTCCCTCTTTTCCTACCTCTACAGTCAGAACCTTTATGTTAAGATATGGGTCTTTCCTTCCCTTATTTAAGTCACTAGGCATCTGTTAAATGGTTACCATTGTATTAGGCCAGGGGAAGACAAAAAAGAAGTAGAGAAGAAATTTCCTATTATGTCGTTTCTTGAGAAGACAATATTTCTCGTCATGAAATGCCAAGACCATAGCTTCAAAGCTATGCATAGTCAAGTGTGAAATAAGATACATGTAAGAGCTGGAGGAATTTAAGGAAGGGAGGAAGGAAAAAAAGAAGGAAGAAAAGGAAGAAGGAAAGAGAGAGAGAGAGAGAGAGAGTGTAGGATCGCGGTAAGCCTCCATGTCTCTGAGTTGGGCGGGCATTTCTCTCCTGGATGTGAAGTAGGAGTGTAGCCTGTCACCAAAGTTTTTACAGACTCTTCATGTAATCCCACCTTGGTCCTTAGGTAAGCGTCATTGTAACAGAACCTGAAAACATCACAGGAAGCAAAACAGGCTGTGTGTCCTGTGTGTTCTTCCGGTGTGGGCTGGATCTATTTCTGTTTGCAGGTTTGGGACGTCTATATTAACTCAAAACACTTCATTCTAAGCAAGGCGTCCCAGTAGGGGGAATCCTCCAGGGAAAATTGAGTTTACTCTTCAGTAAATCTGTGAGTAACATGATTCCATTTATTATACCAAAGTATCTCAACCGCAGTGCTGTTGACGTTTTGGGATAGGACTCTTGTTGGCACTATTGACATTCTTTTTTAAGGGAGTATCCTAAGTATTAAAGGTGTTTAGCAACATTATTTGTCTCTACCCACTAGAGACCAGGAGCACCTCTCCCATTGGACAACCGAAAAATATCTCCAGAGGTGGGCCAAATGTCCTTTGCAGGGATAAAATCAGCTTATTGAGAACCACCACATTAGACTGAGCTCCTCAGGGATAGGGGCCATCTGATTAACTTACTATGTGTGGCAAGCACCATATCTGGCACAGAATAAGTATGTGATAAAGGCCAAGCTAATGAATTAAAGCACTAGATTTGTGTTAATTTGCTCAGTATCCCTGTTATGTTTGTACTCAATTGTCTCCACTACAGATTTGCCCGGGGATTGAACAAGGAAGGGTTGGGTTGGCTCCATGTAATCTTTATGATGAAAATACATTGGATTTAAAGTTCAAAGCCCTAGTTGACCCATTATAAAATACAGCCAGGCAAATATAGCACAGTACGAAAGTACAGATCTTCCTGAACTTATGATGGAGTTATAGACTGATAAGCCCATCATAAACTGAGACTACAGTAAGTCGAAAATGCATTTAATACAGCTAGGCTACCAAACATCGTAGCTTAGCCTTGCCTACCTTGAATGTGCTCAGAACACTTACTGAGCCCCCAGGTGGACGATATCATCTAACATAAAGCCTATTTTATAATGAACTGCTGACTCTCTTATGGAATTGATTGACTGAAAGTGAAAACCAGAATGGCTATATGGGTGCAGGGTGATTTTAAGTGTCTGGGTTATTTGCCCCTGTGATTGTATGGCGGGCTGGGAGCTGCGGCCAGCTGCCCAGCATCACAAGAGAAGATCCTACCGCCTATCACCAGCCTGGGGAAAGATCCAAACCCAAACTCCAAAGTACAGTTTCAGCGGAATGCATATCACTTTTGCATCAGTATGAGAAGAACTAAAAAATTGACGTACAAAAAATCCAACCATTTTAAGTTGGGGACCATCTGTAGTTTCGGATTTATTCATTTCCTTTATTTAAAAGAGAAGACCATTGACAGTTTAAGGTTGACAGAGAAGGTGGTGGGATGAAGGCAGTTGACATCTCTCTGTGTGGAATGCACTGAGGGGCAGGTGTTCATGCCCTTGGCGGGGGAGAGGGGGGCGATCAACTTGGTCTGTCAGGAAACCGAAGGGTCGATCATCTAAAGTACCAGAGACTCCCTTTTAGTTGCAGCAGATGCGCAGTTGAAAAGAACCTTTTGTTTATTTTTGTCAGACGGGAGGCACAGAGAAATGGCTTGTCTATGTAAAATCACCACATTTGAAATACTACCTTAATCTGATGCAGGATGCTGCTAGAGGGTAGGGGAAAAGCGTATATGGAAACCCTACACCTCCCACTCAGTTTTGCTGTGAACCTAGAACTGCTTTAAAAACATAAAGTCTATCGGGGGAAAAAAGATCTTAACATTGGCTAAGACATTAGTGCTAAATCTAGGGCGCTCTAACTACATTTTTCCAATTTTCCTCTTTGGTGTGTCCTTCTCATAGTTAGTGACCTCGAAAATCATACTGTTTCAGTGATAACAGCTGCACCAAGGAGACGTTAACGATGCATACTCCTGGCAGGGGGGGAAGCTGAAGTGAAGGTCACTCTAAGATGAGGATTTTCCGACAGCTTTGGCCGCCTGGTTTGCTCACCACCCACACCTTCCTGAATTTCAAAGCACCTTTTTTATATCTTAATTGAATTGCAGTTCAAAATCCTTGAAAGCACAACACAGAGGACTTTGGAAGGCGAAGCAGTACTCTAGGTATTCTAGGTTTTACAGGGTTCAGCTTTTAAAATCTAACCTAACAATAGCCACATACACAATCGTTCGCCAATTAAAAAAAAAGAGAGAGAGAGACCTAAGATTTAAATGCATCTTTTAGGAGCCAAATTCAGGGTCTTTTCAACAGGACTTACATTGCCCCACTTCCTGCGACGCAGTTTTCTGGTTGCTACCCACGACCATTAGTTGGTTCTTGACTCCTCCCATTTCCCAGCTTGGAGCAGCACTCTGCTTTGTTACCTATTAATTCCATTTTTTTCTTTTCCTTCTTTCTTTTTTTTTTAATTTTATTTATTTTTGAGAGAGAGAGCATGCATGCATGAGCAAGGGGAGGACTGAGGGAGGGAGAGGCAGACCCCTCCCCCGACCCCCGTTGAGCAGGGACCCCAACAGGAGACTCTATCCCAGGACCCTGGGATCATGACCTGAGCTGAAGGCAGACGCTTAACTGACTGAGCCACAAAGGCACCTCTATTTATTCATTTCATGCCTAGAATAGTTGACGACAGATTTTATCTTTGGTATTTTTGAGTGGCTATCATAGATACCACAGAATAGGATTTGATATGACTGTTCCATATTTCTTGTTTAGTTCCTATCTTTCTGCTTGCCCAGCCAGTTTTAATCACTCAACAAATATGTGCATGTTCCAGGTACCCTCTGAGGCACTAAAGATAGGCAGACTGTGCTGTAGGGACAATATTTAATACTCTTCAGGTCAGTACCACACCCAATTCTTCAGCAAGTTCTATTTCAAGATCTATCTCAAGGCTGTCCATTTATCTACATTTTCATGACTTTTCATCAAGCCTGAGACACCATCATCTCTCTCTGGACTCCCTCAGTGACCTTCTGATCTCTCCATTTGCTCTTTCCCCACCCCCATTCACCCTTCCTATGGCAGCCAGAGCAATTTCTTTTTTGACTTCACCCAGAATGTTGTCACTTCCTTGCTTACCATTGCCTAAGAAGGGAATCTTAACTTTACCACGAGCCTCGGGATCCTGCACATTGGCTACCAGCTGCCTCTCCATTCCCATCTCATACCTTTTCTTGTCCACCAAGGCTTAGGAACACCTGGTCTTCTTTCTTAAACCCGCCTGTTGTGTCCTCCATGGGGTTGCTTTCCCCCCAGCCCACAGTTCTCCATTACTGTCTCAGTCTGTCTTTGGAACCAAAGTCACCTGCTTAGAGACGCCCTTCCCTGACACATCTATTGGAAACCAGCCTCTCCTACTTCCAACACATCTCCATGTGTACTTCCTTCGGGGCATTTATCACAACCCCTATGAACGCATTTATGTATTTGTTTATTTACTGTTCTACCTCTCCCGTCTAGAAAATATGCTTCAGAATACGAGGGCCTTATTTGTTCTGTTTATTGCTATAGCTTTAGGTGACTTGAACTTAAGGTCATTCTTAGATGGTCCAGTATCTTGAAAAGAGGATGGAACACAGTAGGCACTCAATAAATATTTGTGGAGTTGATGGATATATCCTCATATTGTCCAGCAATGGTCATACAAGAGAGCATCAATAAATACTTTTTGATCAATTGCCCTGTGAGGGCCTGTGATAGGAAATAACACCTTTGCAGAATTATACTGTTTTTTTTTTAAAGATTTCATTTATTTATTTGAGAGAGAGAGGCAGCGAGAGCACAAGCAGGGGGAGGGGCAGAGGGAGAGAGAGAAGCAGACTCCCTGCTGAGGAGGGAGCTGAAGGCAGCCGCTTAAAGGATTGAACCACCCAGGTGCCCCAAATTATACTATGTTTTGAGTTAGAGTTCTATATTTTGTTCTTCAGAGTTACTAGGAATTACAATGTCATAAACTCATGGTATAAAATATTTAATACACACATTTGTACAAAACCTATATTGCAACATTTTCTAAAAAATGTCCTATACATGGGGTGCCTGGGTGGCTCAGTTGGTCAAGCATCTGCCTTCGGCTCAGGTCATGATCTCTGGGTCCTGGGATCGAGTAGGCGAGTAGGCTCTGTACTCAGCGGGGAGTCTGGTTCTCACTCTTCTTCTGTCCCTCCCCCCCCCCGAACCCCCCACCCCCCACCCCCCCACTCATGCTCTCTTTTTCAAATAAATAAATATCTTTAAAAAAAGAATGTCCTATGCATAAAAGGCACATTTAAATATTTAAAAATTATAACATCATGAATAAACTTCACTTATTAACTTGTCCTTTTGTGAACTCCAGGAGCAAAACCAGGTCCTTGAAGTCTTGGCCAAAGCAAAGGTCCCAGAGCCATCTTAAGATTTCTCAGGGATGTAACTCCACAGAAGCGATTCTCCTTCAAAAGAATCATTTCCTCGAAAACACTCTCTCACTTGGTTAGGGGTAACTTAGGGAAGTTGTTTTCTCTGCTCCCCAAACACTCTTGGGAATACACCAGGGAAATGAAACCGGTGGGTGGGCTGATGGAGAAGAGCTGCTATTAAGGACCGGGCTCAGTCATTTTACATCACTAAATTTAAAAGTCTCCCCTTTTTTGGAGTTCCTAGTATTAGTAGATTGAATCTTTTCATGAATTAAGCCAAAGGGAAGAGGGACTCTTTCATGATTCCAAGACATAAGCCTGCCTCTACCTGACAGATGTCTTTCAAAAGTCAATGCAGCCTGGGCAAACTGAGCTTCTGTGCCACGAACTACCAAGCCTGGACAGCTTGTAGTAGGACACAATTCTCGGTGCCTTCGGCTTCTAACCTGAACTCACCCAGGCTTTCAAGTGGGTACGAGTACATAGTAGCTACACCCCTAGTTTCACTGGGTTACCTGCATGCATACGTAATGCTGGGTGTCACGCCCTGGAAGATTCTCTGTTCCCCTCTAGGGATTTCGGTAGCTCTAGATGCTCTAAACATGTGCTCACACACAAGGCTTCTTTTTTTTTTAATTAAAATAATGTTTTTATGGAGGTGAAATTCATTCTGCATAAAATTAACTGTTTTAAAATTGAACATTCACTACATCCACCATGTTTTGCAACCACCATTCACATCTAGTTCCAAAATATTTTCATCATCCCAAAAGGAAAGCCCATACCTATTAAGCAGTTGCTCCCTATTCTTCCTCCCCAAGCCCCTGGCAACCATCAATATATGTGCTGTCTCTCCAGGGATTTACCTACTTTGGATATTTTTATATAAATGGAATCATACACTATGTGACCTCTTGTGTCTGGCTTCTCTCACCCTGGCATAGTGATTTCAAGGTACATCCATATTGTAGCATGGATCAGTACTCAATTCCTTTGTATGGTCGAACAATATTCCATTATACATACGGACCTCAATTTATCCATTCATTCATCAGTGGACACTTGGGTTGTGCTATGGAATGAATGCTTGTGCCCCTGCCCGCAGTCATATGTTGAAACACTAATACCCAATGTGGTCGTATTAGTAGTTGGGGCCTTTGGGTGATGTCTAGTTCACAAGGATGAAACCATCATGAATGGGATTCATGCCTTACAAAAGAGGATCCCGAGAGATCCCTTTCTACCATGTGAGGGCGCAGAGAGCAGGTGCTGGCAATGAACGAGGAAAAGGGCCCTCACCCAAATACAACCAGGCCAGTGCCTTCGTTTTGAACTTGGCAGCCTCCGGAGCTATGAGAAATGAATTTCTGCTATTTATAAGCTACCCGGTTTGAGGGATTTTGTTATAGCAGCCTGAAGGGATGAAGGGTGCTTCCCCTTCGGGCCACTGCGAATGGTGCTGCTACAAATATGCGTGTACCTGCACCCAAGCTTTCTCTAACTGGGTGAAACCACTACATTTGGGGCGCTGCAGAGGGCTCCCACCTCTCGGCATCGCTGTTGCGCTGTTGTGCACCTTCATCAAGACCTTGATGGCATCAAGGTTGTGTAGTTCTCATTTTCTGTTTTGTGTTCTATTCTTTCAGATTGCTGCTTGTTTCACAATTTCTTACAGAATTTTGAAAGGAAGAAGCACTCTTTGTTATTTCTCTCCGCTAGCCTTCAGTGAGGCTGAGATGCTAGAAAAGACCAATACGAGGTTTTACTTAACATTGCTCCTCTTTGAGGACCAAGTCTTTCTTACAGGGCCCCAGCTTTGCTCCCTGTTTATTTCTTTCCCAGGATGAGCCAATTTCCAGGAAAACCTCAATCTTCAAATATCTGCCAATGATTCCCAGATAATTTCAAATGCCTCTTAGATTCAAGCTAGAGCTCCTGTTATACAGAGATAAAAAGATTCACAGTTAAGCCTTCAATAATGGGTACATAATGCTTTGAGATAACTTGACCATATCAAATACATGTGGCTGTTTATTCAGATATGCTTATTGGTTGTGGTGGCTTTAAAATATGTCCACAAACTTGACACTTCCCCTAATAAAAAGCGGAGCCAATTTCCACACCCCCTATCCTCTCCACCTCCCCACCCCTGAGGTAAATGAGCTGGGCTTGGTGATTTGTTTCTAATGAGTAACAAATCACGTGAAAGTGATGGTATGGCCTCCAAGGCTAGGTCATAGAAGACACTGTGGTTTCTTCCTTGCTCTCCCTCATACTGCTTGCTCTGGGGGAAGCCAGCAAGCCACCATGTCAGGAGGACATGACTGTAGCCTGTGGACAGGCTCACCAAGGGAGGAAGTGAGGCCTTCTATTAAACAGCAAGGAAGTGGGGCCTCCTACTCTCAGCCATGTGAGTCAGCCATCTTAGAAACAGAGCCTTCTGCCCCATTCCAGCCTTCAGGTGATGGCAGCCCAGCCACCATCTTCTGGACTACAACCTTAAGAAGAAACCTTGAGCCAGAACCACTGAGCCAAGCCACTCCCAAATTCCTGACCAGGAGAAACCGTGAAATAATTTTTAAAACTGTTAAGCTTTGTTACACAACAGTATATGATTAGTATATTTATTCAATGAGCTGGACTTTGCAGGATGCAAAGAAAATAACATTATTCTTTCTTGCTTTTTCCCCTAATAAACATACTTTCTCTCTTTGTTCTTTGCTGCCCACGATGAAATAATAAGCATGTTGCTTAGCTTTTTTGGATACTTTTAGATATTAAAAAGTCCATTTTTGTCTTATAATCATATAATTTGAGCTAACATTCAATTTAAGTTTCACCCCGCTGTCAACTCAAGGATATATTTCAGGCCTGAAAGCTGGTTGTTGGGAGGAAAGTGTGGCTGGTTTCTTTATTTCCCATCTTGTTCTACTTCCTCTCCCCCACTCTCTAGGCTGGCTCTAGGATGCCTCTGCGGGTAGGGGGTGGGGTAGAGGAAGGAAGCCAGGTAAGGAAGAGAAAAGGTCTTACTTGGCTGGTTTGGCTGTAACATGATATTTGTGACTTCTGGGAATGGTACAGTAGTATGCTAGGGTTTGCCCGTACCAACTTACAGAAGCTAATTGTTCCATGATCAGGACCATTAGGTGATTGTTAAACATAGCCATCATTAAAAATTTAATTATATGTAGGGGCGCCTGGGTGGCACAGTGGTTAAAGCATCTGCCTTTGGCTCAGGGCGTGATCCTGGCGTTATGAGATCGAGCCCCACATCAGGCTCCTCCGCTATGAGCCTGCTTCTTCCTCTCCCACTCCCCCTGCTTGTGTTCCCTCTCTCGCTGGCTGTCTCTATCTCTGTCAAATAAATAAATAAAATCTTAAAAAAAAAATTTAATTATATGTAAACTTACAATTAAATAAATGTTTTAAAATAATAAATACTCATCACCTTCTAGTTATTTAACTACATTTTACTATAATCTATGTTCTTGTCTTGAGTTTACTTATGTCTACTCCATTGCATGCTGGAAGTACTTCATAATGGAGTGCATCTTTTTCTAATGCCATGTAGACGCCACATGGGTAGCCTGAAATTGGCTGTGCTGGGTGTGTGGAGCCACGGAATCATATCACGGAAGTCCGAAACGCTACAAATCTGGACGGTTTTCCTGAAGATCCAGTTGTTAAACCTTTACCAGGACATCCCTGCTGTGGTATATTCCAAATGCAGGGCTTCATTCTCATGGAATGCCTCTGGTGGGAAATGTGCTTCCTGTAGTTACCTTGGCCTGGTCCTGTCTCATCCACTCGACTTCTCACCATCTTCCCCTGAGTAGTTAGGGGTAGCTATCTGTTAGGGATACCTCATCCCTCCAAGCAGCCCTAGTAGATAGAGTCATCCTTAAAATCCCAAATTGTTCCTTCCTATGGAACTCCCTTCTGGCCCAGGAGAAACTCACCTTCTTTTGTTCTGCCTCAAAATACAGGCTGTTCCCATGAGAATTTCCTTTCTTTATCATGCAGTCAGAGCAGCAAGCCTTCTGTAGGCTTCAGTGGCTTTTGTCACTCTGACTTGGACACCAGTCCTTGTGTTTTGTGTTCCTTAAACATGAGAGAACATGTGCCAGGAACTCTGAATGCTCCCTAGAAGTGCCTGCCCTCCCCTCCTCCCTTGGTTGACTGGAAGAAGAGAGAAGCATACCTCCTAATTCCCTGTGGGGATGCCGATGGGGATGTCAGATCACGTGACAACTCTCTTCAAACAATTATTTTCCCATCTTTTGAATCCTCGCAGAGATTCTTAGCCTACATATGCAGTCTGGCTACAGGTGGTATGCTGTTGGCAAAGCTGGAGTAGGACACCCTCTTTCTCACTCCCCCATAGACTGCCTGACACCTCACCTTAAAACTCAACTGTCTTTTGCTACCTATTGTTTGTTCTGTGTTTTGGGGCCTCTGCTCAAAGCAGGAGAAAACAAGAACAGTCGCATCTGTTACATGTGTCTTAGCCTCAGTCTGCTTTTTCTTTCAAATCTTTTCCACTGGGTGTTGAGGCAACCTGGGCTATACATGGGCCACATGGGCCACGTGGGTTGAGGGGGCGTTCCAGGGACTATGAGGCTCAGGCTGGGTTGTTTTCTTATGTCTAGCAGCAGATGGGGGAGCTTAGGTGTTGGTGCCAACAATAAGAGAGGGAAGAGCCAAGGCTGTCCTGGGTGAGTGGTGTCAGATACCAAGTATCAGGAACAGAGCACAAGCCAAAGATGAGAGATAAGAGAACAAGTTAGAAGAGAACAAGATCATGTTGGGAAGTGGATATGGCTCTCATTGAGCTCCTCACTACCATGCTGTAGCCTGTTGGCATGGGCCACTCAGCTGGCCAGGGCCTGGTCAGCTGGTTGAAGGCACAGGGTGGGCATGGACAGTGGCATTTTAAGTTCCTCAGGATTAGATGGCCTTTAGTTTCTTGCCTAGTACCTTGCCAATTATGCCTTCAATGGGAAGATAAGGAAGGAAGTAGTATTCAAGTAAGACCCTTTCCATATGAGCATCAATTTGGTGGCCAGCACAGCACAGGGATAATAGAGAAGTACATTTAGATTCAGTATCTTCCAGCCTAGCAAATACCTGCCCTAATTACATAATCAGTTTTGCCTATAACACGAATTCCCTGAAGGCAGGCTCCTTATCTTATGCAGTGTCTCCATAGTACGACCACACTGGTAAATGTCTAATGGACAGTAATTTCTGATTTACTAAAAGTGTTTCTCTCTTATTTGCAAGTCTTAGGTTCCATCATATACAAAATAAAAGTCCATATTCTCTGGCCTAGTTTCCAGAGCATGCTGCAGCTCCAGAATTCACCTGATCTGTCTCATTTCCCATTGCTTCTCTTCATACATGCTGTGCTCTGCCCAGTCGGTTTTATAACTTGCCTCTGGACACACCTTTTCTGGTTGCTCATGTAGGGGCCCAGAATATGTCACCCCAAAATACGCTGCTTTGGCATAAGGATAATTTTGAGCAAATGAGAATTAATAGATGCAGAAAGAAGCCTTCCTGAGGTTTCCTTTATCTGACTAAAGGCTGAAACTTCTGAAAAATGAGGACTGCCGGAAATCCCCTTGCCCAGGGAAGTTTCATGGCCATGAAGAACATCTTTAGGTCAATGAGAAGATGGACCTGCAAAAACATTTATTCCATTAGTTTCCCTCATATGTTTATTTTCCAGTGGTTTAGTGCTTTTGAAAGTTTACAACTTTTTCTGTTTTGTTATTTCTCCACAAATTATTGTGTGTTTTGTTAAGATGCTGTATTAGTCCAAGTTCTAACCACCCCTTTGAGTTACTCTTCATTGAGGTTTCTCCTGAATGATGTGTGCTGTACATGTTAATAAACTGCTTCTCTTTTGTCAATCTGTCTTTTGTCAGTTTAATTTTATAGGGTCCCAGCAGGAGAATCTAGGAGGGTAAAAGGAAAAAGAATTTCTCTCACCCCCCCGCACTTATATTCTTTTACTCTCTTAGAAATCATTCCTCTCCCTACCCCCTCATCAAAATCCTACCCATAATTAAAATGAAGTTCAGATTCCACCTGTTGTAAAGCCTTCTCTATCTAGATCTGCTTGTAGCGATCATGCCTTCAGAGCTCTAGTCCATGCCCTCATGGACATGGCAATGAATGATCATCAATCAAGCACTGTCTTGGCATGCCTATTCTATGGATGTTTGGAACTTTTCTTCAAATTTCTGTTGATATTTTGCTCCTCTAACCCGCCTTGAAATGCTTTAAAATCTAAGACTTGGTTATGTGCAATAAACCCTTGTACCTGTAATATCTCAGAACCTCCCAAGTTTATGACTTTCCCTGTAGCACATGATTTACCCCATAAAATGCAGGAAGCGACACATCCAAAAGCAGTCTTTTATATACAATGATTTTTTTTTTTAATTGCAAACCTCAATCCATTAAACTATGCCTTGGAAGCAAATAAAATCAAATATTTATTGAGCTATGTGCCCAGCATTCTGGTAGGTACTGCAGAGAATAAGATGATACATAGTAGATTTTTGTGAGAGACTGAAGATACAAAGGAACAATGACCAGAGCCTATATAAAAATAGAACTCTGACCCACAACCTCTGCAGCAGTCAGTCCAGAAAGGCAACCACAATCTATGTGGCAACTGGCAACTGGCCAGGACTTGATCAGTAACTGTCAGCTTCCTTAGTTTTTGCCCTTTCCAACCAAGGGCCAACTAGAGAAAGGCATTTACTCACTCCTAAACAATCACATAGGATGTCTCGCCTCTAGTTAGCCTTCCTTTTGCCGAGAACCTATCAGGGCATACCCAAAGCCTTTTGTTACTGTAAAGCTTTCAGTCCCTGCCTGCTTTTGGGTCTTGGCCCAATTCAAGTGATGGTGGCTGACAACTTGCTCTAAGAAGCTCTGAATAAATATCCTTTGCTTATTTCCATTCTTGAAACTTAGAGGTGGTTTCAATTCTTAACTAGAGGCCCCAAACACTCATGCCATAATCATTTATAATTTTACTTGAGCTTGAACTTGAACTGTGGTCTTTGAGGCTGGTGTACAGGAGAGTCAGCTAGTGACTGCTCTGTACGCAGACAACTTTGCTTTCAAATTCATATGTACTTTACAGGAGAAAATATATTCTCCATATTTCAGGTGGTTTTTTTTTTTTAATGTGTCAGACTTAATACCTGGTGGATCTTAAGGGTCTATTCTTGAGAGATCTCAGTGAGGTGTGATCAACTTTGGAGAGTGAAAAGGAAATTAATAAAAATAAAAGATAACCATTTAAGCCTGTGAGACTAGAATAAAAGTGGTACCAACTGACAGAAATGGAGACTTGGAAAAAGAATTAGGTATAAAGGTCAAGAGACAGCAGGAAGCTTAAGTTCATTCAACAAATATTGACTGCCAGCTCTGTGCTGGGTACTATTCTAGATGGTGAGGATATAGTGGAGAACAATATTGACAAAAATCCTTGCTTTTGTGGAACTTATATTTGAAAATGCAGACAGCTGGTATTTGGCGCAAGACTTTGAAGTTACCGAGGACTTATCCTTGAGCAAGATATGCACTTGGGGTCCAAAGAAAGGAATGCGTGAGATCAGGATGGTGTCACAGCGCAGAAATCTCACCAGAGTCTGCTGTCACGCAGCAGTACAGTGGAATTTTCTTCTGAGGGTACTGGGAAAAAATGCTAATGGAAGATTAACCTAGGGTTGGAGACTACTTGAAGATAGCTGGTCTAGAATTACCTTATCTTCATTATCACGAGAATATCACAGCATTTGTCCTTTAGTGGATGCTCTGGCAGTAGGTGGTAATAATGGTAACTTGCATTTACATACATTTGTAAAGTACTATCATTTACATTATTTAAGAAAAAGCTAGCCCTATCCCTATATTTACAGATGGAGAACTGAGGCAAAATTGAGAGTGGAATAAACCTCAAAATTACATAACAAATTGTGGTCAGATTAAGAATTAGAATATAGTTTTCCTGACCCTTAGATATTGAGAGGTGTTTATACTGCTATTATTTTTTCAGTCTATATATCATAAATGTAGTATATTATGAGCTTGACACTCTAATGAATGTTAAAGAAAGAAAAGAATAAAAAGGGTGCTGGTAAATGTATGCAACCAAATTTGCCCCAAGTAGTAATTTCAAGTACGTGGTTAAGATTTTTCTAATTCTGGGGCGCCTGGGTGGCTCAGTCGTTAAGCGTCTGCCTTCGGCTCAGGGCGTGATTCCAGAGTCCCGGGATGGAGCCCCGCCTTGGGCTCCCTGCTCCGCTGGGAGCCTGCTTCTTCCTCTCCCACTCCTCCTGCCTGTGTTCCCTCTCTGGCTGGCTGTCTCTCTCTCTCTGTCAAATAAATAAATAAAATCTTTAAAAAAAAAGATTTTTCTAATTCTGAATGATTCCCTAGGGGTGCTTGATGCTGATCATTTATTACAGACTGATTGGATCAATACAAAAAATGTCCATTGGTGTTTCATTAGTCACTTGAATATGTATTTAAGATTAATGAAACGAGAAGACAAGATAACTAAGAAGTGCATTATATTTTCACTATGGAAGTAAGAAAATTTAATTTCTTTGTGCTATTTGAAGATGTTAAAAATGCACGGGTGGTGAAAAACTTAGTTAAATTACAGAACCCTTTAGTCTTGTTTTTGTCTTCCGAATACAAGTTAGGACGTTGGCCAAGCATTTTTTTCTTATGGGATATTCAAGATAGGAAAAAAATCTATACAGCTTACTATTCACATTTACGGAGTTCTCACTATGTGCCATGAATTGATCTAAGCCCTTCACATTTGTAAACTAATGTAATCCTTGCATATATATGTGTGTATATACATATGAGTATATATATATATAGACAAGATGAGGCAGGTGCTATCAATGAGGAAACAGGGCCAGGGAAGTGAAGTAGCTTTCCCTTAGGGACGGAGCTAACTCCGAGAGCTAGGATCTAGTTTACAAACAAAAGGTTTTGTTTGTAAACAAACAAAACAGAAAGCAAAATTCTGCCAAACCACTTTGCTTTTCGGTCCTCTGCTCGAGAAAGGGATAGAGAGTTTCGTGGCTGAACTTGGTGCGAAATGTAGTTGCTATCTTTCTTTCTAGGGTGGGGCCATCTGGAGCCCCGGCCACCTCCCTCGTCCTTCATTTCGCCCCGGTCACCCACTCTCGCTTCCCTCTTCTTCCACCACGCCCCGCTATACTTCTATCTCCGCTCCTCCCAGTGTCACTGACTCGTCTTCGAGCTCCGCTCCCGGCGCCGGGCAGTACGCTGCTCCACGCCGCCGAGTCACCCTGGAGACGCGCCCACGCGCGGCCAGCCGTCGCGCCGCCATGACGTAACCCCAGCGCCGCCGCCGTCGGGCTGGGGGGCGGGGCCGCAGGGCGGGCGGGCTGGCTGGCCGGCCGGGGGCGGGGCCGGGGTCCGGGGGCGGGGCCGGGGTCCAGCTCCGGGCCTCCGCGGCCATCGCTTCCTGCGCGCTCCCTTCTACTCGCCCGCTCCCCGCCCTCCCGGGCCGAGTGGGGCCGGGTGGCGTCCGCAGCCTCACCCCGAGGGACACCGCGGCTTCAGGGGCTGGGTTTCCAGCGCAGCGCAATGTCAGGCACCGCGACAGCTCTGTGAGTTCGAGGCCACGGCCGTGGCGCTGGGCGGCGGCGGGTCCGGGCCGAGGCCGCTCATGGTGCCGCCACGACACCATCGCGGGGCAGGAAGGCCAGGTAGGCAGGCAGGGGAGGGCCCCGAAATCCCCCGGAGCCCAAATCGGGACAGAGTGCCCACGAACGGCCCCACCCCCAGCTGTTGGGGTCGGTAGAAGCTCCCTGGCCGAAATGGTATTGGTCTCCGAGGGGCGGCGTGAGGGGAAGGCTGACAGGGGCGTGTGAGCCTGGTCTGGACTCCGACACTAGTGGGAGCTGCTCGAGCGCCACCTCCGCGCTTTTTCTCACTCCCTGGGGAGGCGTCACTGGCTTAACTTTTTTTTCCCCCCTCAAAAGAAGAGGAGGATTCCCTTTAACAGCTGTTTCCTCACTTGTCTCGGAATTACTCTTTCGATCTCAAGAAGCTAGATGCAGTGACAGGCAAGGGTGGGTGGGGAGCGTGGAGTATCCTCTCTCTCTACCACGTGAGGCGATTGGAAACGCGCTGCCAAGACTCACAATAAATCACTTCCTCTCAAAAATCAAACTCCTCTGCAAGAGATCGAAGACAGAAAAGACAGAAGCAGGCGCGAGTCTAGGCATTGCCTCTTGGGGTGGATTCCTCTGTAGGCAGAGGCGAATGGAGTTTCTGTATTTACGAAACTCGGAGGAGCTTTTTACCAGTAGCTGCCTACTCTTAAATATTGCCGTTTATTGAAGATTGCTTTTTTTTTTCCTGTACCGTGTACTTTTCTGAGTATAATTTGAAATATACAGTGAATAACGAGGCTAGAGAAGAGTATCAGTTATATTGAACACATTTTGGTATTTTTCATTTGTTCATTTTGAATTTTAAGGGTAAGAAAGATCTGATGAACCTTATTTTGAGCGGTTGATGTTTTCATAAGCATCATTTTATTGCTGTTTTTAGGTGCGCTGAGTTCTTCACCTCCTTTTAGACTCAGATCTGCCAAGTTTTCAGGCTTTGCTCTTGAAGATCTTAGAAAGGCCTTTAAAGTAAGGTAAATCCCACTTTTAACTTACTGTGTGACTTTCAAACAACATCAGTTAAATGTCAGATGTTCTTTTATACTAATTTTCTACGGTTGTTTTTCAAAAATCTTCTCTAATGTGATCTATATTTTCAAAAAAACAGACTGCAAATGGTGTGTGTATTTATCATGAACCGGATGAATTCCCAGAGCAGTGGTTTCACTCAGCGCAGGCGAATGGCTCTTGGGATTGTTATTCTCCTACTTGTTGATGTGATATGGGTCGCATCCTCAGAACTTACTTCGGTAGGTAATTCTTGTCTAGTAATGATATTGTATAATAATAATATTGCTGTTAATCTGTGATATCTCAGTAATCATTTCTACGTCTCATGCTTACTTAAAGCAGTATTTTGAATGTTGTTGAATTATTTATATTTTCTTTGATATGTGAATTGATGTCAATTCAAGTTGAAACAAAAGATAGTCTTTCTTTCAGTTTTCTTCGATCTTTTAGGGTTATTTTGAAGATGAGACTATATTCTTGTTTTCTTAATATTTGATTATGTATCTCTTGTTTTCCTTCTAAATTTAATTTCTTTGTTTATAAACAATATTTTCTAGTGGAACAAGTATCTAGGTTGCAAAGCCATTTGTCAACATTTAGGGGAAAGTAAGAATGCTTTCAGACAGATGAGTGAAAGTGATCAGAGCTTTCATGTACAGGTCACTATTGGGCATATGCCTGGGTGTGTGCACATTTATACATTTGCTAATTCACACATTGTGAAATACATGGTATATGGTGATTGCATTCAGTTAAAATTTATTTTTCCTTTACCAGTGTCCTCTTGATAGTAATGTGTTATTTTGAGTGCACAAAGTAGTTTTTCTTTCTAATATATATGTAGATACTTTATTCTGTTTGGTTAATGAGCTCTAAAAAAAAGTTGTGCAATTTTATTTTCAGAAATTACTGCTTTTCAACTTACATGTTGTAGTCTTAAGGCTAATATACAAAAGGAAATTGTATTTATAAGATGAACTTAAATGTCAAAAGAAGCAGTTTGCTACCGCTGGTCATTTCACATCATAGTTAAGTAAATAGTTGACACTGACGTTGTAGCCAATGAGTAAATAAATTTTTAGCCGTTTTGGAAGTACACTCTGGAATACAATAGGCCATTTATTATTTTTCACTCTTCTGTAACCCCCCCCTTTTTTTTTTTAAGATGAACATTCTGTAGTTTAACCACAAAGAAATCTCTTTAATGTTGAAGGGGAAATAAATCTATCTGTAAAACTTTATTTTAGTTTTAAATAAAGAGTTTGGTTTTTATTTGTCAGGTAATAAAATTTAGGACAGAAGAGGAGCTGATCAAATTATAATTTAGCAATCTGTATTCGACGATATTTTATAATTTTGTTATCCAAGAGCATATGTAATATGTCTAATCTTCAGCCAAATATGCACATTAAACTTTTGAGATACATTGTGTATTTCAACAAGAAAATCAGTCTTTTTATTACAGAAAATTTCTAACATATACAAAGTAGAAAGAATGGTATAATGGATCTTCATATACCTAACAACTATTAAATTTTGCCAGTCTTTTCTTAGGCATGTTTTCCTGAAGTATTTTAAAGTCTATTCTAGCCACTTGTAATTTCACCTGTAAATTCTTTCATACTCATCTCAAACTGAAAAGGTCCTAATTTGTAAAAATATAATCACCGTACCATTAACAACATTGTATGTCTAACAAAATTAATTATAATTTTTTTTAAATCATCTGGTACCTGGTCCATATTCAAATTTCTTTTAAGTTGCTTCCATTCCTTAACTGTGTTCCCTAACCTCCACCTTTTTTTTTTTAAATTATGCTAATGATTCATTGGAAAAACTGAATCATTTTTCCTATAGGATATATCACACTGTCTTAGTCCACTTGGGGTACCACAACAAGACTGCCATTAGCCTGGGTGGCTCAGACGACAGACATTTATTTCTTACAGCTCTCGGGGCTCGAGAGCTCAAGATCAAGGCCCTGGCAGATTCGGTGTCTGCTGAGGACCCACTTCCTGGTTCTTAGGTGGCAGTCTTCTCACTGTGTCCTTAAAAGGCCGGAAGGTCAGCAAAGCTGTCTGTGATATCTTTATAAGGCACTAATTCCTTTCATGAGGGTTCTGCACTTGACCTAATCACCTCCCAAAGGCCCCACCTCCTAATACCATCACATTGGGAGTTAGAATTTTAACATATTGGGGCACCTTAACCAGCGGTTAAGCGTCTGCCTTCGGCTCAGGGCATGATCCCGGCGTTATGGGATCGAGCCCCACATCAGGCTCCTCCGCTATGAGCCTGCTTCTTCCTCTCCCACTCCCCCTGCTTGTGTTCCCTCTCTCGCTGGCCGTCTCTCTCTAATAAATAAATAAATCTTTAAAAAAATTTTTTTTTAACATATTAATTTTGGGAGGATACACGTATTCACTCTAGAACACATTTCAAATTTAGCTGATTGTTTCCTTGGGGTGTCATTTAACTCGCTCCTCCTTTTCTCCTATTTCCTGTAAAATGGTAGTTAGATGTACAGTCCTGATTTGATTCAGGTTCAGTTTTTAGAAAAAACACCTTGGTGGTACTGGGTACTTCTTGTGACAACACATGAGGTGCATAATGACTGCAAGTCTTACTTTGGATGATGCCAACTTCAGCACTATAAAGTTTCTCATCAACCTTTAGGTAATAGTCAAATATCCTTGTGATTATTGCCCAGATAGAGTATTTCATTAGGGGTTGTAAAATGATGATTTTTCTAAGGGTCATTCCTTGTGCATTTATTAGCTGAGTTCTTTAAGGAGAGGTTTTCACCACTACCGTTTGGTTATTCTGAAACATGGTTCATATAGGAAGGGTTGAATAAATCTTGATTCTTTGTTTGTTTTAGAGTAATGTTGCTTAGCAACTTTGAGTAGTAACCATAGAGTATGATCATGCATTCATGATTTTTTGTGGATTTTATGTTTTTCAGACAATTGTAGTTACTCCTTTTGGTGCTTAAACTGTACTGTCTTTGACCAGTGGGAACCTCTTCAAATTGGCTCCACTGTCCTTTCAATATGACCCTATTAATCTTTAACATCCTATTTGCTTTCTGGCACAAGATGCCCCAGGCTCATCTGGTAATTTTCTTGCCCCATATTTGGATTTGATCATTTCTTTAAGAACCCATGGTTTCTTTTATTGCAAGATGATACAGATCACTTTCTCAATTCTATAGGTGCTCATTCCTCCCGGGTTGTCATTTTTTCTAGGCCTTTCAATGTATATAACTAGGAATTTTTTTTTTTTAAGGAAACAAAAAATGAAGAATTCTAAGTTAAATGAAGCTTATAGGTTTTATGTAACTTCCTAACAACATTAACCTTCATGCAGTTTTATTCATATGCCATTCTACTTCATTGCCTTTCTTCTTTATGCAGTTTTCTCTGGGCTGTTATTCAGCCCTACACATGCAGCTCAAGAATAGCTTCTCTTAGGAATCTTCCACAATCCTCAAAATGATCTGTCCCCCTTTGGTAATCCCACAGTGTCTGTATACCCCTGTTGTGGTACTTAGCATATTATGCTGTGTACTTTTCATATATATGTGAAAGGAAAGACTGCATTATTTTTCCTTAGCTCCTAGCGCAAGTACTCTTGCTAGGTTTTTAATGAATGTTGAACAAAACTTTTTTTGGGAGTTGTTGCTGCTTTGTTTGGGAATGTTATCTTTTGTATACAAGCAAATATAATATTTAGAAATGAGTATAAAATATTTTTGTAATGTCTTCTGATCTTCCCTTCCACATGAACTTCTAGAGTTTAAAGTCATGTAATAGCTTTATTTTGCTGGAGATAAGTAATAAGGTTTAAAGTCATTTCATAGTTTATGTAAATTTTTTCTCTACAGTATGTTTTTACTCAGTACAACAAGCCATTCTTCAGCACCTTTGCAAAAACATCTATGTTTGTTCTATACCTTTTGGGCTTTATTATTTGGAAACCATGGAGACAACAGTGTACAAGAGGATTTCGAGGAAAGAATGCTGCTTTTGTAAGTTTTAAATTTTAAGTGTTTGTTGGAGAGGGGATTTATTTTTTCAAAGTTTAAAGTTCTTAGTTTCTTGAAGGATATCAGATTTTAAGTTGTTCGGTTAAGTGAGTGTAGATAGCATGATATAAGAGAAACCTACTTGTGTCCAAAATTTTAAATTTATTCTTCTAATCAACTCGGTATCGGAATATCTTGTGAGAAATCAAAGGTACATAAGCACTTTCTTTCCCTTATCTTGTAAAATCCTCTGGGTTGTTAAAAATAGAACTAGCCCAAATCATTAATGTGAAGATGAAGATGGGAGTGAGGAACAAGAGGACTATCTGGAGTCTTTGGTCATTTGCATACCAGATGAGTGTCATCTAAATAGTTGTAAAGTTGCTCTTAGAAATAAAGTAAAGCAAGGTTTTATTTATTAAGATGAAAAAAGATTATTTCCAGCCATCTTTCAGATGTTTGGCTAACCGAATTATATTATATTCTTTCCTTGATGTAACATAACATGCTGATTGATAGTGTTGACAGAAATGGCAGTTTATATAGTGATATATTTTCTAGAAGTAGAAACTAAATTTTTGAGAATGAAGAATAAAACTGCCTCTTAAATTAATTCTTTTCTTTTTCCATTCTTTCTCCTTTTCTCTTCTTTTAAAATTGTGATAGAATGTATATAACGTCAGATTTACCATTTTAGCCCTTTTTTCTTAACCCTCTTTTTTTATTGTAGTAGAGTATATATGACATAAAATTTACAACTTTAACCATTTTTAAATGTAAAGTGGTATATAGCGAACATTTTAAATGCTCAGTGGCATTAACTACGTTCACTTTGCTACATAACCATCACCACTGTCCCATCTTCCAAACTTTTTCATTATCCCAAACGGAAACTCTGTACCCATTAAATAATAACTAACTCCCATTCCTCACTCCTCCCAAATACTTTCTTTCTCTTAATTATTTTCTTTTATGTGTACTTTTTTGGTGCATTAGACTAGTGTTATTTCTCGTCTTTTCTAATGAACTCTTTCCATTTTTTACTTTGTAAAAGTAATACATATACATTATAGAAATGCATATATACATTGTACTATTACAGGTAGGAGTATGTTACATGTATATACTACATGCACATTACTGAACATTTAGAAAATATAGAGGAACAAAAAGAAGAAAATAGTAAATTCCACCATTCAAGGAATAACTTCAGAGTATTTTGACGTATATCCTGTCATTCTTTTTCATGTGTGTATTTTTATTTTATTTTTTACAAAAGTGAAACTGTACTATTATGTCCTGTTTTACAGTGGACTTTCTGTTCTTAGTGGTATATCATGAACAACTTTCTGTGTAATTTATTATTCCTAGAACATTTTTTAATGTTAAGTTTTTTAAAATTGTAGTAGTGATGCATGTTCATTGTTGAAGATGAATTATGGTAACGTGAAGAATAAGAATAGTCTGTCTGTAATCTCATCATTCTACAACCACTGTATATGATACTTTCTGTAGCTAAGTGTTCATGTGCATATATGTACAATTATAGAAGTAAGTTTAGTCCTTATCATTGTCTAACTGATTTTACTTTTTACTTAACAATATATCATGAATACCTCTCCAGGCTAATAAATAAACATTTGTTATTATCTTTTCTATTTTATTTAACTGTTACTTGATAGTTAGATTGTTTTCACTTTTTCTTTTGATATAAGTAAATAGAATATCTTTATACACATCTATAGTTATTTACTTAGGATAAATCTGCAAAGTATAATTGCTGTATCGATAAAACAATAATGCCATTTTTCAAGCTTTTGCTTCCTATTGCTAAATTATCATCTATAATTCATATCTCTGTTAGCAGTGCATGAGAGTGAATCCTTACCACAATCCCAACATTTATCAATTTGATAGATGAACAATGATATTTTGTTTAATCTGCATGCTTTTGGTGGTTTTTTATATATTTGTTGCACAATAGAATTCTTTTTTGGAGTTGTCTATATCTTGTTCCTTTTTCTACATTGTCTCCTTCTTATTGACTTACAGGAATTCTTTAAGAGCATGGGCCCTGGTATTTGAATTTTGTTCTGTCATTTGCTGATTGTGTGACCTTGAGCTAGTTATTTAACCTCTTCAGACTTTAAGCAAGGATAATGATAGGGTAGCTATGGGTGAATAAAAACGTGCTTGTACGGCACTAGCCTAGGGTTCTCCAAATGTGGTCCAGTCCATTGTCCATTTAGGGGGTTCTTGATGTTAATACTATTATCATGATAACACTAAGATGTTCTTTCTCTTTTTCATTAACCCACCCATCCTTTTCCTTCTTATCTGATATGTTACAGTAAATAGTATTGTGAAAAGGTCATAAGTTTTGTATTTAGACTGACTTTGGTTTTAATCCTGGCTCTGTTACTTAGATGAAATCTCTCAGCCTGTTGCTTCATCAGTAAAATGAAGATGGTAATACCTACCTTGCATAACTGAATACTTGGCCTTAGCTGCTATTATGATTACTAATAATTATACCCTTATAATAATCTGGATTTTTTTTTTATTCTGTTCTTTGGGTGTGACTGACAGCAGCCTTACTTTATAACATGAGTTTAATCGAATTTTATGTCCTGTTATCTGTAGTTTGCAGATGCTGAAGGTTACTTTGCTGCTTGCACAACAGATACAACTATGAATAGTTCTTTGGTAAGTGCTTTTTTTCTCATCAGGAGTGGAATGGGTGGAGTTGAGCCACGACAGGAAGGACTGAAATAGCTTTGTAAAACCACTATATTAGGATGTAGATATATCCTAATATTGGGTGCCCACCGTAAGAATTGTAATATGGTACTTTCTTTCTGGGACCTTGAAGTAAGCAGTTCAGCCTTCTGAGAGAGAGGGGAAGAGGAGGACAATTGGTTAAGGAGTGAAAATCCTAAGGGACAGTCCTTTGTCCTTTGTTTCTTACCCACTTCATCACTTTGTATTCATTATTATTATCACTTAGAAGCAAATATATTTGTTTGACACTGAGCATATATAAGCAAATTGTTCATTTGTTCCACAGATTTTTTCGACAAAGTTTTAAGAGCACTATTTTTTTAAAAGATATATTTATTTATTTGAGAGAGAGAGCATGAGGAGGAGGAGCAGAGGAAGAAGGAGGGAGAATCTCCAGCAGAGTCCCCACTGAGCGCAGAGCCCAGCACAGGGCTCCGTCTCATGACCCTGAGATCATGACCCGAGCCTAAAGGAAGAGTTGGATGCTCCCCCAGCTGCACCATCGAGGTGTCCCTTAGTGTTGAGCACTTGTTCTAGGCTCTAGAAATACATAGCTTATGTTCTAGTGTGTGAGAGTGTGTGTTCAGGGAGGGCAGAAGAGACAGATAATAAGTGATCAAGTAAAGTAATTAACATATTCATTTATTTTAAGCACTTATAATCTAGTTTGAGAGAGGGTATGTAGAAATCTTTTTTTTTTTTAGATCATCACTAAGGCATCTCTTTTAAGGTGTATTGTTCCAAATGTGGTATTCTATCTGAGAAAAATTGTAAAGTTTCCCTAAAGTTTAACATCAGTATATAAAACATTAGCATGGTGGCCTTATTGCCAGTATAGTTTTTTACTCATTTGTCTGGCTTTTAGGACTATAGTTACATGCAGGGTAGATTACCAGGTGCTATGAAGAGTTTATGAAACTTAGAGAAAGTGTCATTCTGTTTCTCTGGGATCTTAAGAATCCGCAAAATTAATATCAGTTGTCCCTATCAGGGTAGAAGGCAGAGTGGAGGTGACAGATTATTCTTCTACCTCCTCTAATACATTTTTGCTGTTTTCAGTAAGATGGGTATGTCAGATTGTTCTAGGCCAAATGCTTTAATGAAAAGCTCAGTGTAATGAAGAGACTGTCTATTTTCAGATCCATTGCCTCTTCATTTACTGAGTAGTTTTCATTGGCAGAGTTCTATACCAAGAGCTAAAAGAGAATTGAATAGAAAACATTTTCTGTTAATTTAAGAAACAGCTTAGTTGGAGAATTGTGCTTTCAATATAGATCATTTAAAAAACATTTGTAAAAACAGTAGAGGAATTCAGAACCACTTAAGAACACAGACCTTTAGAGCATGGTTAGATAAACCTATTGTCTAGACAATTCTATTGTCTACCACTTGATTATTTTACATCTCTGTTTCTAGGAAAGTTTTTAAATACCATTTTATGAGGTTGTTATGAGGACTAATGAGAAAGACATGTTTAACTGCTCTGGACTTGGTAACTGGTACATTGTGAGAACTGATAAGCGGTAGCCGATTTTTTCTTGTTTATTAATCCTGTAATGGTTTTCAGGAATCTTAATCTTTAGTTGAATCTTCAGTAATCAGAGGAAACAATTTGGCAAATTCATACACATATTAGATCTTGATTATCACTTCATTGTCTGCCTTCCCCTGTAAACTATATCATCATCGAGGACAGAGACTTTGTCTTTTTTCAGTCTTATATCCCCAGGATCTAGAACAGTTTCTGACATAGTAGAACTCAGCATGTATTTGTTAAAAGAATAAATGAAAAGGAATTGGAGATAATCTGTTAGCTCGAGAAGAGGTCTGTTTTTATGACATTTAAATGTTAAGTATAATGTACCAGTGCTATTCCAATACATTTTGGGAAAATTCTGCTGTGGTGAACAGCAGAATATGGTGGTGAACAGCTGTGTTTTGAGTGGTATTTATGTCTACATGCCATCAACTTAAATTTTAGCCAATATATCAGCTATTATACTTGCTGTTTATATTTGTTTCTGTTTTTGTTACATTCTAGAGTGAACCTCTTTATGTTCCTGTGAAATTTCATGATATTCCAAGTGAAAAACCTGAGAACACAAACATTGATACTGAAGAAAGTAAGCAAAACTTAGAATTTTTATAACTTAGAAATGGGAGGAAATTTTAGCTTCATTTAAGCCATCCCCAAACTTAGTGATTTTGTGGGTTGACGGGGATCACCTGGCATTTCTTCTTTTCCATGATGTATTGTCTTGGCCTCTAGTCTTCCAGAAGTTTGACTGGAAGTTTTTATTTAAACCAGAAATAATTTCCAAATATCAGATATCTCTATGGTTTCATCATACATATATATGTATATATTTAAATGAACAAGATCCTCTTCAGCCATGCCATTTGAGACTCCTAATAGCAAATTACAGGAGTTTTGTTGGTTCTGTGAATTGAGTAAAGAATATCAGCTTCAGTGTAAGCACAGTATTTATCCATAATACTCTCTTGCAAAGAATGGACCTCTAGAGGAGTGTTCTGCATGCTGGACCAGGAACATAATTCTCATAAATTGGCTATCTATGAAGATAACTCCAAATAAAATTTTATCATAAATGCTAAAATAATAACCATACTATAATCCTGATCTAGGCAGTTGTGTATGTACACAATTGCAGAACTTTTCTTTGAATATTGGTCTCATTTTAAAACCTTTAAAACATTTTTATAGATGAAAATGTTTTTCCTGTTCCTCTTTGAGCAGAACTGCCCCAGGTAATAATAGAACTCCGGTTTTCTTTGCTGTCCCAAGTCTGATCATATGTAGATTAAAGAATATGCATTTATCAGTAAATTAAAACTTGTGACTTTCATTGGATGTGAGGGGAGACGTTAATGATTTTGTATTATACTTTTCCTTTTAAGCTCCCAAAAAGTCTCGTGTAAGGTTCAGTAATATCATGGAGATTCGGCAGCTTCCATCAAGCCATGCATTGGAAGCTAAGTTGTCTCGCATGTCATATCCTACTGTGAAAGAACAAGAATCCTTATTCAAAACTGTGGGGAAGCTTACTGCAACTCAAGTAGCAAAAATTAGCTTTTTTTTTTGCTTTGTGGTAGGTCTTCTCTTTATTATATGTTTAGAACTTGAATTTTAAGACAATATACATGCCAGCAGTATGCTATGGAAACGTAACACTGTTAGGTTGCTTAACTGTGACTTTAAAACTCAGCTATCTGGCATCATTGGGAACTTTGAATATCAAGTCAGCAAATGCTTACCATACCTCAAAGAATTCAATCAATACTATAACACAACAACTACTTATATATATTCAGAATTTGGCATTGCTTCATGGTCAGGATAATTAATAGTTATTTTACACTATGATATATACAAAGGCTGGTAAATAACCAGATGAGAGTTTACTGTATGCATTGATTTTGTTGAATAAGTGGTTTTGTAGTTGTATAGTAAATTGGTGTAAATGTCAAATATTTTAGCAAGTACTCATAGTAAACACTTCTATAGAATTTATGTTATTGTTAATAGTTTTTCTATTAATAAACTGAAAAATGTGCTAAAGATTTCACATAGAATAATCATACAGCAAATATTATTTTAGAATAAGCTGGGATTAGACTTGTCCGAGTTAGTGAAAACTGAAGTTTAGAATTCGATAGTGAATTTCAGGGCTCTTTTCCTGCATATGTCATTGGGAGCAGCCTAATCCAAGGTGGTTTAATACGAGCCTTTAAGATTTTAAATTTATACTGAGCTTTTTAAAAGACCAGATAATGCAGTGCTAATGTCGAATCATTAGCCTGATCATAAGATTTTTTTACTTCACAGTTTTGCCTCATTGCAGAGCCCATTTTTCTCCATCCTCCTCCTGAATAACATCTAGCTGAGTGATGCCTTGATTAATATATTCAGCAGTACAAATAAAAAAATCATTGTGAGTTACGATAATTACATATATACTAAAATTAATTTAAAGGCTCATACATTTGGTGTATGCTGTTAATTATTTTTTCTGTTTGCTTGTTTTAAATGAATGTAAAGCAAGACTAAGCTTTATCATATGTTACCTAATTTTCAAATGAGACTTGAGGTGAAGAATAATAAAGCATCTACATAGTAAAAGTTAAAAACAAAGGTGAAAAGAGTCAGATTAAATGGGTAGGATGTGTGTGTGGTGGAAAGAAGCTGGCTGTGGAATGGGATGATTATATCAGGAACTCTGATTTAAAGGAAGAAAGCTACTTCGAGCACACAATTCATCTCTGGCAAATTGGTAAAAGGAAAAGCAAAAAGGAAAACCTCCTGAATTACACAGCTATTTGCCTATTAAAAGGAACTATTTCCCTTCATTGGATAAAAGCAAACTTTTTTCCCAACTCACAACTCTGAGAGAATGTGTTACATAAGTACATTATATAGGTACTATTCCATGCTGACGTACAGATAAATATGTCCATATAAAAAGCCTTTTAAAACATTGTGGTAAAATATATGTGCTATAAAATTTGCCATTTTAACCTTTTTTATCATTTTAACCATTTTTAAGTGTATATTCAGTGGCATTAGGTACATTCACACTGTTGTGCAACCACCTATCGACAGAACATTTTTCATACTACAAAACTGAAATTCTATATCCATTAAATAACTCCCCTTTCTCACCTCCCCCTGCCTCTGACAGCCACCATTCTGCTTTCTGTCTCTATGAATTTGACTACTCTTAAGTACCTTGCGTGAGTGGAATTCTACACTGTTTTAATTTTTTTTTCCCTTAAGATTTTATTTATTTATTTGTCAGAGAGAGAGAGCACGCACTAGCAGGGGGAGTGGCAGGCAGAGCAGGCAGAGGGAGAAGCAGGCTCCTCACCGAGCAGGGAGCCGGATGTGGAGCTCCATCCCAGGACCCTGGGATCCTGACCTGAGCCTAAGGCAGATGCTTCACCTACTAAGCGACCCAGGCGCCCCACTGGTTTTCCTTTTATAACTGGCTTATCTCAGCATAAAGTCTTCAAGGTCCATCCTCGTAACATGTGTCTGAACTTTCTTCCCTTTTAGAGGGTGAATACCGTATCACTGTACAAATACACCACATTTTGTTTATTCATTGTGGATCTGCACTTGGGTGCTTCTACCTTCAGTAGTGTTTAAAAAAAAAAGTCTTTAGTAAGTTACAAGAGTTGAAAACTATGTTAGTCTTTAGTAGAGACATTTCTGTAGAAAGAGTAAGATAGTCCAGGTATATAGCTTTTTGGAAATCTAACTTAAGAGTGGTAAGCTTTGATAAGGTTTAGAGCAGTGCTGTTCAACAGAAATATAATATGAGCCTCAAATGCAGGTGACATACGTATTTTTCAATTTTCTACAATTAGAAAAATTTTTAAATTTTTAAGAGAAATCAAGAGAAACAAGTGAAGTTAATTTTAATACTGTTTTTATTTAACCCATTATATGTAAACTATTTTAATATGTTATCTATATAAAAGTTATTAATGAGATAGTTTATTTTTGTTAGTATTAATGTTCTAAGCATTTCATTTTCTATTTCATTTCAATTTCAGTTTTTATTTCAATTTTAGTTGTTAAATATTTCAATACAGACTTGCCACATTTCAGTTCTTCAGTAGCTGCATGTGGCTAGTGGCTAGTGTATTGTACAGTGCAGGGCAGGAGTTACTAATTCCTGTATTTGCCGGTCCTCCTTGAATATCTTTTGTCTCGTTAGGGCTTACAATGTTTTAATTTTTCTCTGTAGAATATAATTTAGGTCATACAGTGTTTACCTTGAATATTTTCTATGATAATTTTAAGATAACTTACCACTCGTGAAATAATGAAATATATAAGTTATTTGTGATAGATTGTTTATTAGTAAGTGGTTGTCCTCCACTGTGAAATAATGAAGGGGAAGCATTGTAAGGTTAATTTTTATTGGAGGTAATTGAGATGGGTCTTCTTTTGAAATGAGAGTGCCTTGGGTTTGAGAGCTAGAAAATGGGGAGAGGTGTAGAATAGAAAGATCTTTCTAGAAAGGGTTTATAGCTAATGATGATTTCTTACGATTTTTGAATGGCTGCTACCTGAATGATCTGTCTTTATTTCTTTATCGTGCATTAGCAGAGACCAGTGAGATTGTCTGGAAAATGAGCACAGTATGTGTTAAAGTGTTAAGGAAAGTGGGTCAAGAGAGCTAATTATCACCCTATAAGTATTATCTGTTCTTGTAGATAGATCTCCAAAAGATGATTAAGAGCAGGATCTTCTACCTTTTTTCTAGCACTTCATATATGTTAGATATTGCTCATCTTAGCAATTGTTACCTCATTTTCTTGTTTAGAAAGTCCAGTGAAATTATCTAGGAAGTCGGAGGACTACAGACGGTGTCAGAATCACTTTGCCGTAGTTTTATTCTGGCTTTCGTCTTGAGTACGGTGTAGACTAAGTGGAGTCTACTAAACTCAGCTATCTGCTACCTTCCAGCAGTGCTCTAAGATCATATGTCTTTGTTGCTTTGTTGAAGTATAAATGCTAATAATTATAGTACTCACTTAACTACAAGTTCTCAGAGAGATCAAGAGATGCCTCTGTCTTAAGAGAGGGATCTTCAGTGGAATATGAATATGTTTAAGTAACAGTGATGCCAAAACCAGTTAGGTAAGCAGTTAATTTACTTTGATTGACCCAGCAGTCTGCTGCTTAGTGTATGTATTAGTGATGCTCACGCACACGTGCACCAGGAGGCACGCACTAAAATGTTCGTAGTAGCTTTGTTTGAAATAGTCCAAAAGGATCCATTGACAGAAAAATGGATGAGTTGTGGTAATATGTTTTAGAATATCTGATAGCAGTGAAAATAAATGAATTTTGGAACCCCTCCCACGTGTGCGTGCACGCGCGCGCACACACACACACACACACACACACACACACCCGAGGCTTCATCAAAAAGAGATCTTTTTTACTCCTTAAATCGCATTAGGTATAGTATTGAGAATATAAGAATATCCTAGCCTAGATGAGCAAAAGAAAGGGAAAAAATATCCTCATAACTGGAAAACTTCCTTTCATTATATCCAGTTATGGGAACTCTGTATTATGTCTCCAAACTGAGAATCAGAGATAGAATCACAATTAGCCAGCAAATTCACATTTTTCATTGGACATTTTTAAATTTCCAAAGAGTGATTATGTCCTTTTATGTTTCAGTCTACCTAGCTTGCTATTTTGATCCATCCCCAAAGGTGTCATCTTGTTCAATAGATTTCTCATCATGCTGTGTTCATCTGTACCTATTTTAATATTTGAGAATTTCCCCAAATTTTAATTTGGCTTAGATAAACTTTAATAGAATGCTAGAAATGCTTGGATAAAGCAAATTTTAAAATTGATTTAATATTCAGTTTTACCCTAGTTGTTAATTTCTTAAGGGAAATTGAATAGCAAAGATCTTCAATCTAATTATAAGTGCCCTCTTTTTAGGCCTGTGATTTTTCAATAGAAAGCAATTTTAAAAGCTCTTACGATAAAATATTAAGGAGGGGGAAAAGAGGGGCCTGTAAATTATGACAGATAAAAGCATGTCATTCATTAGGTTTCACTTTGTTTTCTTTTTCTTTAGTGGTTTCTGGCAAATTTGTCATATCAAGAAGCACTTTCAGACACACAAGTTGCTATAGTTAATATTTTGTCCTCAACTTCTGGTAAGAAATTTGTCTTCAAAATCTACATTGTAAGTTGAAATCTGTTTCTGTTATATATATATACACACATACATATATGTGTGTATATATACACACACATACACACATACACATCTTATTACAAATTATTACATTCATTCTAATGTACGTTAGTGTATTGTAACTACATAATATTTGTAGTTTTATGCTGTGGCCTTGTGCTATTTATATTCCTTTGATTATTTTATGGTATTTTTTTTTATGTAACATATTGAGGTTTTATAGGCTGGTTCTTTGTATTGTAGTCATTCCTTTCACATATTCTTTCTGAAGATCTTTTTCTAGACCCTTTGGCTAAATGTAATTGCTTATTTCAGAACCATAATTTACCCTATGAAAGATGTTTTATTTTAAAAATTGAATCACCTTCCAAATCTGGGAGAGGAAGAGTATTTTTGAAGCTATAAAAATAACTTGAGCACACATGCTTGATTATGATGAGGTCATAATGTTACTCTGAGTGTTCAATTTCACTGTCTTATTAGTTTAAAGTAAACGGGGCTGTACTTAATCTGTGTTATTAAAATAAGCATGGTTTAGTTTAAAGGCTGTTTTTGACAGTATTTAAACTGATGTATCTTTTTTCCTTGTAGGACTTTTTACCTTAATTCTTGCTGCAATGTTTCCAAGTAACAGTGGAGATAGATTTACTCTTTCTAAACTATTAGCTGTAATTTTAAGGTAAGAATATAGCATAATAGTTAGTTAATTCTGCTTAAAAATATGATGTTTAAAAAATTTCTGGTAGTGACATAGGATAGTTTATATTATAGTATACCGTATAGGCAGAGAAAGATGAGGATAAAAGAAGGTTTTATATGGCAGCATGCTACTCAGCCTGTGTCACATCCTTAACTAGTTTTCTAAATGTTCCTGGGGAGAGTAACTGGAGGGAAGGACACCAAGGCAGCTTTGGCTCCCATTCATGGGAGGACAGATGGTATATAATACTATGTATTTTACCGATGCTTACATTTAACTTAATGTGGTAACTTAATCCTCATTACCTCCCAAGTTCCTATTTCCTTTTCCTAAAACAAGTTCCCTTTTTTGTTTTGATTTTGGGTTTTACTTCTACTTTTGGAAGTCAAACATGCAGTCTTTTCTGATGACTCCGCCTCAAGTGATCTTTCAGTTATGTTCTGTATAAATCATTTGGCAACTTTGCATTACTGTATAGCATCAGTATTGTCAATAACTGTATTTAAGTCTTTTATTTTTATGTGACTTTGTGTATGTTTGTCTTGTCTTTTCTGTGGATTTTAAACCTTTAAAGGCCAAGGCCTTGTTTTATCCTTACTTGTGCCACCAACAGTCTAGCCTAGGGCTTTGCTTACCAGCAGTACTCAAAAAAGATGTGTCAGTTTAATAAAGCTGTTGTTTTTTACAGAAAAAAAATCAGAAATCAGAGAAGGTAGTAGAATGATTTAATGGAGTGAGTAATGTTTCTTAGCTGTCAGAACTGGGTTTGAATTAGAGCTTTGTTCTTTGTTTCTGTCAGTCCCCTTAAACTCTCTGAGAGGGCTTCTTAGGTGAGAAAATGATGATAGCATCTACTTTCCAACCTTGTTTCAAAGTTTGGAGGGAATATATATATAAAATGATTGTCATGGGGACTGAGGTACTCTTATTATGATGGGTTTTTCCTTTATAGATATAACCATGGTAGTTTCCAAGGGTAGGCAGGTTGACCAACTAATTTACTATTTAGATTTTATGGCCCCTAGAAGTTTATTATATTGCATGATTGACTAATTGTTTTAGCCAAACATTTTTTTGTATTGGGGAAATCCTATATATTTGTACTGGAGAAGTAAACGAGGCTTTATTCAACTTTATTCAAAATTCATGCTAATTTTTAACTTTTCTCTGTACTATATTAATTAAGTTTTGAAAAAGAAGGAAATAGATATAAAATGTTGAACGTGGTAAGTATTTTGACAAAGCCCATTAGAGTAGATCTAGAACAGGGGTCAGTAGACTATGGTGAGCTAGCTTCTTCCTATTTTTGTAAATAAAGCTTTATTGGAATATAGCCGCTCCTATTTGTTAGCAAACTGTCTACGGCTACTTACGCACCGTAATGACAGTTCAGTTGCAACAGAGACTATATGGTCTGCAAGCCTAAAATATTTACTGTTTGTTCCTTTAAGGAAGTTTTCTTGACCTGTGGTCTAGAAAAATTATTACTTAGAATTTTTTTGTGTATTTATTACATGTTCTTAATACTGTATTGAACATTGTTTTATACTTTGTTTTGAAATAACCTTACACATCAGTTTCTGAGGTTATAAAAAGAATTTGACATAGCAACAATCTTGAAGGAAGTCTTCTGATAAGCTAAAAAGTCTCACTTCAGTCAAGAGACAAAAAAGAGGGTACCCGCCATCTAAACTATCTGGAATTCAGTCCTGCCTCCATCATTACTAGTTTTGCGATTTCTTGCCTCTCTGTGTCACAGTTTCTTGCTTCTCTGTGTCACAGTTTCCTCACCTGTAAGTTGGGAATACTAGTAAGATTTGTCTGAAAGGATTCTTATGAGGATTAAATGAGTTAAAACTTTAAAAGTGCTTGAAAAAGTGTCTGATGTATAATAGGTGCTCAATGTATTTAGTCATTGTGATTATTATTATCTAAATGGAATTGAAACCTCTAGTTTTTACTATGTTGTGGGTGGTCAATAAATAATAGCTGAATTTAAACAACAGAAAATTGTAATATTTAAT
Source organism: Ursus maritimus (assembly GCF_017311325.1). Classification (NCBI taxonomy): domain Eukaryota; kingdom Metazoa; phylum Chordata; class Mammalia; order Carnivora; family Ursidae; genus Ursus; species Ursus maritimus. The sequence continues at coordinate 93,798,295 of NW_024423343.1, read as the reverse complement.
TGAGAGACATGAATACTTAATGTAACTAGATTTGACTTATATAATTCCATAAGGAAAAAATATTTTTTTTAATATTCCTCTCTCGTGTCACTTAGCTTTTTGGATCAGTAGGTGAAAGAATTAGACTGGCTTTTAAAAAAAGTTAACACTATTTTATCTGCTTTGAAAATATGTACAATTACAAGATGCATAGGAATAGACAGTATAAGCTCTCTGAGAACAGGAACCACATCTCTTTTGTTTGCTGCTGTAACACAGTGCTTAGCTCAATAAATAATAACTTAAAATTTTTTTTTCAATAGATAACAGTTGAGTGAATGAATGATCTCTGATTTCTCTACATTTTTAATTCAGTGTTTTTTCATCCATTAATTAATCATTTAAACATTTAAGGATAGTTTTGCTAATCTAGGTTTTACTCGTAGGCAAGAGTTAGTGCTATTGCTAGGTTTGTATGGATATACTGTATGTGTATCTTCAGAAAAAACGTTTGGAAGAGGGCTGACAAGTTGGCAACTTCGTTAACTGGAAAGTAGTAGGTAGCACAGGAGGTAAAAATGCTTCCCTAGAAGCAGACTGGCTGAGTTTCAGTCCCAGCTGTGTGATCGTGGTCAAGGTACTTTGTATGTTTGTGCATTAGTTTTCTCAGGTGTAAAATGGTAATGGTGGTAACAATAATACCTTTATTACAAGGTAATATGTACATTTCGTGAGAATTAAATGATTACAAGTATAGCACTTAAACTGCCCTGTTAATATTGTTAGATATTATTAATTAAATCACTAAATTCTTTTGACAGTTGTAGTTTTGCCCAGTTTTGAGAGTAGTCTAGATCACTTGTAAATAATTTTTATCTTTATTATTAGCCCTTTCTCAGGAGTTTATTGTTTTGCTCATCAGTAATCCTATTATTCCCGTAGCATTGGAGGTGTTGTGCTGGTAAACTTGTCAGGGTCTGAGAAATCTGCTGGAAGAGATACAATAGGTAAGTATGTGACTCTGCATTCTTTCTGTTAAGAGTATACCAGAAAGTTTTGTGCGTGTCATTATTTGTGTCCTTGCATGCGTGTGCACACACACACAGAGGGTGGGCACTAATGGGTTCTTTTTTCAACTTTTCCTTTGGAAATAATGTAAAAAATTTCAAAAATAGTTCACAGAATTCTCATATAGCCTTCACTCAGTTTCTTCGCTAACTATGTACATAACTGCAGTATAATTATAAAAGTCAGGAATTAACATTGATTTATTTATATATATATATATATATATATATATATATAGTTTTTTATTTTTTTTTTAGAGAGGGAGAGAGATGGGGCCTGGGGAGGGACAGAGGGAGAGAAAGAGAGAGAGAGACTCTTAAGCAGCTTTCATGCCCAGTGCTGAGTCCCATGTGGGCTCAATTTCACAACCCTAAGATCCTGACCTGAGCCGAAATCGAGTTGCCGTTTAACCGACTGAGCCACCCAGGCACCCCAACATTGATTATAATTAAATTATCTAGTCTATATGTATAACCTTTTCAAATCTCACCATTTTCCCCACTAATGTTGTTTTTCTGGTGCAGTATCACTTGTTGCATTTAGTTTTCATATCTCCTTAGCTTCCTTTAATCTGGAACTGTCCCCCAGTCTCTGTTGTTGTTGTTGATGGTGGTGGTCTTTTTATAACCTTAACACTTTTGAAGGATACTGTCTAGTTGTTTTGTGGAATGTTCTCACTTTTGGTCTGTCTGATACTTCCTTATGGTTAAATTTATGTTGTGTATTTTTGGTAAGAATGCCATGGAAGTAATATTAGAAGTGTCCTGATCAACACATCATATCAGAAGGCGCATGATGTTGTCCCGTTCCTAGTGACTAGTTAATTTTAAGGTGGTGTCTGCCAGGTTGCTCCAGTGTAAAGTTACTAATTTTTTTCTTTCTAAGTAATAAGCATCTTGTGGGGAAATACTTTGAGACTGCAAATACCCTGTTTCTGTTATACTTGCACCCACTAATTTTGTGATTCACTCATGCGTCTTGCCTGAAACATTTACTGCTGTGGTGAACACTCAGTTGTGATCCATTGTTTAGGTTAAACAAAAACAAAGACAATCAACCCAGCTTAAAGGCATCCGTCTGGATACTTTGTTTAGATATTTAAAGTTGATTGAATGGAAAGGTGCTTTCTAAACTATCCCTGGTCACTGCCCAGTGAGCCATGCCTTGAACTGTATCACCTTTCTCACCCAGAGAGCTTTGTGTATGTAAAACAACACATGTATTTGTTACGTATGTGTGAGATTTTATTGATAGGCTTTCTTTTTGCTTTTTACAAATGTTTTAGAATAATTTTAAAAAATAGATTTAATAAAACATTGGACTTTTGGATAATTAAAGTATTAAATGTGGTCACTTGGCAGACAGCACATTAATTTAGCTGTTTTTAAAGGCTTACTGAAATGTTTTTGAGAATGAGTTAATACATTAAGAAAATCAGTATTGATTATGCCTATACTACAAGCTCCATATTATGTTAGATATTTTAGAACATTAGAAAGTATAAGTAATGTGTTTGCAGTTTTCAGGGAGTTCTTGATTTTAATCATTATTTGAGATTTATAAAATGAAACTACTAAAGAATAAATAATACTGTATTTAACCATGTAATATTACATGATCTGAAATAGAAGATGAGGATGGAAATTCAGTGGAGGAAGAGGACGCTTTGTGGCAGAAGGGTGAACTTTAACTGGGCCTTGAAGATGGTAGTGGAATATATAATAGAGATGATAGGTCACAGTGGGGAGGACTGTATAAGCAGTGGCTTAGAGATGGAAAGAAACATTGTTATGCCAGACAGTGTCAGGTGCCAAATTGTTTATTTGGGGGAAAATATGAAGTAGCATTTCAAAATTTTTAAAAAAAGTGTTACTTATGTGAGTTTTAATATTATAACATGCATGTTTGGCTAGATCATTGGATGTTTTTGCACGTGTTTGTTCACTCTTTAAACTTCTTCCTATACTCCTGGAGAACATGGAAGGGGGTGGGATCTACTTTTATCTTTTCATATTTGTGTATTTCTTGAAATCACATCTGACACATTGTCAGATTTTAAATAAGTGTGTGTTGAATGAGTTAATGAACAAATGCATTAACTTATTATGTTAATTTTTACAGGTTCTATTTGGTCTCTCGTTGGAGCCATGCTCTATGCTGTCTATATTGTTATGATTAAGAGAAAAGTAGACAGAGAAGATAAGTTGGATATTCCAATGTTCTTTGGTAAGAGTATGTTTACCTCTGATGCTGCTTTCTTTGAATGACTAACTTAGGGTTTTGGTTTTGGAGGGAATAAGGAAGGAAGCCTTTCTCTCCTTCTCCATATGATTCTTTAAAACCATCACATTTTAAAGATTTTGAAGTCCAGTCTCAGTGTTTTTCTCATACTTTGCCCTGCATGATTATGCATCTAGGATGGAATGCTGGTTTCCCCAGTGCAAGGCAAAGAAAGAAATTCCTCCTAATACCATTCATGTCTTTAGCCTGTGAATCAGATATTTTCTTCACTGATATGACAGAATTATGCTATCATAAACATTTGAGAGTATGCCTGTTGTATTACACATTTTGCTTTTTTTAAATTGTTAGAAGCATAGGACTGGAGAAACTGCTCCCAACTGATACGTATAATACTATTCTTGTCTATGTGCTGTTCATTAAAACTCACGGGCTATTGAAAGGCTTTCCATTTTTACTCTAAGATATAGACTCTTTTATGATATAGGTTTTCAAATTACCCAATTGTAGTTTTTGGCATCAGTTCTTAATTTTGGTAAATAAAATACCTAATAAGATTTATAAGCTCTTCCTTGCCTCATATCAACTCACTAAAAAACTTATGCTCTCTGTTGGATATCTGTAGATGTCTTCCAAAAGATAACCTAAGTATCAATAAATAAAAAAGCCTGGTGATGAAAGTTCAAAGTATAGTTATAGGGAATCAGGAGACCAGGAATATGGCTGTTCTAATTTCATTTATTTCATACTCATCTGCAAAATGAGGAAATTGGACTAGATGAGTAGCTTTCAGAGTGATCTGCAGAGGATCCTGGGAAGGGTGGGAGGAGGTGGAGTTGCGTGCGTGGTTCTGGTTCTTGGAGTCCTTTGCTGCTTCAGCTGGAACAGCTCTGTTTTGTTGGGCTTTTGCATTGTAATTTAATTTGTAGAAAAGATTTTTCTGCTAAAAAAAGTTTGAATATCTTCACTTAAAGATTAACAGAAACAAAACATTTGGAAAGCTACCCAGACCAAGTGATCACTCAAGTACGGAATTCAATAAATATATCTTAAATATGAAGGTAATTTTAGTGATGTCTTATTTTAGAGTCATAGAAAATTCCACTTGGAATGGAACAAAATACTAAATTTTTTGAGTGTTTTTTTTAAGATTGGCAATTTTCAGGAAATACTATTTAATTTACTATTATTACGGTATACACAGACATGTAACTTGATTGGTCTTCTTCATGTATAATATAACACAGTATTGATTTGACCTGGGCTTTACAATAGGCAGGACTAGAAAAGAAATTAGAATTGGGTTGTATAGGGTTCTTCAGGCATGGGGATATGAGCAGAGCATAACAGGGAACAGTGTGTAGATCTGTGTGATTGTACTGGAGGCTAATTTAGGGAAGGACAGGAGGATATGCAGGCTACATTCTGGAGGATCTGGAGAATAGGTGGAAGCAATTGGGACCTTTGTCTTTAGGTCCCAAGGTGGTTAATTTACGTGAGATTCCATAGACTTGATATAGTTCAGGGACCCTAAATTAGATTTGGTTTTTGGTAATGCCAAATTCTGTGTTTTAATTACAACTTTTTAATGTTGTGTAAGCTTTTCAGGTCATGAGTCCTTTCTGTATGTCTCATTTTATTGGTTTTTATTTTTATCACTAGATGTCTTAAATTGGGTATCCTAGAAGCAGGATATGAGACAGGGATTTGTTATGGATGATTGATTTATTGAGGGGTGCTCCGCAGGGGAAACTGACAAGAGACTAAGAAAAGCACTATAGAGAAGGGGAAAGAACCATGTGGGCTCATGTATAATTGAGGTTTGGCCCAGTTCATGGCATGTCGGGGGGCAGGAGGTGGGAGGGTGGTGAAGGAGCAGGTAATGTCTAGGTACTGCTCAGAGACCTTCTGGCCTTGAGCCGTTAGGATTTCAGCCATGAGAGTGGCCTTGAGCATCCTTCACGGATTAGGTGTAGCCTGTTAAGGGTGTGGGCTGCTCAGGGTGGGAACTTCATGGGAAAGGCAAGCTTGTTTGCTCTGCAAGACAGTTCTTCAGAGACGGTGGGTGGCTGGCTGTGAGTCTTTAGCGGCAGATAGAGAGTGGATGCTCCAGTCCTGTTAGGATTGAAGTAGGCATCCTAAATCTGGTTTATTATTTAGCAACAAATATAAAATATATATTTACTGCAATTTAACTTTCTTTTAAGAATGCTCTATAGTTACCTAATGGATCTCATAGTAGATCTATGGCATTTAACTGTATAGGAAGTACGATAAAAATTTTAAGTTTTTCCTTTATACTCTTTGTATTCACATGTAGTAATATGTAAACTTACATTTCTTTAATAATAATAGCAGCTACCTTTACTAACTTTTTATGCCAGGTACTATGCTATATTTTATAAGTGTCTCATCTAATTTTCCCAGTAACCTAGTTAAATATGATTTTACAGTTATAGATTGGAAAACAGGCTTAAAAGAGGTTTTGCCTCTTGTATAAGGTTTACAGTGCTAGTGAATGGTGGAGCTGGGATTGGAACTCAGGGCAGTCAGACTGCAGAGCACACACACTTTTGACCACTAAATGTTACAGCCTTCCTTTACAGGTAGTCAGTCTGCACTTAGTTCATATGTTGAGCTATTTGTGTATGTATGTTATCTCACCAACTAGCTTATGAGAGCCTGGAGGGCAAGAACCAAGAATGTATCTGATTTGGAAACTTCCTGCATTATTCTTAGCAATACCACAGGCGCTTTAAACATAAATATGAGTTGAATCAGAGAGCAGACTGTCTACTTCCTCATATTTAATTTAGGCTGCATATCCATACACACAGATATACCAGTTTTTTTTTTTTTTAAGTTTGAAGACACTGGCTTATTAGTAGCTAAGGTTAACAACTTTTCTTTTTGAATTAAGTGGTTTATTCCATGGTAGTTGCTCCGTGCAGTGTGAGTAGTGGAACCTTGCAGACTCAGTGACCACCAGTTGCTAGTACAGTTTTTTCCGATGTTGAGCTGTCTGTACGTCTGACTGAAAGAAACTGAAGTTCCAGTAAAGGAAACCTGTTGGAGCCCTTTGTGCAAAATCTGATGTTTTCTAATTATAGAGTTATAAGCTTGAAAAATTTAAATAAATCTCAATTACTAACTGTTGTCTCTTTTATACATATTTAGGTTTTGTAGGTCTGTTTAATCTGCTGCTGTTATGGCCAGGTTTCTTTTTACTTCATTATACTGGATTTGAGGACTTTGAGTTTCCCAATAAAGTAGTATTAATGTGCATTATCATTAATGGCCTTATTGGAACAGTTCTCTCAGAGTTCCTGTGGTTGTGGTATGTACTATTTATTACCCTATGATTTATTAGATACCAGTTCATGGCCTTTTGGATAGTTGAAGCATTTATATTTCTTCTGTCTTCTGATGGTTCCTCCTATGCACCTTCCCACCCTACACACTTCACACTTACATAAAGTAACCCCACTAGAGCAGGAACTTTGTGTTTTAACTTCTGTGCACTGATTGTATTGAGTAATACCTTATACATAGAAGGAGCTCAATAAATATTTGTTGAAAAAAAATATTTAAATGAATAGATGCATATAAATGATCCAAATTTGTAGAAGTGTTTTAAAAGTAGAATGTTATATGAATAAAAGGTGTCATTATCTAATGGAGGTTTATATTCTAAATATAAATAACATGAGTTCTCAGTGAGAATAGGGGACTTAAGAGACTTTGGAATGTTTGGTTGTTCATAGACTTTTTTTTGTTTTGTTTATTCTTAGGACTTTACATATAAGTGAGCCAGATACGTAACCCTAAACCCTGATTAATTTGAGATGTTAACGTGCTTTGAAATGTTATATCAAATATGTTGATATGTGGTAATGATCCTAACATAGTTTGAAGACAGTATCATGGTGGAATTTAAGAAATCTTTCGAATACAGAGCTTGATACTTAGTCATGTTTCTATCTAATAGGAACTGAAAAAAACCCCACAAATTGTACTTAAACTCCTAAATGGATTTTATGATATGCCAATTAAGACTACTGACTAGTTTTCCCTTGCAAAAGACTGAGACAAAAGTAGCCTTTTCCATGAAGACATCTTTAATGCTCTTCCTGTACTTTTCCCCCCTCCTCAATTAAGGAAATTTCTGTTTTCTTGATATTCTTCCATACTTACTCCCTTTCATGTAATACTTAAAGATGCACTTTATTTTTTAGTTAATTTATGTACTTAAATTCCTTTGCTGATCAAAAACTCTTTGATATCAGAATCCATTTACTCATTCATTCTTCTCTTTTGTTATGTATATTTTAGATGTTCAGTTTTTTTAAGCAAAGAGAGTTACATATTTTATTTTCTATATTAATATATATCATATACTCTCTGCCCTATTTCTTCTTTACTATCAATTGTATTTCTTTTGTTCTCTCACGTCTCTTGCCTCTTTCTACTCTTGGTTTTGAACAGATAGAACTGCTTACTACTAGTTTTTTGATTGAACTCTGTTGAATCATGAGGAATTGTTGATATTCAACCATTATTACTACAGTTGAATTATGTACTCACTGTATTTTAAAATAGGTCCATGTTTTCTAGGAATTTTAGTTTAAATTAAACAATTTCAAAGCAAATTAATATATTTGAAAGCAATTATTAAATTTTTCTTTGGATGTTAGACTAGAGAAGGGTTTAGTATGATGCTTATTACATTATTCCATTAAGACTCATAGTAAACACAGACTGTGTCACTGCAAATATTAAAATGCTCATTCTTTATTGAGAGCTTCAGTTTTAATTAAACATACAGTGGAGAGTTTTATTATGTTTAGCAGAATTTAATGTAGGCTTTAGGGGATGATCAAGTAGGAGTTGTGACATGTAATCTCTATATGTGAGCTTTTTTAGTTTGCTCCCTGGAAAACTTTACGTTTAAAAAATAATGACATGTTCTGGAATTTTTTTAATTTAACCTCTTTAGAATGAAAAGAATAATATGTAACAAAAATATGCAAAACGGTATACAATGAAAAGGAAATCCTCTCTTTCACTCTAAATCTCCGTTCCTTTTTCCCAGAGGCAACCATTATTAACTTCTAAACCTTCTACCAAATTTTCTATACATGAAGAAGTGTGTATCAGCCTCCTAATCCACCCCCAATTTGTCTTGTTTTTAACACACAAATGGGAACATACTATGGATATTGTTTACCGATTGCTTTTTAAATCTTTACATATCAGCACTTAGGTTCAATTCCTTTTTCAAAGCTTGTGAAGTGTTATAGAATATTATGTTCCAATCCATTGTGTGATGTACCAGGTAGAATATAATGTATTTTACCCATTCCTTGTTGATAGACATTTTAAAATTCCAGTCCTTTGCTTTGTAAATAAAATAGCATTGAATATTCTCCTATAAATCGTCGCATGTATATGTAAGTGTTCTGTAGGATAAATGCCTGTAAGAGAAAAAGACTGAGTCAGTCCTATGGACTTTAGATTTTTTTTTTTTTTTAAAGATTTTATTTATTTATTCGACAGAGATAGAGACAGCCAGCGAGAAAGGGAACACAAGCAGGGGGAGTGGGAGAGGAAGAAGCAGGCTCCCAGCAGAGGAGCCTGATGTGGGGCTCGATCCTATAACGCCAGGATCACGCCCTGAGCCGAAGGCAGACGCTTAACCGCTGTGCCACCCAGGTGCCCCAATGGACTTTAGATTTTGATAGAGATTTGCGTATCATTCCCCATGGAGGGAACACAATTTATATTCCCAACTGTGTATATGAGTATGTGTTGTTGAATAGTTAAATTGGACACTCACCGTCCTATATTATGATAAAAGCTGTTTATCTTTACCTAGGATGGATTTTTTAGGACTCAAGAAGGTTTATTTTTCAGATATACTTTGACACTCAAGTGATTAAGAGTACTAATGGTAACAGCTCAGTAGCAGTAAATCAGTCAGTAATGAAACAAACATATCCCTTAAATTCTGGGTGTTCTTGGCAACAAAACAAGTGTAAGAAACATATCTCTATATATTTTACAACTTTTTAAATCATAAGAAAATACACATTTAAATCAGAAGTCATAATCTGTATGTAGGATGATTCCCTTCTTTTTGTGGGGGGGATCAGGGTTATTGTATGTTTAACTATAAATAGAACAGGAAACTTCAGCATACATAATCCAAGTGCTGAGTAGTAAACTACATAGTTCAAAGTGTGGTTGTGAGCTTTTTTTAAAATAAATTAAAGATGTGTACTTGTCACTCATTGTTTATTTTTAAAAAATTGAGGTGCACTATTAAGCCCATATACTGTACCATGTGTATAGATATTGAATGATACCACCTAGTTCTCTGTCTCAGCACTTCCTAAAGTGTGTCCCTGAAATGATAATAGATGACAAAATGATTCAACCATCAGCTAAATTGAGAAAAGCTGGTATAAGTCAAATAGTTTTCTTTTTAATACTTTGTTTCAGACTCTTCATGATTGTACTTTGTGCTATAAATCTCTAAGAACATATGCCACATTAAAAAAAAAAATCTGACCTCCTGAACTGCCTTTTCACAGAGCAGCTCATGTGTAGTAGGAACCACTAGTGCTTGAGTTCTCTTTACTGCGCTGATAAGAACTAATGATACAGCCTGTGTTGAATATGTTGAGTGACACTTTATCAAGAGATAGGCTCTTTTATTGCAGGATGGTATTATTCTATCATACACTGAGCTAGAATTTACTAGTCTAGAATTTCCATGGGTCTGTAGTCCTAATTATATACATTATGGTTTTTTCTTGCTTATAACTTTTCTCTTTTTTCCTTTCTTTTCTTTTCTTTTCTTTTTTTCTTTTCTCTTCTCCTCTTCTCTTTCTCTTTCTCTGCTCTTCTTTTTTCTTTTCTTTCTACCTCTGCCTGCAATGTGGGGCTCAAACTCATGACCCTGAGAACAAGAATGTCATGCTCTATCAACTGAGCCAGCCAGGCACCCTGTTTTCTTTTTATACACCCAAATTATTAGTCTGTATAAATGGCTTGTCTGTTTGGTATAATGCTTCCTTCATTTTTTTCTTTCAACTAAATAAAATTATGTGCAGAGTGATATTTCAAAATTTGATACCGACATTGATAGTTCAAGGTGAAAATAAAATGAAGAACTTAGGTTTTGGTTAGGACAATTGCTAGAAAAAAGGAAAACAAGAAGGAAGTATCCTTAAAAAATTTTCAGTTCAATGCTAGGCCAAACCAAAAGAGCAACACAGATCTGAAGACTATTTTAGTTTTCATGAGGGTGAGATATTTTTGCTTTGGTGAGAGACTCACAAGTTAGCTTACCACTTTCTTAAAAGTCTGTGTTGTGAAGTATTGTCCTGCAATTTAATAAAGCTATTTTCTTTGTTGGCTAAGTATCATCACAAAACTATAAGAACTCTTCTGACAGTTTTATAAAAAAATGTTAATGAAATGGAAGCTGTACATCCAGAGTTGAATAATATCTGTAAGCAAATCTTGAAAATAGCGTAAAGTATTTGAAAATTTTATTCTAATATATTTGGATTTTTAATATTTGAGGGTAAATTTTAAGAATCATCCTAGTTGCTTTATTGTGTCTCAGTCTGTCCTAAGCTTTTGTCTTTACTCTTGATCTTTCATGCCTGTGTTTTCTTTGGTTGTTTTACTTTTTTAATATGGAAATGTATATTTTCTTTTTTTCCTTTTTAGGGGCTGCTTTCTTACCTCATCGTTGATAGGCACACTTGCACTAAGCCTTACAATACCTCTGTCCATAATAGCTGACATGTGTATGCAAAAGGTAAGGCAAACTTTATTAGGTATTTTAGGTGAATTTTTTTTGAGAGAGCGTGTGAGAGAGAGCATGAGTGGGGGAGAGGGGCAAAGGGAGAGAGCATCTCAAGCAGACTCCCCGGTGAAAGTGGAGCCCCATGTGGGGCTCAGTCTCACGACCCTGAGACATCATGACCTGAGCTGAAATCAAAAGTCAGACACTTAACTGAGTCACCCAGGCTCCCCTATTTTAGGTGAATTTTAAAAATAGAGATAATGAAAGGGCATGTGATTAAATTATAAGCAGTATAACCATGAATAATAGTTGACGCCTGCTCTGCCTCTCTAAGGTACTTTGCTATATAGAGATATAAGAATTACCAAAGAAATGGATAATGTCTTACATTTTTAGCTTTTCTTTTCTTTTTTCTTTTTCCTTAATTTCTAAGTTAAGGACAGTATCTTTATATGTAGTTCTCCATTTTCGGAGCTGATTATTCCACATTTCATTGGTAAGTCAGTGGTATAGAAAAGGGGATCGGAAATATTTTATTATGTAAGTAGTGGTGTTTTGATTTTTTTTTTTTTAAGATTTTATTTATTTGACAGAGTGAGAGACAGCCAGCGAGAGAGGGAATACAAGCAGGGGGAGTGGGAGAGGAAGAAGCAGGCTCCCAGCGGAGGAGCCTGACGTGGGGCTTGATCCCAGAACTCCGGGATCACGCCCTGAGCCGAAGGCAGACGCTTAACGACTGAGCCACCCCGGCACCCCAGTGGTGTTTTGATTTTTAAAGATACATTCTGAAGATTCCTTAACACTGTGGTACTGTTATAGATAAGAGCAACATAGGAATAATGTTTCTCAGCAAATGCTCACTTCTATCTGGAATCAGGAGGGCAGGTGCTCCGTCCCTCTTCTATGATGTCCTGGTCTGGATGCAGGGATTTTAATGATAATCGTTGGCAGTGATAACATCGCAGAAAAGAGAATCCCTCCCCTCCCACCCAGCCTGAAGGGAGGAGTTTCTTTAGTGCATCTGGGGGTAACAGGGAGAAAAGAGACATGCCATATGTACACTAATAAAAAATGTAGTGTAGCCATTTATCACTCAGTTCAAAGTTTACAAACTTTTTTTTTTGAGAGAGAAAGAGTACGAGCAGGGACGGGCAGAGGGAGAGAGAGAGTCTTAAGCAGGCTCCATGCCCAGCTGGAGCCTGACGCAGGGCTTGATCTCAACAGGGGGCTCAGTGACACAACCCTGAGATCATGATCTGAGCCAAAAACAAGAGTCGTATGCTTAACTGACTGACCCACCCAGGCTCCCCTGAACTCCCAAGTATTAAGTAACAAAATGGTATGTGTGTGTATGTGTGTCTGTGGTTTGGTTTAATAAAATTTGAAGAGGAAATACTTGAAAGCCTGAAGGTTTATAATATGTAGAAGTTATAATCAGATTTTTAAAGTGATTTTTCTTTAGATCTTTGTGCAGTTCTTAGGATAAAGGCAAAATACTCTAAGTGGTATGTATTCTCTTTATTTAAAAAACAGTTCTGTGCTGGGGCACCAGGGTGGCTCAGTCGTTAAGCATCTGCCTTTGGCTCAGGGCGTGATCCTGGCGTTCTGGGATCGAGCCCCACATCAGGCTCCTCCGCTGGGAGCCTGCTTCTTCCTCTCCCACTCCCCCTGCTTGTGTTCCCTCTCTCGCTGGCTGTCTCTCTCTCTGTCAAATAAATAAATAAAATCTTTAAAAAAAAAAAAAACAGTTCTGTGCTGATACTTTGTTTCATGGCTCAGTAAATTCTTATTTATTTGTTATGGTTAAAAACAGCTTCTCCTTAATTGAGAATTATCTTTGTACCATGCATTTTCAAAGAATGTGAATATTATAAAATGTACATAACACTGAAGTTACACATCATTAGATTCTTTACAGATGTGAATAATATCCAGGTCCTTCCACATCTCTGGATCCTGAATATCAACCAAACTTGCGCTAGTGAAACTGGGGAAGTGTTGTTATTAGAGGATTTTTGTAGACAGATGTGTAAATGAATTTTTCTGTACTATATTTTGAAAACATCAGCTTTTGCAGATTTGAAAAATAAAAATGGAAGGTTAATTTTAGGATTTAAAAAAAACAGGGGATCTGATTTTTATTAAATGATTATGTAATTCATTTAATCAAACATTTTAGATAGGGCAAAACACAGAAAAGGGAAAATGAAAATAAATAAATGATTGATTGAATGATTAGAAAAACATAACCAGTCTTTTCTTGATTGTCTTCACATCTAGAATTAGACAACCAGTTAAATGAGTGGGGATAGGCCTTTGGTGGGTGGGAATTGAGGGTAGGAAAATACTTTCTGGGAAAAGTGGCAGGGTGTGCCCCAGAGTTGTAATAGAAACAGGAGAGGGGCACCTAGGTGGCTTAGTTGGTTAAGCAGCTGCCTTTGGCTCAGGTCATGATCCTGGGGTCCTGGGATCCAGCCTGGTGTTGGGATCCCTGCTCAGCTCCCTCTCCCTCTGCTCCTCTCCCCTGCTCATGCTGTCTGTCTGTCTCTCTCTCAAATAAATAACTAACTAACTAAATAAATAAATAAATCTTTAAAAAGAAAAAAAAAAACTAGGAGAACCTACTTTCATGAGGTTTTTTGATTCTGATAGCCAACTGTATTTACATATAGTTTCTGAAATTTTAGCGTTTATCAATTTCTTTTGTGCATAAAATAAATTATGTTAACCTATTTAATATAATTGATATTTTGTATAATAGGAAGCATCTCTGTATTCAGATTTATATTCAAATATATTCAGGTTTTAGATATTTTTTGTAATGTAGACAATATTTTGTTAATAAATGTCTTTATTTTGAAAAATTGTCTTCATAGCTTATTGGAAATCAAATTAGAAGTTTTTTATTATGTGGCAACATAAATAACTGCATTGTTACAGGTGAACTTTGTCTTTAAAAGTCAACTAGGGTTTTACCTACCTTTACGAAGTTTGCTTTTACTCAGTTATAAAATAGGGTTTTAGTTGAATATTCATGAAAACCACTCTTAACAACTATATCTGCATTTTAAACTCTCATTAGTCATAAGTTTTCATACTTTTTCTGGTCTTGGGTCATTTAAGTGCATTGTGGCTTTTCTTGATTATATATATTCTGGCAAATATTCCAAGAATATGTTATACCAGTAATTTGATATAAAATTATGTGAAAATTGTGTGAAAGCTTTATAGTTTGTCTTACTGACTGCTCGTTCCTGGGTCTTAGACTGACAGCCTGTGTGTGTATCATACAAGCAGGACATGCATGTGAAAAGTTGTCAGTGATTATTCTTGTGTTACGCATTGTGAGTCCCTCATAAAAAATATTCTCACAAAACCCCTTTACTCTGACTAATGGTGCTGTGAAATGGAGTAGTATATGTTTCCCACCAGAGGGAGTCTTGCCTGTGATTCTAAATCTCACTTTTTTTTTAACACTTAAAGAGGGCAAACACAGTTTTTCTTTCCTATTTTAAGGATAGGAGTTACTATTTTCATCATTATTTGAAAGCAGATCACACCAGTGGGTTGCACTAAGTCTCAGTCTACAGCTTTCTTTGACAATTGTTTTTGATCTTTGTTGAATCCAGCTGGTAAAGGTAAACTCATGAAAGAATGATTTTTTTCCTTCACATTTTATGGCATCTCATTATTTTTTATTTTCTTGAGAACCCTGGTAAAATGACGGGTGGCAGGCTCAGCCTTGATGATATCCGAGGGGCTTTTCATCACTGGTGTCTGCTTGCTGCTTGCCTTCTCTGGCTCACATTTCTTAGTAAAGTAAAAGTATTCCTATTCGTCGTCATTATTTTCTTAGCCATGATTTCCTTTGGAAATTTTTCATTTGTTACTACAGAAACAAACTAGTTTTAAGAGTCAGGATTAGAATTTGTTGCAAATTGTTAATGAAAGGTTTGCAAAAGTTGCACTGAAGAGTTTATCTGTTTTTGGTGCTGTCTTCAAGAAGAAACTGTAACATAGCCCAACATATCACAGCATATGTAACGTAGTTTTTTAAAATGTGAGTTTTTGCAGGTGCCTTTAGAAACTGAAGGGGATTTACTTGAGAGTCAGCAGTAATCAGTAAAGAAAAAATGGGCAATGTGATGTGGAAGATAAAACTTAACGTTTCCTAATTCTGCTCTCGGATGTACTACAGCTAATAAATGAAAAGCATGCATTCTGGCTTTCCTTCAGGCCCTTTTCCAAGCAAGATGTATTTTTGTTGGTAATTTAAGCAAGTGGAATCATACGTTGAAGTTCTGAATCCTCATATTTGATAATAACATACTTAATAATATACAGTCAATGCTTAGTATTCTTGGTGTTTTAACTTATTTCTGCAAATTTTCATAAATGGAAAACTTACATTAAAGGAGAAAATTGTCTTAATGATAACTGTGGGTTGTTTTTGTTTTTCTATCTTCTATTTTTAGGTGCAGTTTTCTTGGTTATTTTTTGCAGGCGCTATCCCTGTATTTTTTTCATTTTTTATTGTGACTCTCTTATGCCATTATAATAATTGGGATCCTGTGATGGTGGGAATCAGAAGAATTTTTGCCTTTGTATGCAGAAAACATCGAATTCAGAGGTAGGTTTGGTTCCAATATAGGTTTTAAAAAATATATTCCTTGCTAAATAAACTGGAAATCATCATGCTGGCCTAATTTTTAGACATTTTGTGAAGAATTATTGAAAGATTATAATTTATATATGTACTATGCCAGGTAAAGTTAAAATAAGTTGTTCAGCTCTTTTGGGTGGTGAGACAGTTTCTTCATAACTACCTTAAAAAAAATGTTTTGATTTACAGGTAAAACCAAAGTGCTTACTGTTTTGCTATAATGAATTTAAATGTGGAAAACTTTCACTGGTGTGAATAAAATTCATGATAAAATATGGTAGCACTGCCTCACATTTTTTCAGTTTCTTTTTTAAAAGATTTTTATTTTTACATCCTACTATAAAAAGAACTTGGGGTAAGTTGTTGGGAAATCTTGCCCTAATCTTAGTTCTGACCTCACAGATTCAGATAATGGAATAGGTCTTTTTTTTTTTTTTTTTGGAATAGATCATTTTTAAGGGCTCCATACAGTTCTAAAGCTTTCCTTAACTATTGCCTTAAATTTTTTTTTTAAGGGTTCCAGAAGACAGTGAGCAGTGTGAGAGTCTCATTCCTATGCACGGTGTTTCTCAGGAGGATGGAGCTAGTTAGCTGTTGTCCGTAGTCCAGGTTTGTACATTAGCTAGCATTAGTTTTGAATAAGATTCTTTATTCCTGTAATCCTCAAATATAGAATTGGTTTTCCAAAGTTAGCTTTTTCAGAGGCAGTATAGTCTAGAGAGTAAGGGACAAGCTCTAAAGTCACACTGCCTGGGTTCCAATTCTAGCTTCTCCATGTACTAGCTGTGTGATCTTATGCAAGGTTCTTAACCTGTCTGTGCCTCGGTTTTCTTACTTAGGAAATGGGGTTACAGTAGTCCCTCTCTCATAAGATTATCGAAGGTATTAAATACTTGGTATGTTTAAACTGTGTGCAAATGAAGTGATCCCAAGTTTAACTATTACTTTTATTCATGCTAAGAATCACCATTTTATGTATGATATACTTTAGAAAAATATTTTTCCCCTAGTATAAAAGTTTAAAAAAATGTATAATTTTGTATTTCCAGTATTTTCTGTATACATGTGTGTGTGTTTTCCATAACTAGCATAGTGTATATCCTGATTCTTTGACTATGCTTTTTCACTATATGTTTCAAGAACATTTCCCCATTCTTAAAAAATTTTTAAAAATATTATCTATTTCTGACATGACAAATCGAGTACATGATATTTTATCTTTCACTGAATGAATGCTTGAAATACATCCAACATATATTTTTGGCATGTGTAAAAGTGGTTGTATGTTCATTTAGAGTGAGAGATCACAATAAATTACTGAAGTTCGAGAAATTCATGTCCCTTTGTTCTGAGATAACTTTAGGAAGTCTGTATTGAAATGTTTCCTGATTGCAACTGAGCTTCCCCTACTCACCTAGAACACTGAACAACTCCTGTCAACTCCTTGCACTCAAATTGGTCTTTGAGGCTTAAGTGTCGTTGTCTTCATGGCAAATTCACCCCAAACCTAGGGCTAATTGTCTTGGTTCTGGGTTTCTTTGGTCATTTTTTATTCTAGCTTTTACTGTTGTGATGGTTATACGTGCACATAGTTCAGAGAGTTAGAATTCTACAAGATTTCTTGTACAAAGCAGCTGCCACCTGCCTCCTGCTGCCTGTCTTGCTTTCGTTTTTGTCCTACTCTGAGGAATCACTTTAAACTCGTAGTCAGTTGTTTTGATTCCCTGCCCCCCCCCACGCCACACACAGTCTAAGTACGCTGCTTATACTTCTATTTCTTGATTTCTCAGTTTTAGGCATCATCAGTCAGTTTTCCCACTTTGGTAGATGAGGATAGATTACTTTCAAGTTTCCCCCTCCTCTGCTTCTGCCCCATTTGCCTGCCTTCCCACCTCCTCTTAATCCCAGCACAGTTATTGTGTAATTCTGAATAGATCTATAAGCAGTGTTTACAATGCTATGACTATATAAATATAAATATAAGGTCATGTTGGATTGTGCCTGGCATTTCCCCAATCCAGACACCCTCAATTTACCCCTTTTAGAGCATACACCTCCCCTCTTCTCCTGGGATGGAGAAGAGACACTTGACCAGCTGTGAAAAGTAAGGCAGGGCATCTGAATGTCTAACTACTTTTTCTGTAAACCATGCTACTTTTCCTGTTTTTAGTTGTTTCTTCACCCCTCCTTTTAGAGATACCTGGTTGGTATCTTGTCTCTGCTCTTCTCTTTGTCCATGTGATTTATTCTTTTTAAAAAAATCCTTTTATTGTCCTTCTCCTGAGCTTTGGGGACAGAGTGGAACTAAATGTGTTTACTTGCCATCTTCAAATAAAAAAAAAAACAACATATAGTTATTCTTTAAAGCTTTTTCGTACTATAACTTAAGCACACTCTCCCTAGTAGGCTGTGCATTATTCCCATGTTCACACTCATACCCTCCCCCACCCAGGCAAGGACTCCATATTTTTGGAGGTGAGAACTGGTTAAAAGGGAGGTAGTGAAGATGGACTACAAGAGCGCGTAAAGGACAGATGTGGCAAGAGTCTTTATCTCCATGGGGTAATGTTGGGGTATGCCATGAATAAAACTGTTACTGCTCAGTCTTGAAGTGGTGTTGGCTGTCAGCCTTTGACATTAGTATGGAACCTACTTCCACGAGTTCTTAGTGCTCCCCTCCAGTTCCAGTATCCAGTTGTTAAGTATATAAACTGTGTTTGATATATATTTCAATGTTAAGATAATTTGCTTTTTGTGGTATAAACTATAGAAAATTAAAGCTACGACAGTTGTAAACTAATGATGATTTTGTGTTTGTTTTTATTTTTAGCTTGATAATGGAACATTATGCAGCGAAGAGACAATCTCTGGCAAGTTTTTGTAGAAAATGTTTCAGTGCCTAGTCTGAAAAATAACAGTTTCAGTTCTTTGGAACTCTAAAATATATTTTCCTCATATCTGTTTTCTTCATTTCATAATGAAGTACTTTGCTATGTAGCTGTGTACATATCACTACAGTTATAGGAAGTTCCAATCCATAGTCCCTCTAAAGGACCAACCTGCCTTACACATCTCAAGGAATTCAGCTGATGAAATAATTTGAACTAATCAAGGAATAAAATTCTATGTTCTGGAGACTTTATTTTCACATATTATTTGTTAAATGCTGGACTATATTATGAAAATGTTTTCAAGAAATCATTTAAGTATATAGATCAGTGTTTCTTAACAGATAAAGTGATGAAATAAGCTGCCTATAATAGGTACGGATTATATTTTTGAGTTTCGTAGAATATTGCAAGTTGACAACAGAGAAAAAGTGCTTAATTTTATGCAAGTGTGTCTGTGTAAATTTAGTGGGACTTTAAAGAGAATCCATATTTGAGAAACATCTGGTTCACTCACACTACATAAACTGTATTATCCTTTCCTAGCATTTAGGTGCCTTGTATTTTAAATCTGTGACAAACTATGACAAATTTTTAAAGGGGAAGTATTATTGTAAAATGAAGAATTATGTCTTTCTAAAGGCTCTATTGCTGTAAATTTAATGGATAAAGCTCTGCTTAATTTAGAGTTTTGAAGAAATATTCTCTCTTCAATTAAGACATTTTCATAATGGAATGATTTAAATTGAAGTGATAAAGAGTATTATTAAAATAAAATGTTTATATATATGTATTTGTGTATGACAGATCTATTAACTGGTTTCTGATTTTTTTTTCATATATCAGTGTGCCCAATTACTCCAGAACTGGATGCCTCTAGTTTTCCTAAATAAATGTTTAATGGCCAAAATACCAAAGAAGGCAAAAAGAGATTCTACTTTAAAAATTTCATTTGAATTTTTCCTCTACCAAGCTTAAATTAAATATAAAATACTCTTAATTACCGTTCTTAAGCTTAGGTTCTATGCGTACTTCTTGTGCCGCTCGCTGCTCCTGTTCACTGTAGGACGTCAGCGGATGAACATGTCTCAGGACTCACCTAAACTTTTGATGAATCACCCATTTCCTTTTCAACTTGTATGAGAATAGTTCGTTTCTCTTGAAAATTTCTTCACAGTTCTGACTCTTTAAATTCCCTCTGCACTATTTAGCTTCAGTTTGTGTTACTCACATTCTTAAAGTTGCTTTGGTGTTACCATGAATCTAAAATGGGTAAGCCATCTTTTTGCCTGTCCTGAGAACTCTTATATTAATTTAAAAGATTGTTTATGATATTAAGTTTAAAAAAGAAACACCTGTTCTATTTGGTGCCACCAGTAATTCTTGTTAAGCTGAAGGTAATATTGATTTTGTTACCTTGACTCAGGGAAAAGGCATGTAAAGAATGTGGACGTCTAAGGAATTTTTTTTCTTAAAAAGAACTTAATGAAATAACATTTCAATTGCTCAAACACGAATTTCAGTTGAGGTTTATTATCTAGATACCTTTACTTTCTGTTTTTGCTGTTCGAGAGCTCACCAATGCCTTCAGCAAGTTACAGGGTAAGATAGTTGAAACAGTGAAGGTAGATTTCAACTTTTAAATTATTCTGTAAAAATGATAGGAGATGAGGTTGAACTTAGAGATTGTTGGTTGTTCATATGCTCTGTGTTCGCATATCATACATATCAGGTGTTGTCACTCAGGACTCAGTCAGCCTTAGTTAACATGCTGGATAGATCGTGCGGAGGACTTCTTCCACTAGGCTGCTGGGGTTTTTGTTTTTGTTTGTTTTATCTAAGAACAGTCTCTGTAGAAAGCATCATTAAATTGATTAACTGCAAGTATGAATTACTGCTGCTTTCCTGGCCTATCTATTACCTTTTCTCCCAGATTTTATTTGAATGATTTTTTTATTTGAATACTGCAGCCATGAAGAGTAAGCATTTGAGAACTTCCTTTCTGCACCTTTGTAGTTAAGGGTTCATCTTCTCAAGAGATAAAGTTGTGGATTACTTCCATTCTGTGATTTCCCAGAAATGTAGGTTTCAAGGCCCTCAGATCACAGCAACTGCATTGCTGGCCTTTGGAAATGTTGGGAGGTTTACATTCTGGTAACTGCTCATGTCCTTCCTCTCTGTTAGAGGAGTGTTGGCCCATAGTCATATTTTTCTGAATCTAAAAACCAAATAGTGATTTCTGATACCTTCTTTAGTCTTCTACTTTTCTTCCTATATGTAATTTAAATCCCACTATTGAATAATATTTCAAATTATGACCTTAATTGATGGAAGTTTGCTGTTTTGTCAGACTTGATGTTTGGTGAACATCAGGCTCTCTACTGAAACAAAACTGAAAAATGAAGCAGCCTTACAAGTGCTTAGATTAATGCTTTTTGGAGCTCAGAAAAGCTGTTAGGTGTATGCAATGCACCTCTACTTACTCCTTTAAATAAATTTTAAGTTTTTAAGAAATTGATATATTGGCTTCTGTCAGCCTGGTTTAATTCCTTACATTAAACTGATTTTTCCCTGGTAGCTGATAGATAAAGTTTACTGTTTCTGTAGAAGTGAGCTCACAAGGTTAAATGTGAATGTTCTTAAAGGTATACAGCCTTGTTTCAGGAAGAATGCTAATATCCCCATTATAGTCAATCATGCAGAGCCAGTTTGGGGTTGCAAGGTATGACTTCTCTGGAAGCCAAGGGTTTTCATAAGTCAGTATAGTAAGGTATGTAGCACTAATCCTCAGGGTGCTGGTTGAAGAAACAAAATATCTTTAAAGAAGGATAAAGTAGGAATTAATTAGAAGATATTATTTCCAGAATCATATTAGCAAATAAATGAAATGTTATTTTTATTTTAAGCAATTCTAGTTGTTATAATCCTGCTTCATTTCTCCCTCCTTTCCTTTTGAAATATTCTTTATTACTAAATAATATTTTAGGAAGAATTCACAGAAATATATAAATAGTATTTGTGACATCTGCAGATTTAATTTATGTAGCTAAGATTGTGTGGTTTTTTTTTAAATGGTGGCATGGCTAAGAGAAGATTTTCAGTTTATAGAATTTAAAGTTAGGTTTCTGTTTTAGTATGTCTGTTGTGTACCAAAAATTTCATTTAGATAAATTGAGGTATATTTTTTCATAGACTTGCAATTTTTAGACTGCCCCCCATTTCCTTTTTTAAATAGTATCAGCCTCATAAGTTTTGTAGTTCGTGTGCTGTATGCACACAGGAAATTTCCCTTTAAATCATAAGAGCCTTTAATAAGCACTGGATAGAAGAGGAATTCATTATAAATTAGAAGCAAATAATGACTGTTGGGAATTTACTGTTATAGTAACATGAAGCTTTTCTGTTTTGCCGTCAGGCATAAAGATTGTGTGATGATTGAAATGTTTATTAACTTAACTTTTAGTAGGTCACCTTCTGATTTTTGGTTATCTAGAAAAATTGTGGTTTATATATTTTAAAAACTGAGCATCATTTTAATGTCATTGCATTTATTTACTTATTTTTAAAGATGTATTCATTTGAGAGCCTGAGGCGGGGGTGGGAGGGGGAGGGGCAGCAGG
The DNA here is from genome assembly GCF_017311325.1 of Ursus maritimus. Classification (NCBI taxonomy): domain Eukaryota; kingdom Metazoa; phylum Chordata; class Mammalia; order Carnivora; family Ursidae; genus Ursus; species Ursus maritimus. The sequence continues at coordinate 93,776,017 of NW_024423343.1, read as the reverse complement.
AGAGGGTGAGCCTCAAGCCCACTCCATGTTGAGCACAGAGCCTGAGGTAGGGCTTGATCTGAAGACCCTGAGATCACAACCTAACCCAAGCCAAACCAAAAGTCAGTCTCTTAATCGATTGTGCCACCCACGCGCTCCATTGTCATTGGCTTTAAAAGAATGCTTTCCTGTAAAATCTCTCATGTGCAATATACATTAACTACTAGAATGTCAAACAATGAGATCATTGACATATATTTAAGGAAAAATTACTTACAGAAAGTAATTAGTACTCTCTGGTTAGGCATATTTTCTGAAAGGCTAAAAATATCTGAGAACATTTTGAGTTTTTGATAAGATGAATGTGAATTTATTTTTGAGTTGAGAATTTGCAGTGGAGAAGTACTCAGATGAAGACAACATTTCCTTCATGATACTTCAAAGTTGGGAAAGAAAAATGTCCAACTTGGAACCTTTAAAGTGAAACTTTTTAAAATTGAAACTTTAACAAGACACTTCATGAAATTTTTAGTTTTTAATTTTATATATGATTTCATTCTTCAGAGCTACTTTTATTAACTTTAACTTAGATCCTTACATACTAAGCCTTCAGTATTTCTCTACTTGGTTTTTCTATACCCAGTTTTAATAATAGCAAGTAATAATAGAGTCAGTCAGGCAAGAGTATTTATTAATTTCGGTGGGTCCTTGAAAGGCAGGCAGATTTCTGTTTCAAGAATCTTTTGACAGAACGTGAAAACAGTTCTTTAGAGTCTTACTACCAGTATTTGCATATTTGGAATAGCTTTCACATTTTTTTCTTAGGAAAAAATTCAGTGTCAGTTAAACCATGTAACATCAAAACAAAATTTTGTTTAAGGCTATCTTTGTCTTAATTATTCTGGTATAAAGTATAATAATACATTTGTAGTAGCTTAGTATAAGATTATACTTTAATATATATTCTCCAAATTAAATTTAGCCACTGCTCAGTGGCTCTCACTGTGCATGAGCCAGCATCACCTGCAGGGCTTGCTGGCCTCCCCCCAAGTGAGTAGGTCTGGAGGGAAGCCTGGGAATTTGCATTTCTGACAAGTTTCCTAGGAATGCCCCTGGTGCTGGTCCCTTGGCCACACTTTGTGAATACTTATCCTGAGGAAAGAGCACTAACTTTGAAGTTGGATTCTCCCTTGTACCCATTAACAAATTGATTTGGGGGAAATTATTTAATCTGAAATAAACTAGTGAAGTCACAAGTGCCCAGCCCCTTGTACCTGGGTGCTTTATAGATGCTGACTTCCTTGATTAGTGCTCCATCACTATTCTCAAGTGTAAAGTGAGGAGTTACATCAGGGCCTTCTAAATTCTTCCCAGCTCTCAAATCGTGTGATTCTAGAGGTTCTCTAGTTCAAGAGAGAATGCCAAACACCATATATATGTGTGGTGCTTGATAGAGTAGTATTAACAGTAATATTGTGTAGACCATAGTTCGTTTTGCTTTTGCTAGGGCTTAGCATCTGGACTCCAAAAAGCTTTCAGTCAGATTTATAAAGCAGCATTGCAGAAGTTAAAGTCCAGCACAGCCTGCATCCATGACCGTTTTATGGAGCCTGAGTATATCAGATAAATGCGCTAACTTACTAAGTGACTGGCCTTATTAGAGTCTCACTACATTGCCTCCTATAATGCGTGTTCAAAATATGTAGTTTTCATTACCTGCTTGATTTTTAGACAGCACTAAATAAGCTGCAAAACAAATCCAAGCTGAAATTGTGAGCATATGATTTTTATGGCACATAATTATTCAGTGTTTTATTTAAAAGTAGTCACTAGTGTATTCACTATTGTGAATTTGTAATCTTAAAAACTGGGACACTTAATAGTGCCCGGCTAAAATACAATTAGATTTTCTCATCTTTTATTTCCACCTTGTTAAAGAAAATAATCACAACTAGGATCCTTTTGCCTTTCCTCCACCGTCTTAATCTGCTATACCATAAATATGGAAAAGAGCACATATAATAAAAAGCTTGTATAACTAATTGGTTGGGGTTTGGAAACAGGTGGAACTTGGATAAAGCATTTGCATCCATCCAGAGTGGTCTCCTTATATTATGGACTGCTGGGTGTCTGCAGGATGAGCACCAGGGGCAAGGGTCTAGAGGGCTTTCCCAACACAATGGATACTGCAGCTGCATTTGAAATTGCTATTTTTGAAAACCCGAGCTAAAGAGGCTAGGAAGAATGTAGGTAGGACATTGAAAATGCTGGGCGCCTGGGTGGCTCAGTTAGATAAGCCTCTGTCTTCAGCTCAGGTCATGATCTCTGGGTCTTGGGATCAAGTTCCCTGTCGTGTTGGGCTCCCTGCTCAGCAGGGAGTCTGCTTCTCCCTCTACCTGCTCCCCCCAACTTTTCTCTCTCTCAAATAAGTACATAAAATCTTTTAAAAAAAGAAAGTATTAATTCCTTCTGTTAGTGTAACATGAAGTATGTGATAATGGCAAAAACCCATCAAGATAGTGCAGGGTAAAGTTCAACTAGTATACACTAAAGTGAGTCTTAATATTCAGATTAGTATTAATATGCAGACACTTGTGCGGGGCCAGGTATGTGTATTTATTTCATTTTCATTTCTTTATAGTCATTCTGGTAAATTCTTGTGCAGGTTTGTTTTACATCCATGATAATTCCTATAGTGAAATTTTATAGTATCTTCTTAATCCCCTTAGGCTAGTAAATTAAAGCTGAAGTTATTGAGTGTCAGCATACTGTGATTTGTATTTTTATATAAGGCAAGAGTGCAACATTCTGATCAAGTTGCAGCATTTTAATTTTATATGATAGGTCTGTATGGAGCAATCAGGAGCTGTGTGCAGTCACTCCCAGGGGAAAGTAGTAGTTGGTACAGGAGTAATTTTCTGTAAAAGTCAGCTTCACTTACCAGACCCAGAAGACCAGATATAATGAAACAGAACTTTAGAAAGATGAAATGTTTATGATAAATTAAGGAAACACTTTCTTAGATATATTTTTCTTGGTGTGGATAATTTAACGCAGATTTTTACCTGAAATTTGGTATTATAAACTTGATAATTTTATTTCTCTATTTAGTAAAATGAATATTTTAAGATCCTGGAGTATTTGAATTTAAACATAATTATAAAATCAATTCTAATTACTACTTATGTTACTAATTCTGATATAATTTGGGGCCCACACTATCCTGGTTTTGAAGGCCATTTGCAACATTGCTTATTTTTATACTCTATTATTTGGGAGCAATTATAGACTACGAATAGCCTAATGTAAAATACATGTGATTTCTTTTAATGCATTTTTATGTAAAATCATTTGCACACTCTATTTATAGTATGTATTTTCTATTTCAGTAAAAACACATAAGTGTTTGGATCTATCCTTATACAAACAAGTATTTGATTTCTAAAGCTTCCTTTTATTAGAATGCTTCTACTCAAGTCATCTTTTCCTACCTAAATCTAAGTGTATCTCAGGTGTTTGATGAAGTAGATCCTTCCTCTTGTGGAACAACATGGTTCAGCACTCCACGTTACGTAGAGGAAGTCGCATCCTATGCATGGTCAGGTCTAAAGCCAACATAAAAGGTAACATTTTCGAGTAATCACATTACCCTGGGAAAGGTTCCATGGAGGAGATCTATATTCCATCTCGCCATAAAGCCTTTCCAGTGAGTTCTTCCTCCACAGTTGGAACAGCTTACTATTTTATTGACCATAATAGCAGTCAGGATTCCACCAATAAAACAAAAACTACCCTAGAGTATTATTTTAAACAACTTAAAACAGAATTGACAGCTCAGGTATTAAAAGAACTGAGAGGGCTAGCAAGACTGAGGCAACTCAGAAATTAGCAAGAGCAGGATGCCAGTGCTGTCCCTAGGCTGATGGGGCAAAGAGAAGAATGTGGGGCAAAGCCTAAGGCCAGGGTCACCCAGAGGAAGCTGAATCACAGCAAAGAACAGGAGCCTTATAGGTGATGCAGCTGGAGGCAAAGAAGGCAAAGAAATACTCTGGGTTTTCTTTTCTTTCTGCCATTCACTCCCATTGGCAGGACCTGACTGGAAGCCAGCAACTAAAGAGGCTGGAAAACGAGCCTTCGGGTGTCAACTCCTCAGAGTTAGGAGAGGAGAGGATTGGTACAAGCACCGAGTGAATAGCTTACATTTGGAGGCCAGATTTTATGGAAAATACCTATCTTTAAGCAATAGAATCACAGCGTATGTGACGACAGCACAGTATAGGAAATACCCAGGAGCCACTGTTGGTTTTGTCCATCTCAAGTCCACTCCTCAAAGAGAAATTGAGGGACGATGCCTGCCCTGGACTTGTATTTCTCATTCCCATCCCTCTTCCTCCACTTTCCACCTCCCACCTTTCCTTTCTCCTCCTCACCTCAGACTGGGCTAAAAGGAGAGGATTGCTTTCTGAAAACCAAATATGAAAAAAGAACCAAATATGAAAAGAACACGAAAAATATTTTTTGGTGCTTGAGGAGAAGAGCTAAAGCACTCTGTATTCATGAAAGTATTAGGAGAGAAGAACAATTTCTTCATTTATCAGAAGACTATGAAAGACTGAAGAATAGACTCTTAGGGAGATAGTGTTCTAAACCTTGCTCTTAGTATTTAAAACTTCTGTCTTAAATCAACCTAATAATTTTTGAAATGTTAATTTTATCTGTCAACCCTAACCTTTAGAGATAAAAATTTAAAACTAATTTGCTAACATGGATCGTTGTTTTACAACTGGAAGGGTCTCTAGAGAACATCTAGGGACATAATTTGGATGACCGTTGTCCCAATTTGCTATGGACAGTCCCAGTTTACAACTGCTGTCCTGCTATAGTCACTAACAGTGTCTCCTATCACTCAAGTGTCACAGTTTAGATAATGATGTGACCACCCGAATACACCTTATATTTCCTGACAACTAGGCCGCTGACAAATTTCACAGTTTCTGACTGCCAGTCTGGTGTTCTTTATACTAGACCTGTGTGCTTGCATAGTGGAATCAGGGTTGGCCAACAATTAATCTTCGGTCTTTTGATCAGGATGTTGAGTCCTACCTTGAATCCACTTTCCTCCTGGAGTGGGCTGCTGGGTACTTCGTGGATGTAAGTGAAGAACCAGATTACCCAGCTTGCTGTATTGGCTTGAATTTTCCTTCCTAAGGGAGGCCGTACACCAGTTGTTATTTTCAGGAAACAAAAGTTAACAAGCAATTTTAAAAACTTTTCCAGTATAATTGGCAAAAAAAAAGTTAATATATTTAAAATATAGAACACGATGACTTGATATGCATGTACATGGTACAAGGGTTTCCACCATCAAGTGAATTAACACATCCAACACCTTGCATACTTTTTTTTTTTTCTCCTTTGGTGAGAATGCCTGAGATCTATTCTCAGCAAATTTCAGTAACCCAGTAAAGTATTATTAACTATAGTCACCATGCTATACGTTAGATCATGAAAGCTTATTCATCTTATAACTGAAAGCTTGTACCCTTTTACCAGCCTTTCCCCATTTTCCTGGTCCCTCAGCCCTTGGCAATTACCATTGTACTCTCTGTAAGTGTGACTTTTTTTTTCTTTTAAAGATTCCACCTGTAAGTGACGCCATGCGGTATTTGTCTTCTGTCTGGCTTATTTCACTTAGCATAATGCCCTGCAACTTCGTCGTGTTGTCACAAGTGGTAGGATTTCCTTTCATAAAAATTCTGAATAATATTCCATCATATATATATCTCACAGCTTCTTATCCATTCTTACGTTGACAGACATTTATGATGTTTCCGCCCCGTGTCTGTTATAAATAAAGCTGCAGTGGACATGGGAGTACAGACACCCCTTTGAGACAGCGATTTCTTTTCCTTAGGATATATACCTAGAAGCAGGATTGCTGGACCATATGGTAGGTGTGTTTTTAATTTCCTGAAGAAGCCTCCTTACTGTTTTCCATAGTGTCTGTGTGAGTTCACATTCCAGCCAACAGTGTACACGCGTTCTCTTTTCTGCACATACGAGCTTTTGTTTTCTCTTGTCTTTTTGAGAATAACCATTCTAACAGGTCTGATTGTGAGGACGGGGTTTATGGCAAGACTGTGTCTCAGCCTTTCCTACTCATTTCAATGTAGGGATTTTCTCAGTCACCAAGAGTGTGGGGGCCACTCAATTAGCTTCTGGATCTCTTCCGGAGATTGTTGTGTAGCTGTGTATTTGGTGCATGATGGTGGGAGGAGAGAAACTCGGGAGTCTCCTGTCTAGCCACCTTGGTGATGTCCTCTTAAGGGGCAAGTAGCTCTTCCTTTGGGCAGTGCAGTCTTTCCTCTTGTCTGAGCACCTCCGTGTAAATCTTGCTGGACACCACAAATATTTGGTGTTAAATTTACATTGAGGAGAAACAACTAGAATCAAACCTAGCCACCTAGACCCAATCAGCCCAAGAGCTAAGAGAACCCAAATTACACAACGGAAGCTGCTTTCATAAAGGTTAAGAAAAAACACCTAACAGGTACCTTAACACTGTACCTTCAAACAGAAAATAGCAGGTAACCATGCTTTTGTGAAATGACCAACTATATAGCACCATCTCAAAAGTGTCTTGCATTATTCCGGAATGACCTGAGATGTAATCAAAGTGACAAGTCCTCTAAAAAGAATAATATGACTTTGGTAGATGCATTTCAAAATTTTTTTAATGCAGGAGCAGTAATCACTTCCTGGTCCAGGAAACTTTTCTGGTGTGTACCCTCAAATAATGCACATAGGTAGGCCTGTGTAGGGAGTGATAAATTACGTGAGCATAGGCAAAGAGCCTGACATGGAATGTACTCAGTAAACAGTGTGGAGAATGTCATCGGTGCTTTAATAAACACCAATTATGACAGCTCTATAAATGTGAGGGAGAGAAAAAGAAGAGGCTGGCCTTGACCAACAGCATCCGTCTATGCCACACTGAACCCAGTTGGAAGAAATAACTAAGAGCGTTGGTTCAACAAAGAGTGCATGGAAACACTTTAGCCACCGAAATAAGGCGAGAACTGTGCCACCTCTTTTCTTTCGGGTGCACTTAGTGCAGAAGCGTTAAGCCAGCCTTCGTGGGTAGCATTGAGAAGCCACTCCGTCTTGGGTGTAGTTGTGCGATTCTGAATTTTCAACTCTGATAAGTTTTCTTGGCATTTATTTTAGATGGATTATTTGAGCATACCTGCATGAAACTATTTCTCACTTCAAGTCCTGCTGAATATTAGCATCCCACAAGATTAACTGAAGAGATGTTCCCTCCCAAAATTTTTAAAGGCTGATTCCATGATTGAATAAATTAGGGAAACATGTTTCCACATTCCCGCTTCACTGCAGAACCATGTGAACTCTTCCATATCCTTTATGAACTATGACCCCCTAGAGGGGATGAGGTCCAACTTGCAGTTTTTTTCCAACTTAGCTGACCACTGATTCCTGCCCCCTCCTCCCCACATAAGCTCTTGCTTTTCTGTTAAATCTCTGTCCATATATGTGGAGACCCTTCCATTCCACAGAATATGGTTTGGAAAATGCTAATATTGAAGACAGCAAATGGCTGACAAAAGGTCGGGAATCCTTATGTATTTTTGCTGACTTTGAGTTTTTGGTGGAAGAAATGTTTCCCCTCCTAAGATAATGAAGAGGCTGAATGGATGACATGTTTTCCCAACACAGACAGCCGATTTGCGGTGCTCTGGCAAGCAACTTTGTGTCCCTAATAAATACAAAGTATTTTTACCTTCAGCTTGTATGAAAACATCACACAGCATGAGATTGATAAGCAGTTAAAAAATAATGTCTCCTATACTTTTAAAATTAGATTCAGAAAAACCTAGAGAAGTTTTGCAATGACTGCTAAAGTGTTTCAGAAGGTGTTTGGTCAGCAGGAGTTGGAGAGGGGTGGGGACGATGCAGGTGCTCGTCATCAAGAGTAAGGACCCCATCTGCTGTGAGGATTTGCAGCGGCAGCACCTTGTCACTGGGATTTGGTAAGTGCGTTTGTTTTTAAATTGGAATTCCATTTTGTTGAATTTTAATCATAGGCAAGTACATTTTCCTTAATATGAGAATATACATTAGCTAATTTGAGCCATAATTATAAAAATCGCCCTTAGTATATGGAATGCAATAGGAGAAATAATGACTTTGTGATCCATTGTTTTTCCTTTGGAGTTCTGCTTTAAGACCTGTTAGGCTTAGCAAGAGGTAGAAAGGGCTGAGGGTCAAGACCTGGTTATTTTCCAGATGACTACAAGATACAGAGGTTCACTAAACTTTGAGCTGTGTTTTATTCAGCAGGAACCTTTGCTATTAGAAATAATTCGGCTTGAATCTTAATTTTCCTTCCTCAATGAATATGGTGTGTTTTTTAAGTCTACCTATAAAAACATCATGAATATATTAAACAGCCAGTCTCTAATTGAGAGTGCTAATTTAACTCAACAAATACTTGTGTGGATAGCTACCGTTTGCAAACCCTCAGTGAATACATCGATGAATAAAATAGAATTTCATCTCAAGGAGTTTATGATCTTTTAGGGGGGGATAAGAAAAGTAGAAAGAAAAAAACAATGAAAACCACAGGTTACAACGGTTGCCATTATGGAGAGTTGAAGGGTTATTTCTAGCGCATCGAGGAATGAGGAAAGGCTTTACACTAGAAGTGACATTTGAGATGGGACTTTGAAGGTTAAGGGGTATGGCAAGTTTCTGGATCAGAGCAAAACAATCAGGGTGGTGTTTATAGGGTGTGTGTGTGTGCGCGCGCGCGCGCGCGTGCATGTGCACGTGCACGTAAGAATTCTAATTCCCTAGGGTACTTGTTGTAAAAGATTCCAGGATTCCAGAAAGTCTGATTCAGGGGGCCCAGGAATCCACATTTTAGGCAAGCAGCCAGGTGAATAATGTGAAGATGGTCCACACACCTCATTTTAAAGAAGCCTTGGCTGAAAGATTGGGGAGCGGGCCAGTGCAGTGAGGGAATGGCAGGTTGGTTGTGGGTGCCGGACTTAGGTGCAATGTGGGCTGTTAAGTGGCCAATGAAGAAGCCTACAGATAGACTGAAAGAGGAAAACAGGCAGAACTAGAATTGCTGAAGGAAGGAGAAAAGAAGGGACAAGCAGCCGGGAAACTGCAGTGAAAGCAGCCAGTCTCTTTAGGAGGTGAAGTATCAGGGGTCTTTGATCTTCACGGAGAAGTAGGAGGCAAGCTTATCTGATACAAGAAGGAGTTGAGAGCTTGAGCAGAGAAGAGGTAATAATCAGGTAACTCTATACTTAACGTTTTGAAGACCTGCCCAACTGCCAGGAAATGCAGAGTGCATTTAGAACAGCTTTTGAAAAAAAAGAGAGTTGAGGAAAACCTACCACAGAAATTTGTGTTTGCATTGGGTCAGCAGGGGGCGCTAAGGTAGCACACATGCTGATAATTGGCGAGGCCCGCTCTTGTTGAATAGGATTATTCACCCGACCTACAGCGCAATATTGGGGAAGCTTCATTTATTACATTTATAGCAGTGAACCTTCATAGAAGGAACTTTTAAGGTTTTTCTTTAATTATTAAGGCATCTAGGGGTTTTTTTTGAACTGCCAATTCCTACAGTCAAAAAGAAATTAATTCCAAAGTTTAAGGGAATTATTACCCACTTATTGACTTCACTTGAGGCACGGAGCCTAAGAGATTAGGAGAGCAGAGAAGCCTGAGGAACAAATGGAATGGAGCCTGAGTCCTAGAAGGGGAACCACTGGGTCACAGGATATGGGGAATGTATGCTGTGTTAGATGCTGTCCGATCGTCTTCCAGGGAGACTGTGCCAGTTTCCTTCTGCACCAACGACGCGCCAGGGCCTTATTTCTTAATACCTCTGAAAGCCCACCATACAAATAAGCTTTTTAATATTTGCCGCTCTGACAGGAAATATGGAATTTGGGGATACTTTTAGCTTGCATTTTTCTCTTATGACTGGATGGTCCCTTTCTCACATCTATATCTTATTTTTACTTTTTTTTCCCCCTGCGAACTGTATTGTCATGTTCTTTTCCCAATGGGTGACTGGTCTTTTACTTACTGACTTTTGTAGGAGCTCTTTTTATAAGGTCAGTCAAAAGGCTTAGTTAACAATAGAGTAAATAAAGTGTGCTTTTCCACAGATGAGTGTTGAATAGGCTCCCAAGCATTCCCCTGCCCACCTGCTTCCTTGACCCACTAATCACATGACTTGTTGGCACATATCTAAAACTACTGTTTTAAATCACCTTTGGGTAGTCTGTGGAATAGTTTGCCTCAAGAATGCCAAAGTTCTTTCATGTTATAGTTCACTTCAATATGGGGAAAAGCCAAGAGTTACATGGTGACGAATCGGGTGAATATGGTGGTGGTTGGCACATTTTCACTGGTCAAAAATCATGAAATGGCAGGTGGTGCTCTCAGGTCCCCAGTGCTTCAAATGGAGCATTTTCAGAGAATGTTCTGGACGTGCTGGACTGTGATAAATGTCGAGTCAGCAGCTCTCAAGTGCTGGTAATCATGAGCCTGACCACTGATAGCCCCATCCCTACTGGACACTCATTCCTTAGTCGTTAGATTACCTTTGTTTTGTGATAGCTTGAGATAGAATTCATATTCCACACAATTTGCCTGTTGAGGGTATACACTTCACCAGTTGGTAGTGCATTCACAGAGTCGAGCAACAGTCACCTCAGCCAGGCTGAGGACTTTCTCATCACTCCCCTTCCTCATCCACCCCTTTGCTGTTACCTCCATGCCCCCAACCTACCCCGTCGTAAGCAAACACAAATCTACTTCCTGTCTCTATATTTGCCTATTCGAGATACTGCGTATAAATGGAATCATATAATATGTGGTAGGTTGTGACTGGCTTCTTTAATTTAGCATGATGTTTTCAAGGTTCATCCACGTTATACTGTGTATCTGTACTTCTTTCCTTTCTATGCCAAATAATATTTCGAGGTATAGCTATGCTACATTTTGTTTATCCATCGATCAGTTGATGGACATTTGGGTTGTTCCCACCTGTTGTCTATTATGAACTATGGTGCTATGAATATTTGTGTGTAAGTTTGGTATGGACATATGTTTTCATTTCTCTTAAGGGAATTGTTGAGGCAAATGGTAGCTCTACGTTTAATATTTTGAGACCTGCCTGTTTCCTACAGTAGCTACAGCATTTTACATTTTGACCATAAATGTACAAGTGTTCCAATTGCTCAGCATTTTCACCAACACTTGCTTTGTTCTGTTTTTAATGTTTTGATTTTTTTTTTCTGTTATAGCCATCCTAGCAGGTTGAAGTGGTATCTCATTGTGGCTTTCTGTTTTTGTTTTTGTTCTTAGCGTCTATGCTTTAATATCTTTTTATTGTAGCAAAATATGCATAACATATTTATCATTGTAACCATTCTAAGTGGATAGTACAATGTCGTTAAGTACATTCACATTATTGTGCATTACTGTGGCTTTGATTTGCATTTCCCTGATGACTAATGATGTTAAGCATCTTTTCTTTTGCTTGTTGGCCATTTGTATATCTTTTTCGGAGAAATGTCTTTACAAGTTCTTCACTCAAGTTTTAATTGGGTTATTTGTCTCTTTGCTGCTGAATTGTAACAGTTCTGTATATATTCTGGATATTAGTTGCTTGTGTTTGGTGTCATATCCAAAAATTCAGTGCCAAATCTGAGATCATGAGGATTTACCCATGTGTTCTAAGGATTTCATAGTTTCAATCTTACATTTAGATCTTTGTTCCATTTCTGGTTAATTTTTTAAAAAGAAATTGGGGGGGGGGTTGTTCCTCAGATCGATTAAGTGATTATGGATATATGTACATGTGTATGTAATCTCTGCACCCAACATGAGGCTTGAACTCATGACCCCCAGATCAAGAGTTGCTACAGACTGAGCCAGCCAGCTGCCCCTCAGATTAATTTTTTATGTGTTATGAGGTCAAGGTACCTTGTTTTTAAAATTGCGTGCTATATGTTGGGGCACCTGGGTGGCTCAGTGGGTCAAGCGTCAGACCCTTGATTATCTCAGGTCATGGGTGCAGGGTGGTGAGGTGAAACCCCACTCAGGCTATGCCCTCAGCACAGAGTCTGCTTGAGATTCTCTCTTTCCTCTCCCTTTGCCCCTCCTCCCCACTTGCACGCATGCCCTCTCTCTCTTAAATAAATAAATAAATAAATAAATAAATAAATAAATAAAATCTTTAAAAATAAATAAGTAAAATAAAATTACATGTTATATGTTAAAGAAGTAAGCAATCCCTATGAGAGGTAATTTGGTGATCTCTATTCCAAATGTATATCCCTCCCAATTCCACTTCTGTGTCCTACAGAAACAGGCTAAGGATGTTTCTGGTTATTCATTAACCTTTTTTTCTTCAATGCAAAGCATTTCAAATAACCCAAATGTCTACCAATGCAGGCTGTTAAGTAAATTGTGGAACAAATGAAATACTCTGAGGCCATGAAAAAGAATGAAACTTTCTATGTATTCTTTTAGATATCTCCCCCCAAATCGTTGTTCAATGAAAAAAAAAAAAGATTGGAACTTAGTATATTTTGTGTGTGTAAAAAAAAAAAAAACGAGACAATAAGTGTCTATATGCATATTTCTTACATGTACAGAAGCTTTGCAAGGATTCCTAAGAAATCAAAAATTGCAGATTCCTGCAGGGAGGGTTGACCCTGGGCATATAAGGCAAGTGAGGTGGAGTTGCTCCTGTCTACATTTGGCTTTCTGTTCTTACAAGATGGAAATGTATTTTTCTTTTTAGAGAAGGAGAGGGCATATGTGCACGTGTACATGCAAGCGGGCGGGTGGGAGGGGAGGGAGAGAGAGAATCCCAAGCAGGCTCCATGCTCAGCTTGATCCCACAACCCCAAGATCATGACCCAAGCTGAAATCAAGAGTCTGATGTTCAACCTGCTGAGCCCCCCAGGCACCCCCAAAGATGAAAGTGTATTAACAAATAATTGCAAAAATAGGGGCACCTGGGTGGCTCAGTCATTAAGCGTCTGCCTTCGGCTCAGGGCGTGATCCCAGGGTCCTGGGATCGAGCCCCGCATCGAGCAGGGAGCCTGCTTCTTCCTCTCCCACTCCTCCTGCTTGTGTTCCCTCTCTAGCTGGCTGTCTCTCTCTGTCAAATAAAATCTTAAAAAAAACAAAAAACAAAAAACCCCCAAATAATTGCAAAAATAGGCATTAAATTTTTAAAAAGACTTTCTGAAGAGAAAAAGTGGGGACTGGGGTAAGAAAGGTCACATTCTCCTGAGTATTGCACTTATTTTTTTCCCAGTTGAAACAGAAATATTTCCTTACATGGGTTTCTCGTGACTACTCACATACTAAATACAGTCACACTGTTGCTGACTGAGGTTAGAGCTGTGGTCTGTGGACATGGAACCGAGCAGAAATTGGGTCCCCAGGATGCTGAACTGATGGCCCTGACCTCATTTACAGGGTAATGAGCCAACATCACACGGGAAGGTTTATACATCAAGAAGTCTAAAGGAAAGACAGTTGTGGAACCTGTCTCACTGAAAGAATAGAAACCTGTACAAATACATGGTTGCCTTCTTTTACCAGTAAGGATCTTGACACTAAATTATGGGCTGTAGGTGTCCTTGAAAAGAATAACCCTCCCTAGCACATTCATGTCTGTCCTTTAGCCTGGAGACACAGGTGAAGCCCTCACCACTGATGTCCCACCCAGGCTGACTCTAATGGCATTTTTGTAGAGTTTGCTCTTGTCTTTAAATGTTGCAAAAGCATCCCTTGGGATTTTTTTCTCAGCCCTTTGAAAAATAGTTGTGGTTATAGTTTGTTTTAGCTGAAAGAATGTTCTTCTCTTCCACATAAAATTCTCAAATGAAAATATATTTCCCCTTTCTGACTCCTGTGGTTAGCCGGGCAACAAGAGCGAACGTGGTCTCAGATATGTGAACTTGAGGCAGGAAATCTAAAAACACACAGTGGTCACCATGTGCCTTGAACTTTTTTGGTGCACGCGATGCCAGCCGACCTGTACTCAGATGCAGTTCTGATGAATACTTACAAACAGGACTGGCATTCTGGGAACAAATGTCATATATTTAAAAGATGGAGGCTCATGGTGTGAGGAAGGAGGTGAGTCAAATACCTTCTGTTTTTATCTTCCTTTGAGTATGAGCCAGACATATTGGCTCCATAAGAGGGAAACCAGGAAGCAGCTCAGGCCTCAGAAAAGTAGGGAAGGAGGTGGGATGGGGAGAAGAAATGATGAGTATAATAAAATCAAACTTGAGAAAGAAAGAGAACTCCAGCAGAAAGAAAAAAAAAAAAGCTGGTTTTAGAAATATAATAAAAATAAATATATTACAAATATCAAATGCCACAGAGTCCTTTTTTTAAACTCTGGACAAAGATAGATCTTCAAAACATTTAAACAGAACTCCAGAAGGAAACAGAGTCACCCGAAAAACTCTCAACAAAATAATGGATTCTTTAAAAGACCCAGGATGCATCCATCCAGTTGTACTAGAAGGTGAAAGGAGAGCCATCTGGCTCAGCCCCAGGAGGCTGACCTTGGCACTGTGGAAGCACGGGACACCCTCCACTCCCCCCATTTTGGCAGTGAGGGCCAAGAAACTAATAGGGGATGTTGAAGTCTTGCCTTACCGCTGCTGGGAGTCCCTTTTCTCCTCACATAGTGCAGGAGCTGTGAAGGAAAAGAGAGCCACTGTGAGCCAGGCGACAGTGAGAAGCGCCATTTTGAAAACGGAGTGAGCACTGGATGAAGTGAGGCACGCAGCCTCCTGCGTTGCTCCTGTCTTGTGTTTGGAGCAAGACACCACATGCATTGTTTCTACTTCAACTGGAAGTGGAATCAGATTTCCTACTTTATTCTAAAAAGCCCAACCATTAAACTTTCACAGTAGAGACTGTTTTACCAGCTGCATTCCATCCTCTGGGTTTGAAAACTGGAGGCAACTTAGAAACATTTCTTCGCCCCCGTATCTCCAAAAGCCACTAGAGTGGAGCTGGTTCTCTCTTGGCAGAGTTAAGCTTTCCTTCTCAATTTTGCAGAAGGCTTAGAAGCAGGATTAAAGAGGCTCCAGTTTCACCTCCTACTCATTGCTGGCTCCCGCTTATCTTCAATAAGAAACCGGCAGCCTCTTTTTAAAAGTCTCCAGGGATGTGTGCTCGCCTCTGCCAAAGAGAAGTCCAGGTCTTCGTTGGATAGCTCTCTGGTTTAATGAGTTCCTTGCATTTCGCTGGTATTTGCTTCCTTAATAGCTTGGTGTTGCCCCACTGAGCAAGGCCAATTCCTCATGACAGCCTTGTGATAGAGAAGACGGCTCTCATCTTATGCCCTGTGAGCTGTTTACAGCTGGGCATGTCGTGCCTTTCCCTAGGACTGTGGCCGCATCTGCCATGCTGGTCTTCAAGTCGCCAGTCTCACCTGCCATCGGTCTCGTACCTCGCTGCTCAGTTTATCCAAAGGCAGCATCACCTTTGTCAAGCACTTGTCAAAAAATCACCACAGGGGCCCTGTTTAATCAGAACCAATTTCAAGCCAAGGCTTTGTTTTTTTGTTTTTATTTTTGTTTTTTACAGCCAACCCTGATTGGTCTATGAAATCTTGTACCTCTATTTCCCAGTAAAGCCATTCTGCCCTGGTTAGGCCAGGCTTTGCAATGGTTCCACCACTTACCTTGCCCATCTATATAGGCTTAGGCTTTCCTGGTGGCTCCTTACCTGGCAAACTGTGAGCTGGCTTCTCCAAAATCATCAACTCTGTGTGGACTTAGAGATTCGCCTTCTCCGTGAAGCCTACCCAGGACAACATTGGCTTACGATGATGCAGCATGTACTTTGAGTTCTTTCTCATAAGTGAATGTCTCAGGTTAAGTCCCCTGGGAAACAAACTTTGAAATGGAGCTTTGCATCCCAGAAGCTTATGGGGGCCTATTCTCAGATACAATACTTGGGAGGGGATCAGGGAAGCAAGACTGGACAGAGGAAAATTTTGAACTGTGATGCAGTTTCAACAAAGGCTTCAGCCAAATCCTGAGGCGCCCTGGAACTGGGATGAGCTTTCTGTGTGGTGCCCCGCCCATGCTGGAGCCAGCCTCTATATCCTTGTACGGACCGGTTATTGGATGTAGGCTGCCCCAGGAAGGAGCTTGACCTTGATCAGGTGGCTTTATTCTACAGACAATAATTCCTGGGGCCACAGTCTCTTGAGTCCTTCTCAGCCAACACGTCCACAGTTAGGAAAACGAGGGCTTCAGCTCTGCGGCAGAGTCTAGACAGAGATCCATAGCATCGTTACAACTGCAGCTAGAAACGACCTCGCTTGCACTTACGTAGATGCATGTGGGCTTCAGGTGACTCTGATGGAAATCCCTGGTAAGAACCACTGTTCTAGTCCTTTGGGGATCACTGTAGCGGCCAAGGATTGGGATATGCTTTGTTACTCAACATAGCAATGCATCCTGAGAGGGGACAGATGGATATGGGTCAAAATAGCTGAAGAGGGTTAAAAATGGAAATGCCACTAATACAGTATGCAGTTTGCATGTCATTCTGCCTTAAACGTTAGGAAACTCCTACAATTTGGTTGTGAGGGAAAAAAAGATGTCGGAATATAATCCAATGGATTCTAGGCTTTGGAGAGTTGATCAGTTTACACGCCAACATACAAATACTGAAAAATACACACATCCTAAGGGCACAGCTTGATAAATTTTCACTCCGTGAATACATGCGTATATCCAGCACCCAGATTGAGAAAGAGAGCTTTGCCATGCCCCCAAAGTCTCCAGGTACCCCTGGCAGTCCCTATCCCCTGAGAAGGTATTATCGATCCTGACTTGACCCGATTTGTCAGCTTGCTCTGGATGTTTCTTTTCTATAAATGGATTGTACCGTGTCTCATCTTCTGTGCCTGGCTGCTTTTTCTCCACAGCATCTTCGTGAGAGTCGTCCGTGTTGTTACGTGCAGTGTGATCCGTTTGTCCTCATTATTATATAGTGTCCCATTGTAGATAGACCATGGTTGGTTGATCCATTCCGCTGTACATGGACGTTTGGTTGTTTTCAGCACAGGCCTATCTTGTCCCTGTGTTTCAGTGAACACCAATATGTACTTCTGTTGGCCGTCTAGCTAGGAGTAGAACTACTGACCTCTACGTATACATACTATTAGCCTTGCTAGATAGTGCCAAACAGTTTTCCAAAGTAATTGTACCAATTTGCAGCCCACCCACAATCTATGAGAGTGCTGCTGGCTTCGTATCCTTGCCACAATGTGCTTTTCTCTGTCTCATTCATTTTAGCTATTCATAGGTGGACGGTCACGGTTTTAATACAAATTTTCCTGATGAGTAATGAAGTTAAGCATTCTTTTTAAAAAATTTTATTTATTTATTTAAAAAGAGAGAGAGAATGTGAGCAGAGGGAGAGGGAGACAAAGAATCTCAAGCAGACTCTGTGCCGGGCCCGGAGCCTGACACGGGGCTGGATCTCACAACCCTGAGATCAT
This sequence comes from Ursus maritimus, assembly GCF_017311325.1. NCBI lineage: Eukaryota > Metazoa > Chordata > Mammalia > Carnivora > Ursidae > Ursus > Ursus maritimus. The sequence goes on along the minus strand of NW_024423343.1, from coordinate 93,758,427 downwards.
GACCTGAGCCAAAATCAAGAGCCAGACCCTCAACCGACTGAGCCACCCAGGCGCCCGCTGAGCATTCTTTTAATATTTACTGGGAATTGCCCTCAAAAGGCTGCCAAGGTTCTTGGCTTAGTTTTCTATAGAGTTATCTGAGCAAAGGTCTCTCTATAGTATGAGGTCACAAATTTTTTAATATATAAGGATGGCTTTGATCGAGTAAGAGGAAAATAAAGATCATGGTTATAATGCAACTTCTTTAGTATAATTGTATTTTTGCTTATTATATAAACCTGAAGGCTGATAAACTAAAATGTGAACCCTTACTTTCTCTGGTTGGGAAGGTTATAGATAATTTTAACTTTCAACTTTATAACTGCCCTTATTTGTTTTTATCTAAATTTATTTTAATAACAAGCACAGATTCCTTTTATAATCTGGAAAAACAGCGAAGCTGTTTTCATCTGAAAACAAAGCACAAATGAAACAAAAGCTCGTCAGCATGTGCTGGTTGGGCTCAGCCATCGGCCTGTTCCCATCTGGGCCACTGAGAGTCACTGAGGAAAGCGTCCTCTCTGGGCACGCTTTGGAAGTTTGAGTTAGAAGATGAGAGTATAAAAATGAAGGATAGCTTTTATTGCATAACAGCCTGTGCTCCCTTGCACCCCGCTGAGGCTGGGAGATGATCCTGCCATAAAGACTGGCTCATTACTTACATAGCCTTTCTTTGCGGGGGCCAACCTTCCCAGTGCCGTTGACTAGGCTTATTTGGTCTGATTACCGGAGTCCTGCTGTTAGCTGGGATGAGGAAAGCATATTATTACCCTGTGCAAGTGTAATGCCTTTGTTTACATTTTGCAAGGCAAACAGGGTTACTTCTAGTCTTATGTAACCCCGAGTTCTGCAAAGATTGGGACTAGGGGATATGTGCCTCCCTCCCTTTCCCGTTCCATTTTGTTGGGTTTACTAACCCACAATCCAGAAACATAACGTCACACCAACCTACCCAATCACATAGAGTCTTTTCAATATTTTGAAAGAATTTCAAATTTATAGAAAAGTTGCGAGGCTAC